>NW_012109585.1:242464-263861 GCF_000951045.1 Mandrillus leucophaeus
TCACCATGTTAGCCAGGATGGTCTCGATCTCCTGACCTCGTGATCCAGCTGTCTCGGCCTCCCAAAGTGCTGGGATTACAGGCTTGAGCCACCGCGCCTGGCCCATCAGAGTCTTTTAATAGCAGAATTGATCAAACAGAAGAATTAGTGAGCTTGAAGACAGGCTATTTGAAAACACACAGTGAAAACACAAAAGAAAAAAGAATAAAAAACAATAAAGCACACATAAAGATCTAAAACATAGCCTCAAAAGGGCACATCCAAGAGTTATTGGCCTTAAAGAGGAAGCAGAGAAAGAGATAGGGGTAGAAAGTTCATTCAAAGTGATAATAACAGAGAACTTCCCAAACCTAGAGAAAAATATCAATATCTAAGTACAAGAAGGTTACAGAACACCAAGCAGATTAAATCCAAGGAAGACTACCTCAGGGCATCTAATAATAAAACTCCCAAAGGCCAAGGATAAAGAGATGATCCTAAACGCAGCACAAGAAAAGAAACAAATAACATACAATGGAGTTCCAATGTGTCTGGCAGCAAACTTTTCAGTGGAAACCTTATAGGCCAGGAGAGAATGGCATGGCATATTTAAAGAGTTGAAGGAAAAAACTTTTACCCTAGAAAAGTATATCTGGTGAAAATATCCTTCAAACACAAAAATGAAATAAAGACATTCCCAGATAGACAAAAGCTGAGGGATTTCATCAACACCAGACCTTTCCTACAAGAAATGCTAAAGGGAGTACTTTAATCAGGAAAAAAAAGACATTAATGAGCAACAAGACGTCACCTGAAGGTACAAAATTCACTGGCAATAGTAAATATACAGAAAAACACAGAATATTATCATGCTGAAACTGTGGTATGTAAACTACTTATCTTAAACAGAAAGACTAAAAGGTTAATGAATCAAAAATAATAACTACAACTTTTCAAGACACAGACAATATAATAAGATACAAATAGAAACAAAAAAGCTGGGGGACAAAGTTATAGTGTAGAGTCTTAGTTTTTTTTTTTGTTTGTTTATTTGTTTGCTTATGCAAGCAGTAAGTTGTTATCAGCTTAAAATGATGGGTTATAAGACAGTATTTGCAAGCCTCTTTGTAACCTCAAATAAAAAACATATGATGAATACACAAAAAACAAAGACAAGAAATTAAGTCATATCACCAGAGAAAATCACCTTCACTTAAAGGAAGACAGAAAGGAAGGAAACAAGGAAGAGAAGGCTGGCCACAAAACAACCAGGAAGCAAATAGCAAAATGGCAAAAGGAAGTCTTTATTTATCAATAATAACATTGAAAGTAAGTGAACTCAACTCTCCAGTAAAAAGTCATAGAGTGGCTGAATGGATTAAAAAAAAAAAAAACACTGAAAGATCTGTTGCCTACAGGAAACACATTTCACCTATAAAGACACACATAGACTGAAAATAAAGGGATGGAAAAAGATACTTCATGCCATGGAAACCATATAAGAGCAGGAACAGCAATTCTTATATTAGGTGAAATTGATTTTTAAGATAAAAACCATAAGAAGAAAACAAGAAGGTCATTATATAATGATAAAAGGGTTAATTCAATAAGAGGATATAACAATTATAAATGTATTTGTACCCAAAACTGGAGCACCCAGATATATAAAGCAAACATTTGATCTAAAAAAAGAGACAGACCCAATACAATAATAGCTGGGGACTTCAACACCCCACTTTCAGCACTGGACAGATCTTCCAGACAGAAAATTAACAAAGAAACACAGGACTTAATCTGCACTATAGACCAAATGAATCTAGTAGATACTTACAGAACATTTCATCCAATGGCTGCAGAATACACATTATTTTCTTCAGCACTTAGGTCATTCTCAAGGATGGACCTTTTTTTTAGGTCACAAAACAAATCTTGAAACATTCAAAAAAATTGAAATAATATCAAGCGTCATCTCTGACCACAATGGAATAAAACCAGGAATTAATAACAAGAAGAATTTTGGAAACTATGCAAACACATGGAAATTAAACAATATGATCCTGAATGACCAGTGGATCAATGAAGAAATTAAGAAGAAAACTGAAAAAATTCTTGAAACAAATGATAAGGGAAATGCAACATACTTATACCTATGGGTATAGCCATGGGATACAGCAGAAGCAGTACTAAGGGGGAATTCTATAGCTTTAAGTGCCTACATCAAATAGAAGAAAAACTTCAAACGACAACCTAACAATGCATCTTAAAGAATTACAAAAGCAAGAGCAAACCAAACCCAAATTTACTAGAAGAAAAGAAATACTAAAGATCAGAGCAGAAATAAATGAAACTGAAACAAAGAAAACAAAAGATAAATGACACAAAATGTTGATTTTTCTGAAAAGATAAACAAAATTGACAAACCTTTAGCCAGACTGACTAAGAAAAAAGAGAGAAGACATACATTGGGGAAAGGATAGTCTCTTCAACAGGCGGCACTGAGAAAACTGGATATCCATATGCAGAAGAATGAAACTAGACACCTATCTCTCACCATATAGAAAAATCAAATCAAAATTGATTAAAGGTTTAAATCTAATACCACAAACTATGAAACTACTAGGAGAAAACGTTGGGGGAAAGTCTCCAGGACATTGGACTGAGCAAAACTTTCTTGAGTAAGCACAGGCAGCCAAAGCAAAACTGGACAAATGGGATCACATGAAGTTAAAAAGCTTCTGAACAGCAAAGAAAACTATCAACAAAGTGAAGAGACAACCCACAGAATGGGAGAAAATATTTGCAAACTACCCATGTGATAAAGGGATTAATAACCAAAATATATAAGGAGGTCAAACAACTCTAGAGGAAAAAATCTAATAATCTAATTGAAAAATAGGCAAAGGTCTGAATAGACATTTCTCAAAAGAAGACTATACAAATGGCAAGCAGGTATATAAAAAGGTGCTCAACATCACTGATCATCAGAGAAATGCAAATCAAAACTACAATGAGATACTACCTCACTCTAGTTAAGATGGCTTTTTTCCAATAAATGCTGGTGAGGTTGTGAAGAAAAGGAAACGCTAGTATACTGTTGGTAGGAATGTGAATTAGTGCAATCACTATGGATAACAGTTTGGAGGTTCCTCAAGAAACTAAAAATAGAGCTACACTATTATCCAGCAATTCCACTTCTAGGTATATAAAAGAGGAAATCAGTATACTGAAGAGATATCTGCACTCTCATGTTTATCGCAGCATTATTCACAATAGCCAAGATTTGAAAGCAACCTAAGTGTCCATCGACAGATGAATGAATAAAGAAAACATGGTACATGGCCACAATGGAGTACTATTCAGCCATAAAAAGGAATGAGATCTTGTCATTTGCAACAACAAGGATGGTCATTACACTAAGGGAATTGGCTGGGCACAGAAAGACAAATTTTGCATGTTCTTATTTGTGGGAGCTAAACTTTAAAACAATTGAATGTATGGATATAGAGAATAGACAAATGGTTACCAAAGGCTGGAAAGTGTTGTGAGGGGTTGGGAGGAAGTGGGGATGGTAAATAGGCACAAAAATGTTAGAAAGAATGAATAAGACCTAATATTTGCTAGAACAAAAAGGTGACTACTGTCAAAAAATTAATTATACATTTAAAATAACTAAAAGAGCATAATTGGATTGTTTGTAACACAAAGGATAAGTGCCTAAGATGATAGATACCCCATTTATCCCCATGTGATTATTACACATTGCATGCCTGTATCAAAATACCTCATGTACCCAACAAATATATATATACCTACTATGCACCCCATAAAATTAAAAATTAATTTTAAAAAATTTCACCAAACGCCTATCTGCCCAGGCACACACCCACTGGATCTAGATGCCCACATCAAGGGCAGGAGAGTCAGACCAACCTAGGAGTTAAGACCACAAGTCAATTAACTGTGCCAAATCAATGAATACTTTACCGACAAACCTCATCCCACCAACATTTAGAGAACACCCACTATGCATCAGAAAACACAGGTGGTTTCACATGGATGATCTCATTTAGTCCTCATCAGAAGTCTGGGAAGTAAGATGTGTTGTTCTCATTTTACCAGTCGGAAAAGCTGAGGTTCAGAGTTTTGACCACTGCTCCAGAGCATGTGGCGAGGACACAGCCAGGCCAAGATTCAAAGCTACTATTCTGAATCCAAAATCTCTGGTCTTTCACCCTTCACCCACATCTTCATTGTAGCAGTCATTTCCGGTAGAAAGCCACAAATAAGTATCTCATAATTTTACAGGGAAAAGAGATATACCCATGCAACTACAGAAGTTAACATTCACAGAGTAATATTGTCCTTCAGTATCCAGGAGGGATTGGTTCCAGGAGCCATGCAGATACCAAAATCTACAGATGCTCAAGTCCCTGACATAATAAAATGATGTAGTTTTTGCATATAACCTCCATAATCCACCTGTTCGCTTTAAATCATCTCTAAATTACTATGACACAATGTAAATGCTATGTAAATAGTTGTTATATTGTTTTTGTATTTTAACCATTATACTATTATTTTTGTTTTCTAATACTTTTGATTCATGGTTGGTTGAGTTTGGGAATGCAGAACCCTTGGACACACAGGGCTGAGTGCACCTATCGCATACCAGGCACTGGGCCAAGCACTCCACAAGCATTATCTAGAAGCAACCAAATGAAGCAGGTGCTGCTATGGAATGAATTCTGTCCCTCCCAAAATGTGTATGTTAAAGTCCCTGGCCCCTAATGTGACAATATTTGGAGATGGGGCCTTTGGGCTATAAGGGTTAGATGAGGTCATGAAGTAGAGCTCCCATGATCACACCAGTGCTCTTATAAGAATAAGAGAGACACCAATGAGCTTGTTATTTCTCTCTCTCTCTCTCTCTCTCTCTCTCTGTGTGGATGCCAACAGAAGGTCATGTGTAAGCACTGTAAGAAGGCAAGTTGCCTGCAAGCCAAGAAGAGGGCGCTCCCCAGAAGCTAATTATGCTGCCTCCCTGATCTCAAGACTTTCAGCCTCCAGAACTATGAGAAAATAAATTTCTGTTGTTTAAGCCACTCATGATATGGTATTTTGTTGCAGCAGCCCAAGATGATTAATGCAGGTGCTACTACTATTATCATTTTAAAGATAAGGAAACTAAAGCTCAGAGAGGCTATGAGACTCACCTGAGTGCACAGAGTCATAGGCTGCGACTTGGGGCCTCCTGTGGATGACTGCAAAGCCCTTATCCTTAATCACTGTGCTCTGAGACCATGTCCACAGTGAACCAGGTGAGAGACTGTCCCCACAGCAGGGATATAAATACACATGTTTTAGGGGTTCCCAGTGGGGAGAGTGTCCTGTAGAGTGAAGAGGAAGAGCCTCCAGTGGAACTCAAACATAGGCAAGCCTTTGGAGAGAGCAAGCATCCTCGATGCACCCGAGACTACCTGCTCATCACCAGACTGTGTCCTGACAATCTGCTCTTCTCCCGTCGGGCCTACCTCTGAATTCATGCTCATGTCTGGACAGCCTCCTATAACCCATATTCAATTCCACACACACGGGAAGGCGTGTGGTCCTCTCTGCCATTCCTGCATATCTTTCTCCCTGATGGTGAGCTCCTTGGGGACAGAGGGTGGATCTTGCTCATATCTATGCCCCCACTGACTTCCATGGTGCCTGATACAGAGCTGGCACTCAATCAACCTTTGCTGAGTTTAACTGGGAAGAAACCTTCTTGAAGCGACCACATGAAAGGGCCAGCCATGCTACCAACGTGGCGGGTCAGGACCCAGCTGGAACTGTGGCCTCTGTAAATGTCTGCTGGATCAAGGAAACTCTACCCACCGGTTTTTAAGCAACTAAAAACCATTTATATGCAGACATCTTCAATTTATTCTCAGACCCAAGTAGTTGTTGGAAAAAAAATTACAATTGACCAAAAGTAAAAATAATAATAATAAAATAAAGACAAGAGAGAAAAATCTCACGCTGGCACAAAATAGGCATTCAATGACAATGACTGTTTTTTGACCGGCAGAACTCATTTCCCTACTAACATATCCCACAACTAATAATTCCTACAAAGAGAAACTAGTGCTAGTGTGAATTGCCATTCATATCTGAGAGGGCAACATCGGTACCCTCGTACCTTTCTAATAAACATATGCTATCTGTGTGCCTCCAGTTATAAAGATTACTGTGACTTAAAATTCCACTGAGAGGACCAGAGCAGCTGTTTCTGTCCTGTTCATCTTACATATGAAACCACCATGGACAATTTGCTTCTGTGGCCAGTGAATGGCCTGAGCACCTGGCCTTTGAATGCAGGTTGTCATACAAGAAAGTCAACAATTATTTCATTTAAACTCCTTCCACCAAACAATGCAGCCCTGGCCCTCAACACCCAACTCACAACATTTCTAAATCTTCCAGACAGACAAATAACAAAACAAGATTCTACCAAGTTTTAAAAAGATGGTCAGAATGGTTCTCAAGCTCACCCCACAGAAAGTGCCTGATCTTGCAAGCTGGTTTATATGAAAATGCCAGGATTTTCCCGTGCCCTTCCATTCATTTTGATACCTCAGTGATGGCAGGATAATGAGGATTTGGAAAACAAGAATCACTTGGGTCTATCTCTCCATTAATAGACAGGGCTTGATATGGTGAGCGAAAGAGTCACAATATTTCCAAGCTATCTCAGTTGCCATGTAGAAAAACCAATTATCCTGGGGCCCCTCTCCCCTGCAGGAGGATGAGCTCTCTGTGCATCAATATTTCATGTACTGTCATCTGTGCATTATTTAATAAAGCAATTGAAGGGATGAGTTTATTTTATTTTTCAACCTTCCCACCAGAGACAGTAGGCCCACAGTGCACACAGTGCTAGAAATTGGTGGGCAATCCTAGAGACATATTTGCTGATTTTTTTGAGGCCAAGGGGCTGTTTCTAGTCTTAACTACATACTGCCAGTATCTAATACACTCCTTACCCCAGGGACACCCAATCTGTATCTGTGCTAATGAAGGTGAGCTCACTTCAGAATCTGATAAATGGGATGCAACTGATCACCAGGCATTTACTGAGTGCCATACTTGGGGGTACAAAGCTTATAACCCAGGGTCCCTGCACCCTGGAACCTAAAGGCTGCCTGCAAAGACAAGATGAAAATTCACAGACAGGCAAAAGACAGAGACTACAAACCAGCTAGGCACATGGTTGACCAGGACACAAGTGATTCACAGGGCCTGGCATATCAAGGGCACAGAAAACATCTGTCTTTTTTATCCCCTACCCAATATCTAACTGCCTTTCTTCTTGCCCCTAGTCTCCCATTGTGTATGGTGTTAGTGGGAATGCAGCTTCCATGATGCTTTCCTCTCAACTCACAAGTGAAGGTATCAGATATTTCTTTTACCTGAGTCCTGGTATTGCTGTGGGCAGGTACATGGGCTGAACTCAACACGAGATCTCTTTCTCAGACCTCCAAGTCTTCAGGGAGTAACTCAAAGAAAATCTCAAGATCAAATTCACTACAGCCAAGATGGTAGCCCTTAGAGTTGACCTTTTCCAATGTATGGCCTTTAGCAGAGCCCTCAGTTTCTGCTCATTGTCCTAGCCCCCGGTAGTTCTGTGAGCCTGTCATCCTAATAAATCACCTTTTTCTTAACCAGAGTTGGCTTCTGTTTCTTGCAACCAAGATGCTGACTGATCAAGCACTCAAGAATTGTTTGCTGAAAGAGAGATTGAAGCTGTGATCCAACTGCTATTCCATTTCATCACCAGCAGCCTGAACATGTGCTTAGGGTACCAAAAATATTTTTCTAAGACTGTGATGCTTCAAAAACAAAAACTAAACACCACCAAGCTATGGACTAGAATGATCACAAACATCAGATACAGTACAAATCCGTCTTTCTTGAATTTATTTTGTAGTTCAGTATTGTTTTTAGTTTGAGTGGCATATGAGGTCAGAACTTAAGGATCCTAAAAATTTCAGCCTAGCTCTGCTCAGTGTACAAATATCTTTGCATTTATCAAATCTCCTTAAGGAGGGTAATGACTCCTTTAGGGAAAAGTCTGAGCAACAGTTATCCTCCTAAATATCTAGCTACTATACACCTGGCACCATCTATACATTAAACAGTTACTAAAATCTGTGTGTCCTTGTTATCCTTTAATCCTTGCAACAATGCCATGAAGTATGTGTAATTAACATTTTATAATAAAAGGGATAGAGGTCCAGAAAGGAAAACTTGTGCAACTGATGAAAGGCAGAGCTGAGATCTGAACCTGCTTTAAGAAATTCAAAAGCATCTGTGTCTAACCTAACCAAGTAATGTCACGTCATGCTTACTCTCATGTACATATTGTGGTACTTTTCACATTTAAATCAAATGAGCAGGCCCAGGGGACAAGAGGAAGCTTAAGACATATCTAAGACAGCTCCCTGTTTTTGCCTAAGCTTTCCTCCTGTAAAGAGGAACTCTTTCTGCAACTTCGATGCAAGCACTTTGGTGACAGCTCATGCCAGCAGGTAACAACTGCACATTTAGCTGCAATCCTTCCTCTCCAAGCTTAAACATACTTCTCTCCCCTCCACGGCGAAGAGACAAGCTGACCTAACTCAGTGGTAAAATTGGCTTTCATATGCTTCAAGACAATTACTAGATCTCCCTGCAGGCTTCTTTTCCTGAGGCTACAATTCCTAATTATTTTTCATACATGCCCTAATTTCCAACTCCACAACCAAATCTGTTGCTCTCCTTTACACCATGTCCGAGCTGTCCTTTGCAGTCAGCGGTCCTGACGCATGAGCAGTGCACCCCAGTGCCTGGGCTTGTTTATCCTCTCATCCCGGACCCAGATGTCTGCATCCATGGGGCAAAGATAAAAAGGACAGTCCCCATTCCAAAAGGGAGCATTTGTCTTAATCAGATATTTTGTTCCAAAGCCAGTTCACTGGCAGGCCCAAGAACCCACAGGTTGGTATTGATTAGGGAAGAAACACTATTCTGGTTTGGTGTCAGGGAAGTCCTGGTTCTTCACCAGCCCCAGTGTTCTCTAATGAACGACTGAGACAGAAAAGAGGGGTCCAGAACCCATGGGAAGGGGTGATGGCATAAAGGCTCCATATGCCCCATGGAGCACCCCTCACTCAAGGAATAAAACCTTGCTAGAGCCTGAGGCCGCCACCACCTTCTTGATGTTCTGTGTAGCATTACAGGCCCAAACCCGTGGACCCGACCACCACACACCTTGGCAGAACCACTCTTGCTCATTCTGTAGAAATCTACAGTTCAGTCCTGCCCTCAAGGAGTTTATACAACTATTAAAAGAAAGGTGCCAAATGTCACGAGAGAGAAAAATGACAAACTACTATGGAAATGAGTTATGAAGAGGGAGAAATTACTACCTGCACCAGGCATGAAGCCTTATGGAAAAGACGGTGTTAGGAGTGGGCCCTGGAAAATGGGTCGTACAAGACACGTAGAAACTGTGCGTAGTAAAACCACGTGATCAAAGGACCGGCGGCCACCACTGAAGCACTGGTGGGTTGGATAGGTAGGAGGCCAGTGAGGCTTTTGAGTAAAATAGTGGCATGATTAGAGCTGATTCAATCCCTTGATAAGTAAAAAAGTTGTATGTCTATAATTAGCATGTAAGCCGCTTAGGGGCAAAGCATACAGTTGTGCTAGGGAATGGTACAGTGGGAGACTAATAATACATGTTGGTTATGATTTGACCTGCCAGTTCCTGGAATTGCTGGATTGTTCTATTAAGTGTTATTGTCAGTCAATATAGCTTAGTAGTTAAAAGCTCAGGCTTTGGGTTCTAATCCCAGCTTCACCGTTTACTAGCTTCGTGACCTTGGATAAGTCACTTGGCTTCAGTTTATCTTCGAAGTAGAAAAACAATTAGAGCTATTTCACTTCTCACTAGGACGTCAAATAATAAAGCAACCAATCCACGTAAAGTGTTTTTGCAGAGTACCTGGCATATAGAATGTACTCAGAAAAGCTCCTAAACCATCCCACCCAGCCCCACCAATCTCCTCCACCACCATCCATTTAGACATGTGCATGTGGATACACCTCAGCACATGCAAATACATGTTTATGGCAAGCAATAGGCAGTGACTTCTTGGGAAAAATGTATAATTTGTTCAAGTTTCACAATAAAAACTTTTCTACAATAATAGTAAAGGCAGGAGGCTTGCACTGCCCACATGTATTTTTGACTACACTTATGCTAACTGCTAACTCTAATGCTATAGAAAGAAACTTCTAGACCTGGATATCAAACCCAGAAGAATGCCAACAATATAAACTTTTACTTTATTTTCCTAATGACTGAATTAATCTAAGGCAACAGCCATTAAAACTACCAATGCTCTTGCTCATAAAAGCTCCTAACATGAAAAGCACCAAGCAAATCCCACAATGATGTTTTATTTGTCTTCAAGTAAGGAAGACTTCGTTCCTTAATCACACAAATGGCCAGTAGGTCCTCAACCCCCTTCAGCATTTTCCATCAAGGTCATCTTGAACACGTTCACAGGTAGACATTCTCTTGGCAGTGAACGCAATAGCAAGGGGGTGGTGCCATGAGTTGGCAGATCCCCTAGAAGCAGGGAAGACCCTTGGATGTCCTGGAGGATATTTAGACCCTGCTAAAGTGAACTTGAGATGCTCTAATGGAGAGACTCAGGATCCTGACAGGCTTCTAATGCTTACAAAAATCTCCCCCACCACAACTTGTGTGTGTGTGTGTATGCGTGTGTATATGTGTGTGTGTGTGTGTATGCAGGTACGTGTGTATATACACACAAGTGCATATATATTTACCTTACTAGAAAGGTACATTTTATTCAATTTTATTCATCTGTAATTAAAAATGACTCTAAGAACCTGTCATACTTGTTAAGTCCTTAGAAAGATGAACCCTTCATCAGAAAAGGCAACAATTCAAATTGATGTTCTCATCAACACAAATCAACTGCAGGGAACAGACAGGCTTAAGGCTGGCATGGATAGAAAAGAAAAAAGATGCTAATAAACTGCACATGGAGCTAATAATTGGTATCTAGTTGATGAAATGCAGCAACAATTGATGCCAAAAGAATCCTAAAGCCCTGGTTTCTCTTCTTACAATATTCTCCTAATTGGCATTTGTGGTGGTGGAGGTCTGGTCAGGGCAGGCAGAGGGGCGGTGACTAGGTCTGAGTACGTAAGAGTACAACCACAATCCACTAATTCATTTGCTTTCTTTGAGAGTTCAGATCATGTCCTCCTCTGCCAGAAAAATTTCAGTAACACCCAAAAACTGGGACTGTGACTTACAGACAGGAGTAAATCCCTGGACAAGAAAGGAATTAATTAACAGAAGATGGGATACAGTATGCTCAGGGAAAAGAGATGAATGAATGACCTCACAGAGCAGCATCTCCCCCTCAATAATGAATGCTGGGTGTACTTTTTTCTTAGTAGCTGCAGAAATTCCTCCCAGAGAAAATCTACCATGTGAAGTTAAAGACAACATTTGCTTTCTTTGAAATCAGGGCAACTTCAGCCAGTGGGCAAATAGGTGTCCTGCGGTACAGGTCTGCTGGGGGCCATCCACAGGTTATCAAAGGCATCTTCAAAGGAGTCTGGGGCTGGAGGAGACCAGAGGCCCCTCACTTAGAAAACAGCCCTTGGCAACAGCCGGGTTAAAGAGCTCAGGGAGTCTGGCTTGGGGACAGAGAAAGTGAGGGCAAGGGAAAACCAGGGAGGAAAGCAGAAAAAAAGAAGAAGTGGGAATCATGCAGGTGTGGCAAAGAGAAGATCAGATCAGAATACATGCTTCAGGAAAAGGGGCTTCAGGAGGTTGGAGGGGGGTGGTTTGGAAAGGAGGAAAAAGAAAATGGAATTTTCTAAGACAACAAAATTTAAACCTCCCTTTAACATTAACGCACATTTTAAAAAAAAAGTATTCCTCCGCAAAAATGCTGTTGGACTCAAAGATAAGAGGAAGGGGAGCCTCAAGCATTCACTTTGAAGAGTCTTTTTAAGAAATGTCTTTGGTGTGATCCAGTCGAGAGAAATGAGGAGTGGGAGGGAAAGGAGATCTCTAGGGGGAGAGTGGGTGGGGAAAGACAGGGAATCAACCAAAAATCTTTCCAAGTAGGGACTGAGAGATGAAAGTTGGGGAAGTCCCCATGCCCGCCTGTCCTAAATAGAGGCAGCATAGCTAGGAAAAGGTGAGGACAAGGGACGTGGAAGGACCTCAAGGACCACAGGTTGAGAGGAAAATGGGCCTTACACTGGCTTCCTTCAGGAAATCTCCTCCAAAACCCTGGCAGGCAAGCAGAGAAAAGATGAATCTCTGAGGCCATTTCACCCCCAGCCCATCTCACTGTCCAGATCAATGCGAGCAACACTTCCTCCAAGAGGCCTCCCAGATCATCCTGCTGCTTCACCAAGACACTGCCCTAAAATTGGCCAATACATGTCTGGTTATTTCACATTGATTCCTCTGCTAGAACGTGAGTTCCATGAGTAAGGGAAATTTGTCTGTCTATTTACCTCTCAATCCCCTGTGCTTGGCACATGGTAAACACACACTTTGTGGAACAGGAGAAAGAATTTCCCAACAATTCCAGTTCTCAACATGAGTACCACTGTTGGGGCAGCACCTTCTTAGCGGGCAAAGAGAAAACCTCACATTTGTGATGTCTGGTGGGCACTGGGCACATGATTGCAATCCATCCTTACAACTTCCCATGAGGAAGCATCTTTATCCACACCTTGCATTTAAGGAGACTGATGCTCAGAGAGGCCAAGTGACTCAACATTTTGCATGACTGAATACTAGAGCAAGAACTGAACTTAAATGCTGAAGTTTCTTTCTCTACAGAGTCTGCGGGGGAAGAAGGAAAAACAAATGACAGCCTAGTACCAGCCCAACCAACTCCCCTTCCTCTGGGGCCACCCTCACACCAATCCTGCACCCTCAAGTGGGAAGAGGGCAGAAGTAAATGCAGGTTTGTTGAGACTAAGACTACCAGTGACCTGCATCTGGGCTGGCCCACCAGAGACACTTGGTTTCTCTCTCCCAGTAGAAGGCACATCCACAAGAGCAGTGATCTTTTCTACTGTGTAAACCACTATCTTCCCTGGGTAGTACAGCATAACCTTAATAAATGGCTAAGAGTCCCTCCACACCCCCAAGCACTAGCACAGTGCCTGACCCAGAAGAGCAGGTGCTCAGAAAACAATGGTGTGTTGGGTAGGGAATGGTGACTTCCTCCATTTCCAACCTGGCTAATACATGACTGACTACAGAGTATTTCTAAGGCCATTCAGGCTATTTAAACTCTGATGTTATTTTTCCTCCAATATCAAAAATAAGCTTTATTACAAAACTAGGACTGCACAAAAAGGCAGAATCCATCCCCAGTCTGCTAAGAACTACATCTATAGTGGGTTAATAAAAGTAAAGGGACTGGTTTCTACCCATATCCAGTGGAAAAAAAACAAAACAAAACAAAATATCTGTCCCCTTTTCCCAATTTGATCTAAAAATAAAGGAACCAGCTCTGAATTCCTCTGAGAGCATTTGATTTCAGCTCTGATTTTGTCTCAGAAAAGGCATAGCCATTTGCTCTCCCTTAATAGGACATAATGCTACCAATTAGTTAACTTACACATTTAAGTTGTCACACAGGGTGAATTACAGGCTCCCAGGGCTGGCAGACTTTCAGGGGTCATCCAATTTCCTCTCTGCTTTATCAGAGCACCCTAGGCACCTGGGAACCACTCTTTTCTTAGGGGAAGGGGTCCCATCACCCACTCATGACACCTTTTTGTTTAACCACCTTTTTGACCAGAAATTCCCCCCGGTAGCAGCCTCAATCCTGCCTAGCACAATGACAGATTGTTTGTCTTGCTCTAGCTCTAGCAGAGATTGAGGGGAGCTCACTCCTAAGTTGGGTAGCCAAGAGTATGAGGCATAAGACCTGCTGCAAGCCCCACTTAACGACTTGCCAGCCATGAGACTTGGGGCAGGCCCCTGACTTCACTTAAAACAAAAGATGGGGGGATTAATAAGACTGTCCCTACCAACTTCCTGGGGCTTTTCTGAGGATTAAACATAGATGAGGTCTTCTACCGCTTTGTACCATGTGCTCCTTGAAGACCAGGCCCCAACCCCTCCCACCTTACCACTGCTCACATCACTGTGCCCTCACTGATGCCAGGCAACAGAGCACCAGAGGAGGTATCTCCTTTCATCCTCAGAATAACACTACCATGTGACTGCTAGCATCTCAACCTTACAGTGAAGAGACTCAGAAAGTTAAGCCACTTGCCCAGGGTCACACAGCCATTGAGTAGCTGAATGGGGATCTACCTGGATCTGGCAGAGGCAGGCATCGGCTCTCCACCCCTCTAGCACCTGCCTCCTAATCATTTCTGTACCTACCTGCACGGCATGGCTGGCCAGGAGCACCAGGCACACAACACATGCAAGCACTTGTTGAGCCGAGAGTAATATGCTTTGTACAGCAAAAAGATGCAGATGTAAGAGGCCAGTATTAAAGTTTACGTTTTGTAAAATAATGTTTGTAACTCCACCCTCAGTGGGTTTAGATAAGGGGACAATGACTGGGGTGGGGCGAGTAGGTGACAAAGAAGAAACAGTTGACTCTCTGAAGCATCAGACACATCACCTGAATTCTCTTATTCCTCAATGACTCTGAGCTAGACATTAGTATCCCATTTCACAGGAGGAAACACGAAATTCAAAGAAATTTCCAGCTTTCTAAACTGAAACCAGTGAGTCCTCAAAGACCCTGCTACTAAGAGACTCAGGACTGACAGTGACCTGTACTAGGGGGTCATTTTATTCCTTGGGACAGTTTCCTTCACCACCTCAAGGACACCTCCAGCTATGGCCAAGAACCCCCACTGTTTAGTTAAAAGAAAATCAGGTGAGCCAATTCTAGAATATCCAGGTCAGAGCTGTGAGGAGGCCTCATTTCCCCTCTTCAGCGTTTTCCTTCCTAGTCTCTGACAAACAGTATCAAAACAGAAACCCCCAGGGTTTAGGCATTGGGATAGTGGAACAACACAGAAAGGCCATGAAGGAGCTGTTCATTCTCCTGGTCCTCACAATGAAAAACTGCAATGATGGGTGATAAGTGGATGGCTTGGCCAGCTTTGCTTGGAATCGAATCCAATCTTATACACATATCATGAGCTGCCTGTGAGGTCTTGGGCTGCGCACCAGGCAGAAAGATGGGGGATAAAGGTGACACCAAGATCATCGGTTCAAGGACCTTCTAGTCTGGAGTTCCAACCTCACAGACGACTCTAACACAAGTCCTAAAACACCAAATGGGAAACAAGGATGCAGACTAACAGAAGCGAAAAGGCCCGATGGAAGGAATAGTATCAAGTTGGGCACCGAAGAACATACAAGATTTCCAACAGGTAGCAATGAGAAGCGGCAGCATGAGCAAACACAGGCAGGAGAGGAAGGTGGAGGGGTGGTGTACAAGGGTCTAGTCTGCAGATAGAACATGAAGCACTGGGCTATTAAGTTTGGACTTTATTCCATAATCAGTGAGAGCTACTGTCAGTTTCTGAGGAAGGTAGTGATACAAGGGTATCTGCTTTAGGGTCCTTCATTCTATCAGTAATGAGGAGTAGGATGGACTAGAGGCACCAATCAACAGGGGGCTGTGGTTCTGCTCACAAAATGAGGCTCTCTCAAATTTCTGCCTCAGAAATGAAAATTCTAGGCTGGATTCAGGGAATGGGAGAAACAGTCACAGGGCTAGACTTGGAGGGGCCCCATGGCCAGTTTCCCAAGCCCAGAAGTCTACAGCTTGCCATCAGCTCTGCCCCTCTCATTTGCTGCATTTGAATTAAACATTAAACAGAGCTGGAAACAGGATCCCCACGGGGGCTAGAAACTTTGGAGCATTAGCTGACAAACAGGCTTGCTGCTGTGTAAATTCCCAGGGCAAATGCAAAGTGTGAGCTAATCTTGCCACCATCACCAGTTCTCTGAGCTGAGGATAATGTATGATAATCTAAATCGGGCTGGGCAGATGCCTGCCTGGGAAATCTGATTAGGATTTGCTTGATGATTCCCTTTCATTCCCCAGGAGACTGCAGGGCATGGTAGACAGGACCTGGCCATGAAGTTGACATGCTCCCAGTGGTCCAGGCCCCAAGGCACTCTTCTGCTGAACCTCCACTGGTAGCTAAAAGGGACATGAATAAAATAATCTGCAAATAGTTTTGCAGCAGTAGGCCTACAGGAGCAGATCCCCAGCTTGATCAATGCACAGCTAAAGAGATCAGGGTCTCTTTCTTATAGAGACTGTGTAAAGTGTGCAGGCTCAATCGTGCCACTTTTTTGCCCTGCATCCTTCAATGGATACCATCAATTCTGGAATAAAGTTTAAATTGCCTAGTAGGACCCACCTCTCTGGCCCTCATCAGCTGTGATTTTCCTCACCTAAAACTTAATGTCTAGATAATAAATGAACTGCCAGTAGCTTCCCTCATCTACTTCCCACACCACTGGGCCTTTGCTCCTGCAGTGCCCTCCATCTGAAACACCCTTCCCCTGGCTAAATTTCACTCATTCTTCAAAACAAAATTCAGATATCTCCTTTTCTGGGAAGCTTTTCCTAAACAATGTCTCAGCTCTTGGTTATTCAACAGATATTTGCCAGTGTTTCCTATCGGTATACACCAAGTATATACTATTATAATCCCTTCTTTACAACGAGGGAGACCAGAGAGCTTAACTGGCTAGAGGTCACATAGAGACAGCCTGGATTCACCCCACATTCCTGATTGGATTTCAGGGCCCTTGTCTGAGTGACCTCCCTCCTTACACTAAACCTCTGGGGTCAAGAGTTCTTCTTCTGGGTTTGCCTGCCAGACTGTGAACTCCTTGAGGGCAGAGATGGTCTGACTCATCCCTCTGGCCAGCACAGGGTACTGGCCTGCTGCAGGTGCTCAGTCAAAAGTCCCCAAGCCAGGTCAGGTGTGGTGGCTCAAGCCTGTAATCCCAGCACTTTGGGAGGCTGAGGCAGGCGGATCAAAAGGTCAGGAGATCGAGAACATCCTGGCAACACGGTGAAACCCTGACTCTACTAAAAATACAAAAAAAAAAAAAAAAAAAATTAGTCCAGCGTGGTGGTGTGTGCCTGTAGTCCCAGCTACTCGGGAGGCTGAGGCAGGAGAATGGCGTGAACCCAGGAGGCGGAGCTTGCAGTGAGCTGAGATCTGCCACTGCACTCCAGCCTGGGCAGTAGAGCGAGACTCCACCTCAAAAAAAAAAGAGTCCCCAAGCTGAAGGTCTTCACTTGCTCAATAGAAGTGGCCACAGTACCATCAGGCTAAGCTCCTGAGCTGAAGCTCTCCTCCCCTCCAGACCCACATGCCCACAGCTCTGGCTACCTGCCTTTCAGGCCCAGGTCACCAATCTCCATGGAGGCCTGGTAAAGGAATGTGGATGGGTTAGTGCAGAGCCATACCCACAATTTGAAAAACAATTCCTAGTGCGTTCATTAGGTACAAGGCACCCACACTGGTGTTCTCTATGTGAAGAGCAATAATTGAAGCATGAGAACCTCATATACATCCCCTATAGTCTCTACCAGGAAGAAACAGGTAACT
The DNA here is from genome assembly GCF_000951045.1 of Mandrillus leucophaeus. Lineage (NCBI taxonomy): Eukaryota > Metazoa > Chordata > Mammalia > Primates > Cercopithecidae > Mandrillus > Mandrillus leucophaeus. The sequence goes on from NW_012109585.1 coordinate 260,159, forward strand.
CCACATGCAAATGCAGGCCATTTGGTTACATGTAAATATATCCTTCCAAGCATCCATCAATCTCATTAATCTTTATGTATACTCACTATGTGGCAGACACTATGAATAAAAAGATTAAAAAGTACTCATCCCCAATCACATTTGGCAAAGAAGAATGAGCAGGCGCTAAGGTCCGCACATGGTGTGAAGCAACCTGCATGGGGTCACAGAAAGAGGAATGGCTAATTCAACAAAGATGAAAGTCAGGAAAAAGGTCTATAAAAGGGGCATGGAAGACATCCTGGCCTGCAAACCTTGGTTCCCTGTGTAGAAAGTTATTAGCCTTAAAGAGGATGAAGAGAGATCAGGGTAGAAAGTTTATTCAAGGAAATAACAGTGTAAGTGTTTGGGTCAGTGGTTCTCAAACCTGACTTCACAACAAAATATTGATTCCTATATCTCACCTCCTGAAATTAGAATCTTGGTGGTAGCGACCAAGATTCTGTACTTTTAAGTTCTCCAGGGGACTTTTGCAGCCTGTTTGGCACCGGTCTAGGGGTGGAACCTGGTAGTCACTGCTACAGGTCAGAGGGAGCCCAGGGAAGGCTGAGAGAGCCTCAGTCTCTGGAAAGACTGTGAGTCCAGTTTCCAGCCCTCACTGGCTGTGTAGACGCTGGCAAGTTGCTTAGCCTCTCAGGAACTCCTCATTGGCAGGCAGGAAGGCATAGAGGTAGAGAACTAGACTGCCTGGAGTAAAATTCCAGCTCTATTCTTTCTTGGGAGGGTGACTTTGAGCAAGTCATCCAGCCCCCTCTATGCTTTAGCTCTCTTTATTTATAACACAGAACTGTGACTATTATCTATCATATAGGAGACAATCCGGCCAACACACTTAGCACAGTGGATGATGCCCAACATTATTGACTGCTTCTGTGCTATTATGATTGTCAGCAGCAATTGCTAAGGTATGGCCTTAGGATTTAGTCCTCCACAAGCAGGAACATTCTCCAGGACAAGAACAAATTTTACCAATTTTTAAGTATAGATTTGCTTTCCTCAATGACCATGTAAAGTAGGCTTTTGCCAGTGAGCATCTGAGATTCAGCTTTCTCCCAAGGGCATACAGCTGTGTTTAGGAGGCAAGCCAAATAAGCATAAGCAGACATGATTCCGATAACCAGAGTCAGAGGAAGCCAATGAGGCACAAGCCTGGTGCAGGGGAATCTCAGCTCCTCTCTTGGACAGATCCTAGCATCCAGCCACAGGAAGCCTTCTCTCCCCTGGCCCCACACACGTTACTCCTGACCCAGATTGTTGGGTCTGTCCTTGCCCCAGAATGTCCCATCAGCTCCTGGAATCCACTGCCCAGCATGTGCCAAGCTTCTCCATTTGGGAGAAGGTAAAGCCAACCCTCCCTAAGCTGTTGGGCAAGTAGCAGAGGTTCTGGCCGGAGCTCTGCAGAGTTTCAAGTAAAATCAACACCCATGGGTCGATGAAATCACAAGGGGTATCTTGCCCTCCACAGCCCAGTGCAGAGAGTATTGGGTCAGCCACATCACAACCCAGCTCAGGGGATGAGGATGGAAGGCACCAAGCACAAGACAACGGACTTCTTCATGAGGATCTGAAACAGGTGCATGCATCTCAGCCTCTCTCCAACTCCTCCATCACCCCTCCTGTCCCCCACCCTCAATGCCTTCTCTCCCTTCTGACCCCTGCTCTCAATGCTTCTCTAGGAGGCCTTGGAATTGCAGTTCCCTCTGAGCCCTGCCCCTCAAATGTTCTCAAGCTTGGCTCCTTCTCATCCCCATGTCCCTGCCTCAGAGATGCCACTCCTCAACACACTCTCTCTGTCATTCTCCATCACTGACACCTGTTGATTCCCTGCCCAGAACTTAACCACACTTGGGACTATCTTATCTGTCTTCTTGACCACTGTATCCAGCACCCAGCACAGCAAATGGGGCAGAGTGAATGAATGAAATGACAAACAAAGGGAGGAACAGGGTGAAGTCAGGGCAGAGAGAGGAGAAAATGGAAAGGGTCAGTTGGGAGAGGGGAAGGGAAGAAGAGATGGAGAAGGTGAAACAGAAAAGAAACTGCCTGTCTTATATCCTGAGTGGCCAGGGATATTTTTATTTCTCATTCTCTTTCCTTTGGAGGCCTATGAAGGGATTACACAGGTTCCACTCCATTCATTTCAAATTTACTTGCTCCAAGGCTGAGGCCATCTTCCCTGAAGCCCTTGACACCAGAAGATAGCCCCCACCACCTGACTGTCATCAGAGTACAGCTGCAGGTCATGAGCTGAGGCAGGACCCTGAACTCCTTGCACAGATGGCTTGGCTCTAGCACCAAAGGAATTTCAGCAATTAGTTTAATTTGTTGCGTTTCTCTTTTTAATTCAGGAACTAGAAACAGACAAATTAGCTACACTTGTATGACTTTAATACCTGACAGCTTTGTAGCAATCACTTTTCCATCTAGGGCCCTCTGAGGCTCCTAAGTCTTAATAAAATAAAGAAATAAATAAAATCTTCAGAAGGAATGCAGAGAACATGGTTGGATGGGCATGAGATTAGGCGATGGACTATCACGGTACCATGGTGCCAGGGTGCCGAGAGGAGGCTGTCTCACCAAGGGGCAGAAAACAGATGTGAGCCAGGCTGGCACCTAAGGAGGCCCCTGCAGGACCGCAGAGAAATACTGCACAGGGAAGATGCAAGCTGTGTCTCTGCTAGATAAGGCCTTTCAAAGTACATCTTGGTAATTGAAAACAAAATGAATGTGGTATTGCTACAAGACAGGCAGTAACAAAATACAGTGCTCCATCCTGATAAGCCATAAGAAAGGAAGTCTTCTAAAGGGGCAGAAGTGGGAAAGGCAGCGTATGGAAACAAATTCCCTTAGAGACCAAATTTATCTGTGCCACAGAACAGAGATGATTATTGGAAATCCAAAAAAGTTCCTGTCCTTGCAAGCACAAAGCCTCCTGAAAATCCAGATCTGGAGGTGGGACAGCTGAATAGACTTGAGTCACCCTATCTTTAACAACTCTCAGTTCCATATCCCCCTTCAGATATTTTCCTCTCTCATTGTCCTTTTACAAACAACCTTCTTGGAGGAGTTTGTGGAGAAGTAGTACTGATGATCATTGAGATCATGTACATGATCAGTACATGACCACGGAGACATGCTAAATTGATCAGAACACTTTTATGAGCCCTTTGCACAGGCCCCTGTTTGGGGTATAGGGGGATTGCATTAATGGCTAGACCAAGACACAAGGGCTAGAACTGCTCCTGCTCAGCCATCTGTTTTGGATTTCATCCACTGTCACCAGCATTAGCTTGGAAGGACTCAATTCCACTCAAAGCAAACATCTTCAAAGCCCTGGACCAAACTAGACAAGATAACATCAGTAACCTTCCTCCAGCTTCACAAGGCAATGGGAAAGGGACAGAAGACCTGAGGCTTAGGAGGACGCAACAGTTACTGTGTCTTTATGAAATCTCATTTGCTGGGTCGGATTTATGTAAGGGCTCTCTGACCCACGTGGAGCCAAGACCTCCAGTCTGTGAGTCAGGTGTTCTCTGCATTCCTTTCAATTATCTCAGGATTCCCAAGCGTCCAGCTTGGGGAGGGACAAGGCAGTGAGCTAGGTGCCAGTCTCCATCCAGTGTACAGCTACTGTCTTCACTGCCTCGCCTCCTCCCCTTGGCTT
>NW_012109585.1:263911-271008 GCF_000951045.1 Mandrillus leucophaeus
CCTGCCCCTCAAATGTTCTCAAGCTTGGCTCCTTCTCATCCCCATGTCCCTGCCTCAGAGATGCCACTCCTCAACACACTCTCTCTGTCATTCTCCATCACTGACACCTGTTGATTCCCTACCCAGAACTTAACCACACTTGGGACTATCTTATCTGTCTTCTTGACCACTGTATCCAGCACCCAGCACAGCAAATGGGGCAGAGTGAATGAATGAAATGACAAACAAAGGGAGGAACAGGGTGAAGTCAGGGCAGAGAGAGGAGAAAATGGAAAGGGTCAGTTGGGAGAGGGGAAGGGAAGAAGAGATGGAGAAGGTGAAACAGAAAAGAAACTGCCTGTCTTATATCCTGAGTGGCCAGGGATATTTTTATTTCTCATTCTCTTTCCTTTGGAGGCCTATGAAGGGATTACACAGGTTCCACTCCATTCATTTCAAATTTACTTGCTCCAAGGCTGAGGCCATCTTCCCTGAAGCCCTTGACACCAGAAGATAGCCCCCACCACCTGACTGTCATCAGAGTACAGCTGCAGGTCATGAGCTGAGGCAGGACCCTGAACTCCTTGCACAGATGGCTTGGCTCTAGCACCAAAGGAATTTCAGCAATTAGTTTAATTTGTTGCGTTTCTCTTTTTAATTCAGGAACTAGAAACAGACAAATTAGCTACACTTGTATGACTTTAATACCTGACAGCTTTGTAGCAATCACTTTTCCATCTAGGGCCCTCTGAGGCTCCTAAGTCTTAATAAAATAAAGAAATAAATAAAATCTTCAGAAGGAATGCAGAGAACATGGTTGGATGGGCATGAGATTAGGCGATGGACTATCACGGTACCATGGTGCCAGGGTGCCGAGAGGAGGCTGTCTCACCAAGGGGCAGAAAACAGATGTGAGCCAGGCTGGCACCTAAGGAGGCCCCTGCAGGACCGCAGAGAAATACTGCACAGGGAAGATGCAAGCTGTGTCTCTGCTAGATAAGGCCTTTCAAAGTACATCTTGGTAATTGAAAACAAAATGAATGTGGTATTGCTACAAGACAGGCAGTAACAAAATACAGTGCTCCATCCTGATAAGCCATAAGAAACGAAGTCTTCTAAAGGGGCAGAAGTGGGAAAGGCAGCGTATGGAAACAAATTCCCTTAGAGACCAAATTTATCTGTGCCACAGAACAGAGATGATTATTGGAAATCCAAAAAAGTTCCTGTCCTTGCAAGCACAAAGCCTCCTGAAAATCCAGATCTGGAGGTGGGACAGCTGAATAGACTTGAGTCACCCTATCTTTAACAACTCTCAGTTCCATATCCCCCTTCAGATATTTTCCTCTCTCATTGTCCTTTTACAAACAACCTTCTTGGAGGAGTTTGTGGAGAAGTAGTACTGATGATCATTGAGATCATGTACATGATCAGTACATGACCACGGAGACATGCTAAATTGATCAGAACACTTTTATGAGCCCTTTGCACAGGCCCCTGTTTGGGGTATAGGGGGATTGCATTAATGGCTAGACCAAGACACAAGGGCTAGAACTGCTCCTGCTCAGCCATCTGTTTTGGATTTCATCCACTGTCACCAGCATTAGCTTGGAAGGACTCAATTCCACTCAAAGCAAACATCTTCAAAGCCCTGGACCAAACTAGACAAGATAACATCAGTAACCTTCCTCCAGCTTCACAAGGCGATGGGAAAGGGACAGAAGACCTGAGGCTTAGGAGGACGCAACAGTTACTGTGTCTTTATGAAATCTCATTTGCTGGGTCGGATTTATGTAAGGGCTCTCTGACCCACGTGGAGCCAAGACCTCCAGTCTGTGAGTCAGGTGTTCTCTGCATTCCTTTCAATTATCTCAGGATTCCCAAGCGTCCAGCTTGGGGAGGGACAAGGCAGTGAGCTAGGTGCCAGTCTCCATCCAGTGTACAGCTACTGTCTTCACTGCCTCGCCTCCTCCCCTTGGCTTCCGTCCCTGTCACTCCACTTCACAAAACTGTTCTCACCAGAGGACCAATGACCATTGGTCCATTAACTCCAAAGTCCACATCAGAGTCTTCATCTGGCCTCTCTCTGAGAACCGCTTGGCCCCGATCATGTCTCCCTCCCTCATAAACATGTTACTCCCTGTAGTTTCTGTGATATTGTGACATTGCTCCATCCGGTCCACGTCCCACCTCTCTGGCAGCTTCTTGGTCTCTCTGTAAACTCTCATCCCTCTTGTTATTTCCTATGCTTCGCTGTTCCTTGGGGTTCTGTCCTAGGTTCTCCCTCTCTCCCACTCCCTGAAAGAATAGTGCAGCATGCCGCCCACTCCACGGCTGCAAACACCAGCCTCATGCTGACGACTCCCAGACATTTCTCTAGGCCCGACCTCAACCCTGAGGTCCAAGCCCATCTGTCAACAGCCTGCTTCTCCTCCTCCCCAGGGTGATTCACTGGAAACAGAGCAGCAAGCTGGGGCCAGTGTCTACCTCATGCTTTCTCCTTCCGTGTTCATCTCTTCTTTCTGCATTCCTTGTCTAGTTAACAATGCCAGAAACTTAGCCATTTAGAGCGTCGTTCTTTCTCTCCCCACATCTAAATTCACCCTTCTACCCTCTAGTTACCACTCCAATCAGACCCCTTCTCCAGCAACCTATCATAATTTCTCATCTATAGCAAATATCTCCTTATTGAGATGTTGCTGGGTTCAAGTGAAATCTCCCTCCCATTTGCCATTGTTACCTACCCCCAACGCAACTGTAACTCATACATGCATGGAGCACCCAGTGTGTACCAGGCACTGTGCTGGGCACTATGGACAAAATGGTACGCTCACTCTGGGCGTGCTCCTGGTGGCTGTCACTGCTAAACAAGACAGGAACCATTAAAATTCAGTATATTAATAGGAGAAATCTGTATATAGTTATGTAGGAACCTAAAAAAGAAAATGATAAAGCTATTCGTGCTGCTTCCCCTCAACAACTCTCAGTGATTTCCCTGCAGATGCCCTCAAAAAGCTACCAGTAGTGATGTCCTGACACATGGGAGGGTTATGATCCATTATGAGATAGCCAAGTAATTAGTTAGCATAAATTAGTGGAAGTAACAATGGCTTAAGAACAGGAGTTTTTAGAAGGTTATCTTTCCACCCCTTGGAGCAAATATAATGAAATATAATGCTGTCTGGTAAGAGCACATCTCTTGCTTAGCAGCGGTGTAGAGAAGAGGAGATACAATCGTATTAGGTGAGCATCAGCCCAGGCAAATCCACAGGACATCCTGGGTCAGGTGAATCACGGCAGAAGAAAGGGTGGGAGCTCTTATTATGCCATCCAAGATCCCATGTATGTGGCCCCATTCTTCCCTATCTTTCTGCCTGTACAGCATATCTTATCTTATGGTGCTTTGCTTATTGAACTTCTCAGATCCTGCATCTTTTACAAGTTGAAGGTTTGTGGCAACCCTGAGTTGAGCAAGTCTATTGGCATCATTTTTCAAACAGCATGTGCCCACTTTGTGTCTCTGTGTCACATCTTGGTAATTCTTGAAATATTTTAAGCTTTGTCATTATTATTGTATGTGTTAGGGTGCTCTGTGATCAGTGATCTTTGATGTTACCATTATATTTGTTTTGGGGCACTATGAACCACACATATATAAGATGGTGAACTTCATCAACAAATGTTTTGTGTATTCTGACTGGTCCGTTGACCGGCCCCTCCCCCATCTCTTTCCCTCTCCTCAGGCCTCCCTATTCTCTAAGACAAAACAATATTGAAATTAGGCCAATTAATAACACTACAATGGGCTGTAAGTGTTCAAGTGAAAGGAAGAGTCCAACATCTCTCACTTTAAATCAAAAGCTATAAATGATTAAGCTTGGTGAAGAAAGCATGTCGAAAGCCGAGACAGGCTAATAGCTAGGCATCTTGTGCCAAACATTTAGCCGAGTTGTGAATACAAAGGAAAAGTGATTGAAGGAAATTAAAAGTGCTACTCCAGTGAACACACAAATTATAGAAAAGCAAAACAGCCTTATTGCTGGTATGGAGAAAGTTTCAGTGCTCTGGATAGAAAATCAAACCAGCCAAAACCTTCCTTAAGCCAAAACCTAGTCCAGAGCAAGGCCCAAATTCTCTTCAGTTCTTTGAAGGCTGAGAGAGATGAGGACATTTCAAAAGAAAAGTTTGAAGCTAGCGGAGGTTGGTTCATGAGGTTTAAAGAAAGAAGCCATCTCTGTAACATAAAAGTGCAAGGTGAAGCAACAAGTGGTGATGGAGAAGCTGCAAGTTATCCAGAAGATCTAGGTAAGACAATTGATGAAGGTGGCTACACTCAATGACAGATTTTCAATGTAGTCAAAACAGCTTTCTAATGGAAGCAGCAGCCATGTTGGACTTTCATAGCTAGAGAGGAGAAGTCAATGCCTGGCTTTCAAGTTTCAAAGGACAGGCTGACCCTCTTGTTAGGAGCTAATGCAGCTGGTAACTTTAAGTTGAAGTCAGTGCTCATTTACCATTCCAGAAAACATAGGGTCCTTAAGAATGACACTAAAGCTACTCTGCCTGTACTCTAGAAATGGAACAACAAAGCCCAGATGACAGCACCTCTGTTTACAGCATGGTTTACCACTGTTAAGATACCTACCACTCAGAAAAAAAAGATCCCTTTGAAATATTACTGCTCATTCACAATGCATCTGGTCATTCAAGAGCTTTGATGAAAATATATAGGAGATTAATGTTTTCAGGTCTGCTAATACAACATCCTTTCTGTAGGCCATGATCAAGAGGTAATTTGACTTTCAAGCCTTATTATTTAAGAAATATATTTCATAAAGCTATAGCTACCATAGATAGTGATTCTCCTGATGGATCTGGGCAAAGTAAATTGAAAACCTTCTGAAAATGATTCATAATTCCAGATGCCATTAAATACATTAGAGATTTACGGGAGCAAGTAAAAATATCAACTTTAACAGATATTTGGAAGAAGTTGACTTTAATGCTCATGGATGACTTTGAGAAGTACAAGACTTCATTATAGGAAGTAACTACAGATGTGGAGGAAATAGCAAGAGAACTAGAATTAGAAGTGCAGCCTGAAGATGTGGCTGAATTACTATAATTTCTTAATAAAACTGGAACAGATGAGGAGTTGCTTCCTATGGATGAGAAAAGAAAGTGGTTTATTGAGATGGAATCTACTGCTGGTGAAGAGGCTGTGAGCATTGTTGAAATGACCACAAAGAATTTAGAATATTCCATAAACTTAGTTGATTAAACAATAGCAGAGTTTGAGAGGATTGACTAATTTTGAAAGAAATTCTACTGTGGGTAAAATGCTATGAAACAGCATAGCATGCTACAGAGAATTCTTTTGTGAAAGAGTCAATCAATGTGGCAAAATTCATTGTTGTATTATTTTTAAAATCTGCCACAGCCACCCCAACATTTAGCAACCACCAATCTGATCAGTCAGCAGCCATCAACACTGAAGCAAGACTCTCCACCAGCAAAAACACAATGACTCTCTGAAGGCTCAGATGACGGTTAGCATTTTTTAGCAATAAAATATTTTTAAACTAAGGTATGCACATTGACTTTTAAGATATAATCCTACTGTTTGGGATAGTGTAAATATAACTGGGAAGTAAAAAATGTGTGTGACTCACTTTATTGCAATATTCACTTTAGTGGAATGGTTTGGGACCAAACCCACAGTATCTCTAAGGTATGCCTGTACTCTGTGCTCCCTAAACTTTGGAACCTTTGTCATACTGTTCTCCCTCTCCTGAAATCCTTTTCCCACCCTGTCTACCAGCCTTCAGGTCCTTCAGGTCACATGTCACATTCCAGGAAAGCCTGACAAACCACTTGCCTCCTCAGAGCTCCTTTTCATCTGCAGCCTTCCTCCCCATTCCTCCATGAGACTGAGGTCAAGATTGAGCAGGGCTGGTGTCTAACCCAGACACTGGCAATGAATACAGGTCTATGTATATTTTCTGAGCAAACCAAGGAGAACTCATTTTGAGGTCCACCTGTTTCAGAGCCTTAGGAAATAAGTCTGTCCCAGACAAGGAGAAGCAACCTTCGAAAGACCTTCCTGTCTGTGTCTACCCTTTGTATCTGGGGATATAGAATGTTCCTGGCTGTCTTCTATTCTCTTCTCCATTAATTCTTCTGTCTTATTTTCCCAGCTAGAAACTACAGAGGGCCAGAAACTACAGGATATGGGAGAAAGAAGATTCTAACTCTTCTTGACTGGGATCTTGAGCAAGTTACTTAACCTCTCTGAGTGTTTCCTCTTCTGTAAAATAAGAAACATAAAACATCCCCACACATGGGTTTTATGAAGAATAAATAAGTTAACACATAACTTTCAAAGCCCACAGTAAGTCTTTAGTTAATATGCATTTCTTCTCCATTCTCTTTTTTTCATAATCTTTGCTAAGCAAACCACAGGATCCCATACCCACTGGTTTCCAGAGAAGGCCTGCTGTATGATGGCAATTCTGTATCAGTAGACTCTAAGACACAGCCCATACCCTAGGGCTTAGTTGAGAAGTCTAATGTACTTGGACTTTGAACATATAAACTTTGGTTTGAAATAAAGTAGGTTTCATCCAGTGCCTCAAAACCTTTGCATGAATCATAAATTTCTTTCTCAAAACTGCAATATGTGACCTATAGTCAATATTGGATCAATAGATCAATCATACTCTTCCAAAATACAGACAATACCAATGGCCTATCAGGTAAAACAGGCTTGGAGCTACTTTTTCATTATAGAAAATGGCACATTCTATGTGCCATGTACGCCTCTGATGACCTTCACTGCCTTTGGCCAAGGTCACTGGAGACATTAATGTGTGGGGATTGGGGGAAAATAATACCTAAAGTCTACGAGTCTTAAAACTAAGGTGCTCAGCTCCAGAAAATTCCCAATGTCTGTATGCTACATTCCAACAAACTCACCATCTGTCCTTATGGAAAAGATACAGGAAAGAGATAATGAAAAAGTAAGCAGTATGAAAAACAAGCAGCCAGGCACAGTGGCTCACACCTGTAATCCTAACACTTTGGGAGGCTGAGGCACGCAGATTGCCTGAGCTCAGGAGTTC
>NW_012109585.1:271223-292921 GCF_000951045.1 Mandrillus leucophaeus
AAGCTCAGAGAGTCGCCTTCCCAGGGCTGTGTGCTGCATGGAGAGATGGAGGGAGGAATGAGCTGTGCAGAAAAGCCTCACACACATGAAAGCCTGGCAAATCAGCATAAACCCAGCTCCCAAGACCTAAAGTTCAACACGGCAGAGTCCAGTGTTATTTGTTAGTCATGCACCAAGAACAGTCACTGCTAGGTGGGAATACGGAAAGGCACGGAGTTAGCCTACATTAGAAGGATTTTTCCCACTCCTGAGGCTGCCTCCCTGGCATCTGCCTGTGTGGGCTGTGCAGTCCCGAGCATGGGCAGGGGCAAACAAGGCCACGTATCCTGCATAGCCTCCTAACCAGGGCACTGAAGGGCTGTAAACAAAGGAGAAACATGATGTGATTCATACTTTGCAAAGATGACTCAATATCCATCAACAGAAAGATGGACAAATAAATAATTGTATACACAATAGACTACGGCCCAGCAGCTAAAGTGAATGAGCTAGAACTGCATGAACCAACAACATGGAAAAACCTCAAGACTATGCTAAGGAAAAAAACAGTGTGATACCATTTGTACGGGGTTTAATACACGGAAAATAATAGTATGTAATGTTTACTTACAGATCATAGTAAAAACATATACATGGGCATGAAAAATACCAAATTCAGAATTGTAAGTACTTCTAGGGAGGCAAGGAGAGAATGAGATCTGGAAAAGATATACTAGGGTCCTCACTGACAAATCTCTGATGCTTTGTTTTTGGAAGTAAAAGCTCTGAAGCTGATAGGGCTATATTAATGCTGGTAGGTAGATAAAAAGTTGCATTTTTAAACAGAGAAGAAAGTATCACCCTGATGTCTGTGTGGCAAAGAGACTGGAGGGGAAGGGGAAGGACTAGAAAAAGTATACCAATTAGGAGGTTGCTGCAACTAGGAGGTCATGTTACATTAGGAAGTCCTAAGAGGTAGAGGAAGGGGTAGACCAATTAGGAGGTTGCTGCAATTAGGAGGTCCAGGCAAGAGACAGTGAGAAGTAAAGAGACCTGGGATATGCCTGGAAGGTGACCCAAAGCCTTGGGGATTGATTGGGACGTTAAGGAGAGGTAGAAAGTGATGGAAGGGGAGAAGGAATTTTGATGTCCAGTTTTCTGGCTATAGTGACTGGGTGATGGAGGCCCTGGAGCAGGCAGAAAGCAGTGGAGAAGAAACATCCAACCATTCCAGGGATAGATCAGAACCAACCACCCCCAGCACCATTCTCTAGTAAATTAAGTGAGATACAGACATCTCCCAGACTCATAATGGGCAGTCACCATAGAATATCATGAGAATTATTTTATAAGTCATGCCCGGTGCCTGCCTCTGATGAAATAACCCAATTAAAGAAGGGATGGAAAGGGCAGAGCTGAAGTCCCAAGTAATGCAGCTAGCCCTTGCTTCATTCTGCCCTCAAACCTTTGGGTACAACCAGCAGAGAAAAATGGGAAGTCTGAATGGTGTCCATGAATACTCAATAGCTCAATATGGCTTTGGGGGTGCAAATGACTAGGAAATATGAACAGCGCCTGGCTGCTCCTGAGAAGTTACATTAGCGGTAATAACATGGAGGGCTATAGGTACAGGGTGCTGGTAATTTATTTCCCCTTTAAGGATATGTTAGGAAAGGCAGATTTAATAGTGTGGAAATTAGAATGGGTGAGAGACGACGTGGCAATCATGTAGATAATCTATCAGGCTACCCTAGCCCCAAAATGGCCCAGGGTCAGCTCTTCTCCCCTAGAGGCAGCTCTGAAGCCCCCTACACAGCTTCTTCCCTTCATCCTATGAAAAAATAATGTACACCTCACTCTGTTGGGCAGAATGGGAAAGGATTTCATTGCTTATTTAATTCCTGGGCTGCTTGCAGAAGGCAGGGAGAGCCTGGGCCGGCCATTCCAAACAGTATCACCCACAGGTGGAAAAACAGATGGCTACAATAGCAACTTTTCTTCCTTCATGCTTTGCAGATTCAATAGCTCATCATGAGGGGACAGAGTAGCATGGTGGCCTTGATCACTTTTGTTAATGAGGTATTGACTGTGTGGGGGGGGGTCAGGGCATTAGTCAAAGAAGTGAAAGAGCGTTTCAGAAAAAGGGAACAGCTTGTACAAGGGTGCAGGAGTGACAGAACGTGCAGCCTGTTAGCAGAACTGCAGCAATTCAGTTTCCTCGAAGCAGAGTGGCAGGTGGAAAGTGCCAAGAGCTGAGAATTGCGGGCCAGGCAAGAGCACTGGTCTTTGCTCTTTCAGGACTCAGCCCTGTGCCACCCTATGCTGGGCAGATAGAAGCATGACATGGAAAGCCCTGCCCTCTAGGAGCTGACAGAGCACAGCCAAGTCTTCCTCCCCTCCTCTCACATCCTTTTCTTTCCCGGGGACCAGACTCCTGCTCCCCATACCAGACCCCACCTGATTTCCTTCTGGGAGGGCAGTGATCACCCCATGGCTCCACCCTCTACCCCAGAGCATTCACTGAGCACTCTTCTCTCCAGGTCCACGAACAGTCAGTGAAAGCTCCCATCTGAGCCTCCCATAAGCCCTGAGCCAGCAGCTACATGCCCACTTTTGGTCAGAGCCTTCGGATAAAGGATGCCACCACCATGCACAGCACCACAAATGACCCTGGTCCTGCCTGGTCAGATTTCACAGGTTTAACCACAATGAAAACAAAATGCTGAGAGCAGCCACTCTGTCTTCAATGTGGTTCTGATTCCCTCCACATCCAACACGTGAGTCAGGGAGAAAGAACAACCAGACCCCCATCATTAATTGAATTCACTACACAGCAAAGGGGTCATCCATCACTTCTTTTGTTTTCTTCTCACTCTAACAGTGTAAAATGACCCTCTTAAACCAAACTAAATAAGCTCGTTTGGCCTGTCCTTTTAATGCCTGTTCACCGAAAGCATAACCAACATACGCAGACAGGTTTCGAACTCCCTCCACTCGCTTCCACTTTGATTCTCTTTCCAATTTTTAGGAGCCTCTGCCCATTTAGTGGTTTGGGTTCCATGGAAGCCTCTCTCACAGATACTTACCTGCCACTTTGCTTGATGAGCAGTGGGCAGTTCACCAGAATCTCACAGACATTTACAAAGACAATTTCAAGGCTGTGGTTTTGCTTAACATTAATTGTGTGTGTGTGTGTGTATGTGTGTGTGTGTGTGTGTGTGTGTGTTTGAAGATATCTTAACAAAGCATGCAGGCAGCCATAAAATGAGTTCTGAGTTCCAGCCCTGACACCACTACTGCCTCACTAAGCAGAGGAAGATGTGGGAGCTGGGGCAGTGGATGAAGGATGGGGCTCAGGCATGATGGCCACCCTACTTGGCCACAGGCTACAGTAGGCCAGCCTTGAGTTTGGACTGCTGCCAATGGACATGGCATGATGTGAGGGTGGCCCACAGCTCCAGATTTGGAAACTTTATGTCAGTCATCACCCAGACGACCTACTTCAAGGCAGGTGACTCAGCCCAGGCAGGCTCCTGCAGCAGGAAACACAAAGGTAGGTACGAGTACATGATTGGTTGGCAGCACCAGGGGAACATCCCTCCAGGATGGCTGGAATAGGCTGGGCCAAGACAGGGATGCAGATGCCAGCACTCTGGGTGGTAGTAAATATGCAGAATTGTGTGCACCCCACAAGTCTCTTAGAGCTACTATCACAAAGTATGACCCCCAGAGTCACTAAGATACCTCACCCTGGGCATGTGGAAGACTGAGAGAGAAGAGAATAACTCTCTCAGGTCACCCAAGAGCACCAGTCAATCAAACTAGCATCTACAATGTGCCCAGGGCAATGTGAAATGCTGTGAAGGATCTCAAGAAATAGAAGACCTGCTTTTGCTACCCATTACCTCATAGATCATTGCCTCAGGCCCTCAGGCCCTCTGACACCCCTCACCCACTCTGAGTTCATCTACCTGCCAGCATCTCCAGCACCAGCTCCTTTCTAGTGCAACCTAAGACTAATGTACAGCAACAATCTCCCAACTGCAGACTTCAAATCCCATCTCTCCCTGCCCAACCCATTCCCCACATGGCAGCCAGAGAGCACTTTTCAAAACGTAAATCTGTTGCCTAGCCCTCTGCATCTGCCTGAAAACCTTTCGGTGGGTTCCCATTGCCCTGATGAGGACAGTACTCCACAAGGTGCATGGCCCTGGGCCATCTGGCTTCAGCTGGTCCCTCCGTGGCATCTCACCAGGCTTTCCCTACTCTCTGCAACTGGTCTTCTTTGACCCCTCTCATCTACTGCCTTCCATCACAGAGTATTTAAACATGTGATATCACTGGCTGCAATGCTCTTCCTTCTCTGCTTTAACTTATTTATCTCCTTCAAGTCTCAGCTCGAATGCCACTTCCTCAAGGAAGCATTCCCTGACTGCCTCCAACTACGTCAGATCTTCCTTTTATAAACTTCTGGAGCACTGTGTACCTCTACTTGGCACATACCACTGTTTAAAACTTACATTTATTTATGTGATCATTTGTTTAATATTTGCCTACTGAACTATAAGCTCCTGGAGGGCAAGAACTATGCTTGTTTTTATCATCATGTCACCAGTACTCTTCACGGTGCCCCCTGCACAATATGAGCTTAGTAAATATTTGTTGAATCAGAAAATCCTGGCATCAAGGGGCTTGCAATAGCTGGTCTAGTTTCATGACAGGATCCACATCTAGCTTCAATAAAATTGACATCCAGCAAAGAAAATAACCTAGCCACCTCAGAGCAGTTGAAGAAATCCAGGCAAAGAGGTTAACCAAAGTCCCCTGTGAGCCAGGATACCCACCTGAGGACCATCACCTTAATCTTGACATCATGATCAGGATCTTACACTCTTTGGATGACTGTGGGAGGCTCACTGGTTCTGTGAAGTCTCCAGAATTCATTTAGACATGAATCTCTACATTCATACAACCAAAACCTGCTCTGGAACTCATATGTCCAGGAGCTTCAGGGCCCTGTCACATCAGAACAAATGACTGTCCTGAGCAAGCTGCTGGCGACTGCTTGTTTTGCTCCATTAAAAAGATATGGCTGAGGAAGATCGAGATACTCTGGGAGGAGAAGAGGGATGAGGGAGCTGAACTATGGATTCCACTTTGAAAGGAAGCACAACCATGAATTCCAGCTCTGCAGTGCACTGGCTATGTGACCACGGACAAGTCACTGTGCCACTTTGGGTCAGTTTTCCCACGCACAACAAGGTCAGGTTAAGAATCACAACGTCTACCTGCCAAGGCTGCGTAAGGATTGAAAAGGATAATGTGTGTGACATGCCTGCCACAGGAAATTCAAATTCTAGTTGCCATTAGAAGAGAAAAATCTTCATACTACTTCTCTAAAAAATTAACAAGCCTAAGAATCAACTTTGGTAACACATTGTATTCCTTTAAATTTTTTTTAAGTTTCTTTTTTTCTGACTTATCACAGTAATACATTTTCATTGAGAGGTAATGTGGAATAGGAGATAAGAAGCCATTAAATGGGTTCAAATCTAGTTCCACTTCCTAACAGCTGTTTGACCATGGGCAAGTTACTTACCTACCAGAGTTCAGTCTCTACATTTACTAAATAGCTATCATAGTATTTCCCAATTTATACCCTAGCTGTGGAAATTAAACAAGACAATCTATATAAAATTCCTGATACAGTACCTGACAACTGTGAGGACTACATAAATATTATAATCATCCTTCTCACTGCTACCGGTAAAATTTTTTAAAGTCAGAATTTATACAAAAATAAGACAGGCAAATAATGTGTAATACCATCCCCACCATAGACATAATAGAGTGGTTTTTTCCTTATATTGACATCAATATTTCTCTGTTATGAAATTGGGGTCATATGATATAAACTTTGTCATATTCTGACCTTTTCACTTTTTTATGTCATAATTGTTTAAAAACAAATGTAAAAAAGTTTCATATATTCTATTCTATAAAAGTACCAAAATCAATCCATCATAACATTTCACCAACAAATGTTTTATTAAATATTGGTTTTATAAATAATGCTGCAATGAATGTATTTCTCCATATGTCTTTGCCCTAATTTCATTTCCTTAGAAGAGACTCTGAAAGGATAAATTACTGTTTAACAAAACATATGTATTTTTTAAAATTCTCAATATATGGCTAATTGCTTTCCAGAATTTATACCTCCATGCATTTTAGCATAGTGCTTGCCATATTGAGGGACTGGATAAACAGCTGTCAAAGGGAGAAAGGAAAGTCAGCACTATCTTTTCAAAAAATACTGGCTAATAATAGAAAGATTGTATCTTGTTTCATTTTTCACTTCTCTGAATGCTAATGAGGTTGAACTTTTTCATGCTAATTGTTTATCTATAGTCTATGAAATTTTTTGCTCTTCTCTTTGTCTATTTATCTAGTAAGATTTTAATACTTTTATTAATTTGTAAATGCTTTTTATATATTATGGCTAGCATCTCCTTGACTTATTTGTGGCAACATTTTTCTTAATTTGTTTTGCATGTTGTTTTATTTTTTACAGGTTTTAATTTTAGTGTATTCAAACTTGTTTTAAGATCTATTGTCTTTATGGTTAGATGAAAATTCAACCATGTCTTCTATTACGTGTTCTAAATTTTTATACATAACTCTTCTGAATAAATACTAAACAACTGAATAAATGTATTTTGGTAGGTAGCATGGGATGCTACCTTAAAGCATTTGCAAAATCCACCTTAAATTATCTGTAAAATCTCCCAGCACCATCTAGAGAACAATCCTTTATGTGATGCTGCCATAACCGTTTGTCAAAGACCTACCAATGACTATCAAGATTTATTTCTGACTTGTGGATTCTAGTTCACTGTTCTGTCCATTAACTTTTTCACTGTTTACTGAGCTTTTAAGGAGGAAAAAGTCATCTTCCTCAGAGCCTGAGTCAGCGGATCCTGCCACATTGTGATCCAGGAGAACACAGGGTGCTGCCACCTTATTGGGATGACAGCTGCCTGTCTTAGAACCAGCCTGCACATTGATACAATGACCCCTGTGTTCAGAAGAACAAGGTATCAGTCTGACACATGCCTCCAATATCATCAATACCACTCGGGCCAGCAATGACCCTCCCTCACCTCATGGATCCCCTTCTCAGCTGTGGTTTTTGTTCTCTGCATAGGTTCTCTTGAGTTCGGGCTGGTTAGAAAAGAGCCTCCTGGGTTGCATGAGTCACAACAGACCTAGTTTGTTGAGCACAAAGTTAACCAGGATGGTGCTCAGCTCTCTGTGGCCACTACTGAAAGCTCATGAGCTCTGAGTCTTTGCTTCCCCTGACCCGTCAGCAGCATTGAACCCCAATGATCTCCTCCTCCTCCTCCTCCTTGAACATTTATTTTGCTTCTAGGACACCACATTCTCATGAGTTTCCTCCACCTTTCTAGCCATTTCCTCTCAGCCTCTTCTACTACTATCTTCTCATTTTTCCAACTTCAGAATGTCAGAGAACCCAGTTTTTAGTCATTAGGCCCCTGCTTCTCTGCCTAGGTGATGCATCTCACCTCATGGTGCTAAATACCAACTATAAGCTGATGACTCCCAAAGCTTTTACATGCCCAACCTGGGTCCGTCCCCTGACATTCAGACCAATAGACTCAACCATCAACACAGGAGCCTCTAACACGTCCTGAAATGAACGCCCATCCTTCTCTGAAAACCAGCACCTCCTGCTGCCAGCTCCCTCTAGACTCCAGCAGCAAACTCACCAAAACACAGCCAGAACTCAGCAGCATCTTCTCGCCTCTGGCACCACCACTCAGGCCCAAGCCCCTGGCACCCTGAGCCTGCGCTAGAGCAGCAGCTTGTAAGTGGTCTCCCTGCTTCCTCCATTTAGTCTGTGATCCCATCATATCAAAGTGAAGAGTCCTTCTGTATTAGTCATGGCCCCATGGCTTCTCTGTTCTCATTGTCAAATATTCTCATCCCCCTCCAGCCTCCACCAGATGTCCCTGTGGTTCCTCAGACACGCCGGATGCACCCTTTTGTGTCTCTGGACCTGCTGCTTCCCTCTCCCCAGTGTCCCTGCCTCCTCACTTCTTTCTGGTCTTTGCTTATTGGCAGCTTCTCAGTGAGGCCTTTCTCTGGCCCCAACTGAAATATCAAACCTCCTAAAATGAACAAAAACTAAAATGTCAACTCCTCACTTTATACCCTCACTTCCCTGCCTTACTTTTTCTCCTTGACACTTACACTACCAGACTCTGTGTTTTACTGATTTAGCCTGATTGCTGACTGTCTGCCTCACCAGCATCTATGCTCCAGAAAGACAGGCATTCCTGTCTGTTTACTGTTGCTAGAACAGTGTTTGGCACATAATAGGTACTTACTATTCATTCAGTGAATGGGAGTAAATGGATGAATTTACAAATTCGAATCCCTCTTTTTTTCAATTTTAATTTTTTTATTTTTATTTTTTATTTTAAGTTTTGGGATACATGATACATGTGCTGAATGTGCAGGTTACACAGGTATACATGTGCCATGATGGTTTGCTGCACCTATCAACCTGCCATCTAGGTTTTAAGCCCCTCATGCATTAGGTATTTGTCGGAATTCTCTTCTATAAACAAGGAAACGGAGGCTTTGAGTAATTTAGAAACCTCCTGAGGTTGGAATTGGAACCCAGAGCTGATTCTAGAATAAGGCTTCTGTTTATGACACTGTGAGTATGAATTGAAAAGTTGGGCCAGTGACACTGTGAAAAGACCCTGGATCTACTTAGCAAGCCCCACTCTGTTTTACAACACAGTCACAGAGTTGTCCACTGGCATCTTTAGAATGTGGTTTTCTTGGAGAAAGAAAACAACAAAAATAAGAAACAATGCAGACATCAAGGCAACTGTCCTGTTGAGCCGTGCCAGGAAGGCAAAGGCATCAGCAAGGCAATGTCTCGCATTGAGTGAAGGATCTGATTGACAGAAAAGGAGAGGAATTAATTCATCAGAACAAAAGAAACCAGAAGGGCTGGACCAGCAGAGAAGCATGCTGCCCATCTAGGGGCTCCATGGATGGAATGTTGATTACAAAACAAAACAGTCCTAATAAGATTACAGCTGATAATGAATCCACTACAAAACTCTGGAATGATGTTAGGATTTTAATAAGCATCCCCCAAAGACCATTCAGTCAATTTCACAAATACTCCTTCTCATCACTTAATTCTAGTGGGGGAGAAGGACTGCTCTACCTACCTGTTTCCAAATTAATAATGTGCTTCATTCCTGTTATGCTTCAGAAACAAAGCCACTGTAACATTTCCAGCTGTTTGGGGGAGAATTTTAATATTCTCACTGCTAATATAAACAGAACCTTATTAACTAAATCCCAGAGATGCCCAGATTGGGACGTAATCCAAGCCCTGGTACCAACGCCAATGTTAACATTGGAAAATACCTCATGTGCATACTTCATTTGAACAATTAAGGCAATATAAGCTTTCCCCTAGGAAAATGGAAAGAAAAAACAAAGATAATTCTGCACCACATTGAGAAAGACTGCTTAATCCCAATTTGGATAAAGGTTGCAATAAATGGTACACACTGTCTCTTCTTCATCATTTTCATACCAACGCTCTATCAACTCTGAGGGGTCTATACTAAAAATACACTCAGCTCTATTCCATGGAAGGGAAAATAAAAGGAGAAAACAAAACCCATGTGACAAATACACATTGAACAGCATCTCAGCAAGCCACAAAACTCTCAATCCAACCAAGGCCCAGATGTGGCACTGGTACCAAGGCTCACAGCCCGCTCGCTTTGCAGCCTGTGCCTGAACACTCCAACCCACAGGGATGTTCAAGGCTGCTAAGGAACAATACGTGGCCAACCATCTGAGCAGAGCATGGGCTTTGCATCATTGGATGCAATCGTTTCCCAATCATACTGATCCCATTCTTATGACTCAGCCTCTAGGGACAACCCAGACTCATGGAGCTGTAGCAAATCCTCACCACTTCCAATCCCAACACAGGAAAGGCTAGGAATAGAATGATGAAAAGGAAAAACTGAAAGAAAGAAGTCATGGGGGAAGGTATGGTTTGTCTACTTGTTCAAAATCTGGATAAAACACTTGCTTGTGAATATACTGCTAATACGCAATTTTTTGAATGTTTTTCTTGTGTTGGAAATAAAAACCCAGAAGGTTTCAAGCAACATGACAAACCAGAGAAGCCAGACAAATGCCCAGGACAAGCAGGCATTCCACTCCATTTGAGGCCCAGTTTTATCCATCCTGATATAGCTGTATGTGGAAATGTACATACACAAATGTACATGACATCAATTTCTTGGTGTTCCTAGCATGCATAAATGCCTCCAGGAGAACCAGTGAGTAAAAATTGTGTTGAATAGCACTTAGAGGCTTTGAGTTCAAAAGTCATTTCCTCAGTTTGTAAACGAATTAGGTGTTCACAGACTGAAACATCTCCTTCATTTGACGAACTGTGGTTTGAAAAGGAAAATAACAGCAAAGCATTCTTTTCCTGGAATTAAAAATCAGGTCACAGTAAACTCAAAAATAACTTTGTAAAGGCTAAGGATGGGAATAGAAGAGTTCTTCTATAAATAATCACTAGCATCCATATTCATTGTAAGCCTTTTAAACTCGCTGGACAAGTAGCTTCAGAAAAGCTGCGGCTGATCTGAATATGTTGCTTTAAGAACATCATACATATTCACGTCCTTGATGCATTCTAATCAACAAACCAAAGCACTCGACTAATTAAATGTTGATTGCTTGTTGCACAAAGGTGAAAGTCAACCTTCCTATCCAAGGTTTGAGTTATTCTAAGAAATGATGATAGTTCAGCTTTTTCAAGCCATTTTGTGCTTAATGAGTACATTACCCTTAATGAAACTTCATTTAGGCTAATGATTACCTTGGTTTACCAAGTAACTAACTGATGACTGCCTGTCTTTTAATGCCCTAAATGTGGTAACTGACACCATGGACATGGTTGATAAATTTCAAACACTTTTCTGGGCTTGGCCATTGACAGTCGGCAGACGATCTAGTGTGTCCCAGCCCCCAGGTGATGAGCTGAGCCTCATCATCGAGGGAAAAAGTGGCACCTGATGTGAGATCTTCACTGATAAGGTTCACGAGAGCTTCAGCACCACCACCCAGGTGTGATGAGAACATTTCCCCAAATTAGGGTGGCAAGGCTAAAGACATGTCATTCATCTCATGAAATGAAAAGGGCGATGAGTGGCTCCAGGCCTGAGCAGCTTATCATTAACTCCCTGGGGAAGTCCCAGGGAGCTGCTTCTAATTACCGATGTTCACTATATGATTTCCTTATCATTACTGCTATTTACACTTTTTTCCCTAGGATGACATTACCATGTTTACCTGAAGGGTAATGTGTGCTTAAGCTAAATGAGAAAATCATTTTCTCTCTGTAATCCTCAAGAACTTGGCATATGGGGCCATGTAAATGAATTTAAAGTATCTCACCAAGTCATCAACAGAAGTTATTTGCTTTATCCGCTTACAACTTTTTTTGATTTACAGGGTGCTTTCTAACGTTGCACATGTAAACAAGAAACTACTTAGATTGGGAGCAATGTCACTCTTGCATAACCGTCTCTCCTTCATCAATTAATCAAGCTGATTGGAGGACATTATGGAAAATCCCTCTTAAGTAATGTGGATTAGCAATGTAGATGTGCTGCCACTTCCAAAGGGAGGGGAAATGTTGAATTCTCCCTAAACATGGAATGTTGGCAACACACAGAGTAACTCTGGATAGTGGATAAGCAAGCGCTGGGGCTCTGGATTCTGACAGATCTGGATTTGTCCTGCACTCTGCATTTGCTTGGTGGCCTTGGGCTGGTTACCCAACCAGCTCTAGCCTTGTTTTACTCCTCGGTAACATGGAAATAACTACTTCTAACTCTTGGTTTGTTATGAGGCATCAATCAATATCATGCCTACAAAGTCTTTAGCCCTCGCTTGATAAACATTAGATGCTAATATTATTTTTTTATTTTGTGCAGAATATTTGTAGTGATATTCAGCCAATAGTAAAACAGCTTAAAAATAGAAGAGAGTTTTGTAAACCTGATGGAACAAAACCTACAATGCTTCACGTATCCCCACTCTGTGTCTGGGAGCGTGCACTGTCTCAGCTGAAATGACTCAGCTCTGATGGAAAACCGAGGCAGCAGATTGGAAAGAGGGAAACACATCACTTGGTTTCCAGGACCCTTCAATAAATGGCACCCTCCCCCACCTAACTGTCAAGGTAGAAATCTAAGAGCCATCCTTAATTTTACCTCATTTCCCTCATTCCCTTTGTTTAGCCCATCACGCTGTACCATAGATTCTACCTCTAAAACATACCCCCAAGCCTCCCCCTTCACTCTTGCACTTCTAGCACTTGCCCCTAGGCCATCATCCACTCACCTCCAATATTACAAGCAGCTTGTAACCGACCTCTCCACTTCCAACCCCACCAGTCTCCATCCAACAGCCAGACTTCTCTGCTTCAAACCCTTGAGCAGCGTCATTCTGCATTTGGAATAAAGTCCATATCCCAATTGACCTCCACTGACCCCTGCAATCTCATATCCTGCTCTTTTCCCCTGACTCTATACATCCTAGAAGCACCCACCTCTGCCCCTCGAGCACGCTTAGCTTGTTCCCACCTCAAGGCCATGTGCAAGTTGTTTCGCCTGCATGAAAGGCCAACTCCACCACCCTTTGCTCCCTTTGCTTGCCTGGCTCCCTCTTTGTCATCAAGATACAGCTAAAAGATTTTCTCCTAGGAAGTGATAATCCCAATGACTCCAAAGAAGATGATTTATTCCCTATCACCGTACCCCATTTGTTTCTTTACAAGTTTGCTGAAGTTGATGCTTCTTTTGCTTGTTTACCTGTTGATCTCCCCACTAGAATATAGGCTTCACAAGAGCAAGTTCATTCACTGCCATGTTGTCGCTATGTAGCACAGAATTTGGCACGGTACTTGGTAAGAATGAATTATTCAAGTGCTGTCAAGGAGAAAAGTGAGATGTGGATGTTTCTCTACATGGTTTCAGAATAAAAAGAAAAGCCATGAATGGGAAATATGAGGCAGCCAATTGCACGTCAGTGAAAGGAAGCTGCCATGCTCTCTAAAGAGCTGCATGCCCTGTGGGTAGTGAGTTTCCCAGGCCTGAGAGTGTTCAAGCAGGGACAAGTCAACAATTTACAAGAAATGAACGATTGGACTACACAACCTGGTAGATGGCTTTCACCCTATGACTCCATGAGATGAAAAAGGCTCTGCTCACAGCAGTGATGAATTGTCTGAGTGGGGTGGCAGGAAAGGAGACAGTGGAACTATGCACTTGGGATGCAGTGGCTCTCCCAGCTGCTGCTGTGATTGCAGGTGTCCCTGTGTCCTCAGATCCTGAAACACACCTCTTGGACTCAGTTTGAGAGAAGATATATGATCAAGTCACAGCCACTACTGAAGGTCAAACAACATTTCTTACTTGTTATAAACAGACTGAAGAGCATCTCTGTGCCAGAATAGCCTGAGCTGGTCACTGGGGAGAGAAACAGTGGAATAAAAGAGAAAAGGAACAACTGAATTTTGCATAGCACTTATATGTACTCGGCAGTGTTCCAAGCACTCTGTATAAATTAATTCATCTAGTCCTCACCAAAGCCCTATGAGAAAGACACTATCATTGCCACCTCTGAATGGATGAGAACATTTAGACACAAAGAGAGGTCAACATACAATGCCCAAGGCCAAACATCTACAATGGCAAAGCCAGGGTGAAAAGCCAGGCAGGCAGGCAGACCAGAAAACACACTGGTAACCCTCACACTATCCTGCAGCACAAGAACTCAAAAGCAAGATTCAATATGTATCATTCGTTTCAATTCCTCTACAAGAACCATTAGCTGTGCTCAGAAACCTACTCAACATCCTTGTTAAGGCTGCCACACTGGGCTGGATTCCAAGAAGCCAATAATAACCGCTAAGTGGAAGCACACTTAAGGTTAGGTTAAAGAAAAGGGCTTCTGAGAATGCAAACACAAAGCCACAGAGTGGTCTGAGAATTCCCTCCAAGCCTCTGGAGCTTCCTGCACCCGAGGCCATGCTGGCCTCCTAGGAAACCCACACTGGGTTTACCTGCCTGTCTCTATACAGCTTTCAAGTTACAGGAACCTGCCAAACACAGAAAGAGAAATGGAAGAGTCCTTAGCATATGAAAAAGCCAACAAGGTGAAATGATTTTAAAAGGGTACACGACTGAGTGGGAGAAAAGGGGCCATGACTCAGTGGAATTCTTGGCCCTGCAATTTACTAGCAGGGGCGCAAGAAGCAAGAGACTTGTCCCACCGTGTGTGTGTTTCTTCACCTGTATCAACCAACTGCTCCTTAGGGCTCCTGTGATGTATCAGTAGGTGTATTTAGGAAATGCTAATTGTAATCCTACAAATTAAAGTTCCTTTTAATATGTTACAACAGCATATTTAATTTAAACAGGAGAAACTTCACGTAAATATCATCATAGCTGACATTTATTAAGCATTATCTATGTTCTAGGCAACATCTTATGTAATGTATTTGGGTTGCTTGATTTAATCCTCAAATGCTTCATAAAGACAGGACAAGTATCAAGCCTATTTTACAGTCAAGGAAACAGAACCAGAGAGATTTAAAGACTTGTCAAAGGGACATGATGATGATGAAGTGGCAGACCCCAGATCTGAACTCAGCCAGGTGATTCCAGAGGACACATGCCCAACCACAGAGGCACCAGCCTATGAAAAATATGAGAGTAGGGCATGCTTGCCCCTGAATGTGTATGCAAATACACCTGTATATAAAAGTGCAGTCCTTGGCCCTGAGTAACATAGATTCTTCCAGGTCCAGTCTCAGGTCTCCAGAATGTCCTCTTGCCCAGGTCCTCTGGTATCTAGGTAAGGAACCCAGAGTGGCCTGTCTGATGAGTTCCTTCCATGCCTGTGACCAGCCAGCACTATTATCACTCTGCCAAGGTCACTGACAACCCCAGCTGTCCAGAAGGAGCACCTGCAGGCCTGGAACAGGCCCACCGGCAGGGAACCTTTCCAGTGGGGGGCTGTTATAAGTTGGAACCAACACACCAGCACCTGCATTCTCTTGATTTAGTATTATGTAGTAGAAGGGATGGTGAATAAATGATTTACAGGTGCACAAATATTTCCTCCATGAATTTTTTCAATCAAACTTCTTCTAACTGCAGGAAGAGATATAGGCATCGGTTGCAGCACTACCCTGGGTTTCCATATGCTTTACCTGCAGGTAGCAATAGGTCCCCTGGGTTGCCTCCTCTGCCAGTGTGAGATGGTAAATGGAGACACCACTGCGGGTGGACTTAATAGAGCCCTGTAGCAGGAACAGAGACAGTGGAGGAGGTGGCAGTGTGACTCACGGACAAAAGACAGGGGTCAGGAACCGATATTTACTGAGCACATGTGATGTGCTGGGCCCTGTGCTAGATGCTTCTGGGGTGCTGGAGGGTTAAATAAGAGGATGCACGTAAAGTCTCAGCCCTGGGCCTGCTCTGCTCATGCTCCACCAATGCTACTTGTGGTTCCTGTGAGTTACTATTGCCATTGATTCTTATTTTTAATTATTATCATACCCTATGAGTCCACAGTCCTACATGGTTTATAATCAGAGCACAGCTCATTTATTTATCAACTTAAGAAAAAAAAGAAATTTCATCCTTTACTGTCCCTGGAAGGCATTTTAAAAGGTTCTAAACATACAGTCCCCAGCAACATTAATCAAAATCCCTCCCTCTCCCATTCTTCTCCCTCACATCCACAAAAGAGCCAGCCTCACTATGTGCACTCCCAAAATAATCCCAATTTAAATGTATTTTTTTTCTTTGCCCCCAATTATTTTGACTGACTTAACCTCTCTCCCAACCATTTTTTTTTCTATTTATGAATAGAAGGAAAGAAAAACAAGAAAAGGCTGGCAATTATAGGATTCTCTTTGTTGGATGGTAGAGCAGGGAGCTCTGTGGATATGCCCACCTCAGTAACTTTTGCCCCATAATTATTATAATATGGATGACTGTGTGAACTTGAGGATGTTGTCCTTGTTTTTACAGATGAGGAGATGAAGCCTGAGAGGTGTTAAGAAAGGCCACACAACTCATAGATAGGAGAAAGACTGAATTCTGCTTCCCTAAAGAGACCATGCCATCCAAAACACTGTTTCATATCTGAAATTCAGTGGATTGGATAAAGAAAATGGGGTACATATACACCATGAAATACTATGCAGCTCTTAAAAAGAATGAAATCACATATTTTGCAGCAACATGGATGCAGCTGGAGGCCATTATCCGAAGCAAATTAATGCAGGAAGAGAAAACCAAATACTGCAAGTTCTCACTTATAAGTGGGGGCTAAACAGTGGGTACTCATGGATACAAAGATGGCAACAATAGAGAGTGGAGACAGCTACGGGGGGGAGGGAGGAAATGGGGCAAGGACTCATAAACAAAATATTGGATACTATACTCAGTACCTGGGTGATGGGATCAAGTGTACCCCAAACCTCAGCATCACACACTATATCCAGGTAACAAACCTGCATATGTACCCCCTGATTCTAAAATAAAAGTTGAAATTATTAAAAAAAAATAAAACCAAGCAGAATTCTAGTTTTATGGAGTAAAGGAAGGAGCATAGGATGTGGAGTTAGCTCTGTCTGACTGTAAAACCCAGTTTCATTCCTTCTTGATGAAACAATCACCCAACAGCAAGTCTCCTAGCCCCTTTTGACCTCCATTTCCTCATTTGTAGAACTGGGATAATTAAGTGCTTGTTTTATAGAAGTGTTGTAAGAATTCAAAGAAAATGTAACACTCAACAAATGTTATTTCTACCCTTCAACCTAATGAGACATCTTTAAAAAAAAAAAAAAAAAAAAAGTTCTATATGTAGCCTCTTGAATGTGGCAGCAACAATCTTTTTCCCTTTCAATATCAAATCCCACACCATGGTAGGAATTACTCACAAAGACTGTTTTTACTATTTCCTATCTCCAAAATATATTTTCTGTTGGGTAATTCGAAGCTATTAAGGCTGCCAAAACCCTAAATAACCAGGCCACGTCAGAGCCAGCATTGCATGACCTGCATGCTATAAATGAATTGCTTCTAAACGCAAGTAGATGTGGAGGTAGTTTGATTTTGCTCTGATATGACTCAAACTAATAGAAACACCGTAAATATCCTTCCCAAAGTTGGATGCAGGCAATAATATTACCATTGGCAGTAAATGTGAAACCATTTTCATAATAATCTGTTGAGCCAAGAACCTCGAGAGTGGCTTCTGTGACAGATGAGAAGTCACTGGGCTTGACTGAATCAGACTAACCACATATTGCTAGACTGCACTCTGCCTCCATTATGGCCCTCCTGAGAATTCCGTCTCAGTGTCAGTCAAATTAGGACAAAACAAGAAGCCAACCCTTTCACCTAACAATGGCCAGGAAAGTTACATTATATTAGAAGGTAGAAAATTGATTCATACAGTTGATTAGCATGTGGTTACTGAGATCAAGTTTTAAAAGAGGCAAACGATACACTTGGTATACAAATATAAAACCACAGAAGTACAGAGAAATATAAACTTCCTCAAACACCAAAGGTAATAAATCCATATTTATGCTCTTGGGCATTAAGACCCAAGTACTTTCAGTGCTCTCAATGTTCCACTATAGTCTCTTCAAACTTGTGTATTTGCCAACACAACTAGATTTGATATTGATTTTTTGTTACAAAGCCAGAACTGCAAGTTGGGACCAAACGTAAGATCCAGAGTGGTCCCTTCTTCTCCTTGTATTTCCAATTCTATAAAATTTCAGGGTGACACTTCACCCTGTTATACATAGGACGATTGAGCAAAATGATGAGGAGATGTCGGTTGTATAATATCAGCTAAATGAGTTTCAATTTCATTCCATGCTCTGTCAGTTTCCCTTCTTCTTACACACCCTCCTTCCTTAGAACAGGAAAAAGAAACCGGGCCAAGTTTTATATGAATTCATCTCAAAGAAACACTTAAAATGCCAACTAAAGAAGCAGAGAACTTCCTTGCTTTCTTAATATTTCCCAGGCTAGAACTGGATACATTATTTATCTAGGGAACCCTTAAGGCGATATCACGTCTTAGTCTTTGGAGAACTGAGAATGAATACACAAAAACATGTGCATTTGTTTTTGAAATGCTTTAGAATAATCGGTTTTATTTAAGAGTCATTTCATTCCATTATTTAAAAGCCTCCTACCAATCCTTTTTATTAACTCATGAAGGTTCAGGAAGGACATAATAAAAGGCATATTTGTAATACAGGTCAGATACATGGTCTGGGACTAGGGGACATCTGAAGAGGTGAAGGTGAGCCTTTACCAGTAAGTCATCATTGTGAGTCCCAGAGCTGTCATTCTCTATATAACCCAGTCACCAGGCAAGGCACACAGGGGCAGCTGGGATGGAGGGGAAGGTTTGCCCAGTGCTCCACTACACTGCTCTCATCTTCTAATTCTGTTATGTGTATTCTCCCCAGTCCGGCTTTATGCCAGTTAGGGAAGAGAGATATCTAGACCCAAAATTGTCAGTAAACTTGGCCGCATGACATCACTGGAGTCCATAGGCTCAATTCTAAGGTTGTTCATTCCCCCAGTACTCTGTCCAAAAGCCAATCAGCTATAATTCTCTGTAATGAGCCAAAACAATATGGAAACACAGTTGTCATTCTCAGCAGCCAACACACCAGCAGCAGGGAGACGAGCTGGGGTCAGAACTCAGCCCCTCATATACCTGATGCCCACAGAGCAAGAAGACTGAGAATGATAGTTCTAAGAGAAACCTCCAAAGCCCCCATCTAATGCTATTTCTTTGAAGATGAAGAAACAGAGGTCCAGGGAGGTAAAGAAACACAGTTCCACACTTTAGCCCCTACTATCCTGGATCCCATTGGTGCATAGAAGTTAAGAGCAGGATCTTCAGAGTCAAACAGATCTCAGATTTCTATCGCAGCTACCCCCTAGCTGTATGACCTTGAGCAAGTCTTTAAGTACCTGTGAGGCTTAGGTCCTACAACTACAAAATACAGGGCACCTATTTCAATAGGGATGTTACTGCAATATTGTGATATAAGAAGAAGTACATATTTGGTCTCTGCTCTGGTTTCTGAGACAAAGCTCCTAAAACTCTTACCGATAAGGGTATAGAAAGATTCTATAGATATGGAATGTTTTGTTCTACTATTTGGTCTTTGACCTTGGCTTCTAGCAGGCAGTTCCTAAAACCCTTGGAATCTCTGGAGTGATGAGTGTCTTTCTATGCTAATGAGTTGACTGGCATTTGGGGGCCCCAAGATAGCTTCAAGATGGGGACTGGTCACCAGAAAGACCAAGGTATGAATAGAGGGTTGGGACTTTCAGTTCTACCCCAACCTCTCGGCTGGGGAGAAGGGCTGCAGGTTGAGTTGATCACCAATGGCCAATGATGTAATCAATCACGCCTATGTAATGAAACTTCCATAAAACCCACAAAAGCAGGGTTCAGAGAACTTTTGGATTGTTGACACAATCCAAAAGGGTGGTGCACCCCAAGAGGACGTGGAAGCCCTGCCCCCTTCCACACAGCTTGTCCTACGCATTTCCTTACCTGGCTGTTCATCTGTACCCTTTGTAATATCCTGTATAATAAATGGGTAAATGAGAGTAAAGTGGTTCCCTGAGTTCCATGAGCAGGTCTAGCAAATTAATCAAAGCTGAGAAGAGGTTATGGGAACCCCAGTTTATAGCCAATCAGTCAGAAGCACAGGTCACAACCCGGGGCTTATGACTGGCATCCAAAGGGGGGTCCATCTTGTGGGAGTGAGCCATTAACCTGTGGGATCCGACGGCAACTCCAGGTAGACAGTGTCAGAATTAAGTTAAACATAGGACATCCAGTTAGTGTCTGCTGGAGAATCAGGTGTTGGTGGGGAGAAACCTTCACATATTGTGGTGACTAAAGGTGAAGTATTCTGTATTGAGTGTGCTGAGTGTGTGAGAGAGAAAAAACAGTTTTTTTTTTAATGTTTCAGACTAAAAATCAGGGACAATCAGAAAGTGTTTCGCCCACTGCCTGGCACATAATAAGTATGCAATATATTTTAACTAATACATGAATGATGGTGCAATTTCTTAGAATCCCTTTAAAGCATAATTCTTTCAGGATTAATTTTATTCATTCAACAAATATAAGCTGAACATATACTATGGGGCAGCCACTGTGGATTCTGCTGGACAGAAGCAGACAGCAGGAATTGTGCACCAACCTTGGCCTGATTTGCCTGCATAGTGCCTGATTAACAATCTTATCTTGGTCAGGTGAAAAGCCCTATGGTTACTTTTTCACTCCATGACTGACCTAGATGCCCTGCGCCAAAGGCAAGGAGCCTTAGTCCTTTCAAACTGCATTTCCAGAATTTCCTCAATTTGTATTTTGTGTGTTGCCAGATTGCTTCACCCTGAAGCTGAGCTTCCTTGCAGTAGACACTGTCAGAGGCTCACTTCTCTTTTTGTTTTGTTTTGGTTTGCTTTTTTGAGACAGTCTCACTCTGTTACCCAGGCTGGAGTGCAGTGGCGCTATCTCGGCTCGCTGCAACCTCCGCCTCCCGGGTTCACGCCATTCTCCTGCCTCAGCCTCATGAGTAGCTGGGACTACAGGCGCCCACCACCACACCCGGCTAATTTTTTGTCTTTTTAGTAGAGATGGGGTTTCACCGTGTTAGCCAGGATGGTCTTGATCTCTTGACCTCGTGATCCATCCACCTCGGCCTCCCAAAGTGCTGGGATTACAGCCGTGAGCCACTGCGCCCAGCAAAAGGCTCACTTCTTGCACGTGGATAATAACAACCTCAAGTGGTTGGCTGGACAAAGATGCTGCACAGTCTGTTGAAATAGAAATGTGGGGAGAGTGGGGTAAACACAACCCCAAGCTCAGCCTCTGACCTCCCAGACTCAAGCTGCTGCTGACCAGGGGGTAGGTGCTCAGCCAGGTCTAGGGGAGGTCAAGGCAATGAGTCTTGGTTTCAATGCACTGCAGAGGCCTATGCAAATCACTGTGGATCCTTTCAGGAAGGAGAAAGGCCACCGCAGCAGCTGGAGACCATAAATGGTGATAATCTGGGGCAAAGTCATGGGTTTCATTCTTGATGAGGGGAAAAAGAGTAAAGAAATCAAGTGAAATCATCCACCCCAGCACCATCGTAGTGATAACTACCCTTTACTGAGCACTTGCTATTTACTGAGCACGTGTTCATTACAACTATCCCCATTTATTCACGAGGAATCTGAGGCTTAGAGAGGATAAGCAACTAACCTGAGGTCACATAACAAGTAACTGCAGAAACAGACCTCACACCCAGAGAGTCTCATAGATTCTGCACACTGACTATACTGACAACAACACTATCCAGAATTCATATTTTTAGACTTGATGAGCCAAGCTCTGCGCAGAGCAATTATATTCTCTTTTTGTGCTATCAAACCTCCCTCGAGTAAGTGCCATTGTTATCCTCATTTTACAGAAGAAGAAACAAACTCAAGTCACATTACACAAGTGGGTGA
>NW_012109585.1:292971-320805 GCF_000951045.1 Mandrillus leucophaeus
AGCCGTGAGCCACTGCGCCCAGCAAAAGGCTCACTTCTTGCACGTGGATAATAACAACCTCAAGTGGTTGGCTGGACAAAGATGCTGCACAGTCTGTTGAAATAGAAATGTGGGGAGAGTGGGGTAAACACAACCCCAAGCTCAGCCTCTGACCTCCCAGACTCAAGCTGCTGCTGACCAGGGGGTAGGTGCTCAGCCAGGTCTAGGGGAGGTCAAGGCAATGAGTCTTGGTTTCAATGCACTGCAGAGGCCTATGCAAATCACTGTGGATCCTTTCAGGAAGGAGAAAGGCCACCGCAGCAGCTGGAGACCATAAATGGTGATAATCTGGGGCAAAGTCATGGGTTTCATTCTTGATGAGGGGAAAAAGAGTAAAGAAATCAAGTGAAATCATCCACCCCAGCACCATCGTAGTGATAACTACCCTTTACTGAGCACTTGCTATTTACTGAGCACGTGTTCATTACAACTATCCCCATTTATTCACGAGGAATCTGAGGCTTAGAGAGGATAAGCAACTAACCTGAGGTCACATAACAAGTAACTGCAGAAACAGACCTCACACCCAGAGAGTCTCATAGATTCTGCACACTGACTATACTGACAACAACACTATCCAGAATTCATATTTTTAGACTTGATGAGCCAAGCTCTGTGCAGAGCAATTATATTCTCTTTTTGTGCTATCAAACCTCCCTCGAGTAAGTGCCATTGTTATCCTCATTTTACAGAAGAAGAAACAAACTCAAGTCACATTACACAAGTGGGTGACAAGGCTAGGGTCTGTCTCTAACCACCATGCTCACAAGAGCACTAGATTAGGAATCTGGAGACCTGGTTCCAGTCCTGTCTTCACCACTCAATGACCACATGCTCCAAGCTAATTCAGTATCTTAATGAGCCTCTAGTTTCCCATCTGTGAAACAGAGGAACAATACTTCCTTCTTGGAGTCTGAGTGAGACTCCAATAGAATGGCGCAGCATGCACACACCTGGGAGAATGGTTATTACTGTGTTGATAATGACCTTCCTGCCATCTGGGGTTGCTGTCGTATACAGCAAGGCCCTGGAACCAAATTTTGCCCTGGTCTTGTCATTTTAATTCATTGTGTTCTTGAAGCAAGAACAGTGTCAACAGAAGTTCTGCCAACAACAACAGCAACAAAACCAATGTGCATCTGTTCATGTCTGCATTTAATTTATACGAACACTAGGAAACTTAGATCAAAGAAAACTGCAACCAAAACTCAAGTGCAATGACCTTTGTCATCATAATATTCCTTAATATTTAGCATAATACCTAGTCCAGGACCAAACACATAAGAGTGAAAATATTTCCAAATGACAGTAAATAGTTAACAAAATTACTGTTACTTATTGCTATGAACTAGACATTGTACTATCTCAACTTACCTCCCCAACCTATAAAAAAGAGATTATTTTAATTTCTATTTTGCAAATGAAAAAAACTGAAGCTTGGAGGAGAGATATATGTTGGCCAAAGTCACAGAGTTGGCAAGTGGTGCAGCCAGAATTGAAACCCAAGTTTGTCTGAATCACATACACAGCCCACCTCCCGAGAGTACCATTGCCGAGGCACAATAAAAAAACATCCTGAAACCAGAAAGTGATGTTACTTCTACAGGGCTGAATCCGCCCTTGCAGAAGCATGTGGCTCCATCATTCATTTAGAAAGAAAGGATCATGTTTATCTGCTTCACCAGTATTTCTCTACAGCCAAGCAGACTTGTGGCACATTGCAATCACTCAACAACAACAACGATGTCAGATGACTGATTGAATAAGCATGTATTAGTAGCTGTGGTCTATACCTTCAAACCAATTGGGATAAATAATAAGACACAGGCATGAAAAGATAAACAGAAACAATACCTCACATACCATGTGCCAGTGTCAGGATACAAATGAGAAGAGATAAGGGGGAATGAGCAAGAGATAGTGGGGCCTCATGTGGTCAGGAAACTATATTTGAGCTGAATTTTAAAGAAAGTACCTGAATGAGTAGAGATGACATGAGGCAGAATTTAGAATATATTACATCATGATCAGTTTGTTGTAGAAATATTCCACTCCTATGCAAATTTTTTAATTCACAAATCCTACCCCCAATTTTTTTAAGCAAAAGCTCAATGTAACCATTACAAGGGAAAAGTTAATATTTACTCCTTAATTAGGTGCAGACCAAAGGCATACCAAGTCCTAAGCACACACACACACAGTGACTCAATAAATGAAAGATAAAGTCTTGCCCACAAAAGATACTGGATAAATATTGGCTAGTGTGGGTGGGTAGGTGGCAGGGTCTATAATTTCAATTGGAGAAAACGATATTTCTGAACGCTTACTATGTGCCAAGAACCAAACTTTCTGTAGGTTTTCACATCTAAGAAATATGAGAAGGATGTTTTTTACCTCTATAGAAAACAGGTATATTCCTTCCAAATTAATGTTAAGAATCCAGTTTGCACCCGGGCAATGAGCTAAAATGTCTTCTAGGCAGCCTCACCCACTTGGTGAAATCACCCTTTACACAGGTCTGGCCTTCAGACCAGGAAAGGAAGAACTGTGCTCTGCCGGGTCCTTATCGTCAGATTCTGCCCTCCCACCCAGAGAAGACTTACATCAACTAAGCTTTGAGGGACAAGAGGAAAAGCCACGGCACTAAAATGTCTCGTCTTCAGTGAGAATTAGAACAGTTGTGATGACAGCACCTTCCTGGAATGTAAATTTTACTGGATGATAATTTTACACATTTTTCATACCAAAATAAACACAGATATGTTAAGAAGCAGAATTCAAAATGTGTATGAGTTTTTAAGATGAAACCTAAGACTTCAAAGAAATTTAAGGTTTATGAAAGATTGCTTCAGGCCATACCCCAAACCTCCCAGCAATAGGGTTCATGTTCCCCTACCATGAGCAGTTTGTGGTAGAAAGTTTTGGTAAAGCTCTGAGTTTGCCAATTTTTGTAGATTCAGGAACCACAAGGTATCTTTAGGATAACTGCACATTTTTGATCTGATGCATAAGGGTTCATTTCAGAGGTTAATCCTCAGATTCTATGCTAAAGTTCTTAGGACCATGTAACTACCTATTCTAGAGATAAAGAAACTAGGGTTTAAAGAGATTAGTGGCTGGCCCAAGGTCAAACTGTGGCAGAACTACGGTTCCATCCAGGTTCAAACTCAAAGCCTGGCCCCTCTTTTATACAGCAAATGATCCAGGGGGCTTACCAAATGTACAATGAAAGGATGGCTCATCATGTAATGCTCCCTATGACATGAGTTCTGGAGTGAGTGAGGATGACCAGGCAATCCATGGCATGGCAGGGAAAGGGGGCACTGAGGTAGACCCTAAATGACAGGAGGGACTCAGATAGAATGGGCGACATATTCAGCAGGTGAAGGCTATCTTAAGCAGGGGTCTCAAGATAATCAAATGAGATGCTTGTATATGGCCCTGCAGAGCACTGGGCCCATAGAAAGCATGCAACAAACAGTTGTTACGGCTCAACATCCAAACATTTATAAAATACTCACCCAGGGCAGCTATTATGCTAGTGATAGCAAATAAAAATTGTATAACATAGCAATATTTCTTTCAAGGATCATGCAATAAGGCCAGGAGCGGTGGCTCGTGCCTCTAGTCCCGGCACTTTGGGAGGCCAAGGCGGGTGGATCACTTGAGGTCACAAGTTCGAGACCAGCCTGGCCAACATGGTAAAACCCCATCTCTACTGAAAATATAAAAATTAGCCAGGTGTGGTGGTGCATGCCTGTAGTCCCAGATACTCAGGAGTCTGAGGTAGGGGAATCGTTCGAACCCAGGAGGCAGAGACTGCAGTAAGCCAAAATCATACCACTGCACTCTAGCCTGGGCGAAAGAAGGAGACTTTGTCAGGGGGAAAAAAAAAAGAAAGGCTCATGCAGTATGTTAGTAAAATAAGCAAGTATGAAATGAGAGAATGAGAGCAGGGGAGAATAAAACACCACCCAACTCTACCTGGAGGAATCAGAGGTCGGGGGGTGTGTGGTGAAACTATCACTGGGAAAGGCGTAAAAGAGGTGATCTTTTGGCTGACTTTCAGGATAACTAGGAAATCACAATGGAAAGAAATGGGCAAAAGTCATGCTTTAAAACAGGCATAAGGCAGGCATTAGGAGGCTTGAGGACAAGGAGAGGATCCCAGAGGCAGGAGGTGGGTTAGGAGGCAATTTTCTGAAGGCCTAGGTCAGGAGAAGGGAGTAGAGAGCTCAGACTTGACACTGGAAACAGAGAACAAGACAGGGAGGCCCATGAGAAGCCACAAGGAATCAAGATAAACCAACAAAGACAACAAAACTCAGTTGACTGAAGAATTTCTTTCCTGTACTGGAGTCTCTTTTCAAACATAATGAATAAATAAACATGCTCCTAGTGACAAAGCAGCATTTTACCTCTATCTAAATCACTCCCCAGAGCCCATGGTTGTAGAAGCACTGAGAGAGCACCATCTCATCCAGCAGCAACTGCTCTCCTTGCAGAGGCCCCTGGGCTGGGCAGCACTAAGCCGAGGGGAAAGAGACAGAGCTCAATAATGTGCTAGAGTCTGAGAACAGGCCCCACTTTGCCTTGCCTCCACCCAGGGACACTGGACTAGAGCCTTCCCCACCACAGCCTCTGTTTCTGATCTGTAAAACATGGACTCTGCGATTGCTTCCAGCTCAAATGCTCTGATTCTAAACACGGGATTTCCTCTTCAGGGATGGGACATAATATGCCTCTGGGCTGCTTAGAGGTTGCCATCCACATCCAAATGTCGGTACCACACTGTGGTTTGAAGTAAAAAACTGCTTGGCAAAGTCAGCCACTGTTACAGAAGGAAGTATTCACTGTACTTCTTATATTAGTAAGAACAGCTTGATAACATTTTTACTGATCATCTACTATGCAAAGTACTTGAAACGCCTGACTCAGTCATAGCAATCTTTTGTGGTAAGATGTAACATTCTCCTTTTACTGATGAGGAAATTATAGCTCTGAGAACCTAAGCAATATATCCAAGGTATCACGGTTAATAAGTGATAAGCTGGAATAGAAATCAGGCTGTGTGGCTCCAACCCTACTCCTATCCATTATACTGCACTATCTTACTTACCCAACCTCACCGCATCTATATTACTACATAGGTATAGATGGTCAGAAGGTGAAGGAGATTCGGCAAGACCCAGCTCAAGATTGCCAGCACTCACCCTTTCCTCCCCTAAGGCAGACATGGCTAATCAATTACAGAATTCTTCCCCATTGACTTGTGACCACTAATCCATTTCTAACTAATCAGAGTTCAAGATGAAGCTCGATCCTGGATCTTCATCTCTGGGATAACAGAATCCCATCAGAGGGGTGTAATTTGTTTAAGGAAACACAGCTTGTTAGTGACAGGGTTGGAACTAGAATCTTGGTCTCTTGACTTTCAGTCTAATGGGTTGATGGTAAGATCTCCCTATGCAAAGAACAGTGCCTTTTCTAACTGACCAGAGAGAAATAATATAAGATATACCAAAGATGACCACATTATCAGGTGCCAGAGGAGACTGCTCTAAATCCAGCCCTAACACGTGGGTCTTGGACATTACAAGTTATCCAATTAATGGCCATTGTAAAACAGCATTCCTGCTTTGTTCTGATTGAAGTGAATAATTTGTAAAGCTGAGAAATTAACTTTGTTTCAAGGTAACTAATATTTGAAGTTGGAATCCCAGAAAACTTGTGAATTAAGCAAAAGAACAACGATGCCACTTATTTAATCCTTCTGGAAAGACTAGATTTTATTCAAGCTTTGCTGGGAAAATTGACAAGTTGTATGACTCAGCTACATCAAACAAATGAGCCACTGGTCTCATTCCTGAGACACAGCAGAAGCGACTTGCCAGAATTCAGTCCTATAGTAGCCAGTCAGATTCTTCTCCTACATGTAAGGTGTACAACAAGCACAGGTGGTCCCAAACCTGCCCAAGGAGGAGCTCCTTCTCATCAGACCACCATACCAGACAATACCACCAAAGGTAACTAGCTGCCAGGTGCCTGGGCAGAGGCGGCATGGTGATATGAAAGAAAATAATTAACAAGGAAAAATACAGTGCCCAGGCTGGCTCCAAGCAGGCCAAAGTGGGACAGACAAAATGCAGGGTCCCCACCAAGGCATTCTTTTATTGGAAGCCCTGCAAGGGGGAACCTTAAGGAGGCATATGAGAAGAAACCTGTTTTACCCAAATCTCTCTTCCCTAAGATCTCACCTGGAATCTCTCCAAATAGACGACGGCTGCCAAGTCTGCACACAGGAAATGCTAGCATCACCCTCTTAATTTGTCCAGTGGCCTGTTTGCACAAATATACTGTGTTCTTTGTGTGAACCTGAATTAATGATGCTAAGATGACAAAAATCACTCATCTAAAAGTATTTGCAGAGTGGTAAGTAATCAGGATTCTGGCAGTGGGTGTCAAAGGGACCTTTCATTAAATGTTAACTCTTCCTTGTGAGAGGTGGAATTCAGAGGAGGTAGAGGGGTTGGAAAATGTAAGAGTGTCCCAACACTTAGCAGGGTCTGCCCCAGGGAAAGCCAGACATCTCTGCTGCTAAAACGGGCCTAATGAGCCAGGAATTGGCATTGCTGCAAATATGTTTCTTTCTAAAAGGGGATTCACTATTCCAGGACTCACATTTCTGAATTCATGAAGGTAAAATTACAGCAATTAAGAATCATGGGTTTTTTCCTCCAAATGAATAGCAGCTCAAAATACCACCAAACAAAACTCCAGGTCAAATTTCATGAGAAAGTATACCTTATTGCCAGAAAACACACAGATGTGTGGAGAAGCAATAAATGGCACAGTGCCTTTGCCCAGTGTTCTAGAGCTCATCGTGATCAAAGTAGTCATTGAACGTATGTCTGTCCAGGCTGTGTTGAGTGCTTAGGAAACTGAGGTCTTGGCCCTGGCTGGGCCCCTAGTCTACTTCACTGAAGATAACCTAGGTGACCATTTTTCCTGGAGAGACATGATGATGTTATAGAGCCTCCATGGTGTCTTTTAGAGCTGCTTTGCCTCCTTAGAGTGAACAGGTCCTAAAGAAGTAATTAGAAAATGTGAACCTGTCTAGAGCCATGGCCTTCAGGATTCTCTTTGTCTAGACTCTAAGCCCTGGGCAACCCACCCAGTACTCCATCTGCCCCAGAAGCAGATTCTGAAAGGATAGCCCAGGGTATCTAAACACCACGCCCTCCATCTAGTGGGGTCAATTGCACCTCCTGACCCAGGAGGGTGGTGTTTCTAGATAGAGCAGCAAGAACCCATGTTTGAGAGGAAGGAAGACGGAGAGCACAGAGACAGAGCAGTGTAGAACAAAACCAAACGACCTCAAAATCATGTCCTCCACGTCCCATATTGACAACTTCTCATTTCCAAAAGCACTGTTTCAATTAAACCTGTGGAAAAAGAGAATGACCTTCTCTCATTTTGGGGGGCATGCACATAACCAATCCTTTTACTTGAGTTGCCCTGACTGGCAGTGCCCCCCAGGATGCGTTTTGAGTCACTCTCTATAGCCCTGGCTGTGAAGCCATGAATGGATCATCATTTTCTAAGTATTATCACATGCAAGGCACTGTACTTTACATGGATTTAGATTACTTAATCCTCAAGAAGCCCTGTGAGGTTGTTTGTATTTTAACCCCACTTTACAGAGGAACAAACCACATCACATAGTATGTAATAATTTGGCCAACATCACCCAGGTCTGAGTAACCACTGTCAACTCCACTGCCCTCTAGTGTAATTGTTGGGCTTCTCTAAACGGCGAGGACACGAAGGGCAATGACTGAGTCACAGTCATCTGTTTCACCTTAGAGAGGATTCACTGCTTGGCAGGCACTGAGCAAATGGTCACTAAGAGGATATGTCAGCAAATAGGTAAGAGAGTGAATAAGTGAAGTTTGCTAGTCTCCATATTGAATCCTCAGCCTCTCTCGGGCACACACACAGTTCCAGAGCAGAAAATGTTAACATTCAAAAGAAAGTCTAGTGAAAAAGTCCCCCAACTTTTATTAAGATGTTTGACTTTATATCCATGTTTTCAAAGCATCTTTGCAATTATTCTTAGAATCACTCATTTAACACTCCACCACAGTAAGCCAATAGCCACAGAAACATGGCCAGCAGAAATACATCTGCTTAAACAGGTGTGTCTCACTTTGAGAAAAACTGGAATATAAAAACCAAATATCTATGTTTCTACATAAATGAGGGAGGCATTCCAATTTTAAAAGGATTCACAAGTTTCCTCTAAATAGCCTGTTGCCTTGGAAATTTCCATTTTAAATGTCTGATTTCAGCACCTCCCAAAAATCCCATCTTTTAAATGTCTGTCCATCCTAATGTAAATGACCAGTGAGTTATAGTTACTAAGAAAAGCACATGGCTTCATGTTATAAAAGTCCAGGCCCATATCAGAAACTGACACGTGCATCCAGCTGTAAAAAAGCGCTAGAAGATGCAGCATGCCTAACCCCCCTAAAATGAAAATTATTACAAGGCAATATATATGAGACACAAAGGTCTTGTTTCCAGGAATCTGTGCCAATAAAGCAAATAAAAACTTCAACAAATATATATGTTATAAGGAAGGCTGCCTCATCTCCAGGTGTTGACAACAGCATGAAATTCCTAATAACCAACACTTTTATACATCTTCGATGAGATATTTTCAGTTTCAGTCAATGACTGAGATGACAATAGATTCCAATTTTAGGAACTTAACTGTATTATTACAGCCATGAGGATACAACTATCAGAACCATCCATTATGATATCTGTTTAGACTGTAACTAAATTCATTTTCTTGGCATGAATATTCATTATTTTTCTTTAATTGTTGAAATAAAAGTAAGTGTGAATGTCAATCTTCTCTTCCAAGAAAATTAACATCTGAAATATTTCTGTGGAGAAACAAGGCAATGATGAAAATGATGAATGAATACTTCTCCTTCTGGGAATGTATACAACCAGTTATTCTGCCCACGGCATCTCAGGGAAGCAGCACCCACCCTCCACAAGGCTCAGGCATTGGGTTTGTTTCTGTCTGATGAGAAAGCCTTGATCAGACTCCATCTGAAAAGGTCTTCCTGGTGTCTGACTTCTTTAACACACCAATTGTCATGCTTTTATTAATATTCCCATCACACAGGACAGCATGAAGCCTTGAGTTTTCTTGTTTTATTTAATGTACTAAAAACTCTGGCTTTTATCATGTCACATACACAGGCCATCAGGAGAGAGGACAAAGTAGCTCCAGAGTATCAAGGGATCTAAAAACACGCAGGCTGCCTGGGCAAATCCAGAGCATACTAAGAATATCTGTTTAAGTGCTTCTATTTGATTCCCACCCCTACTTCAGAGTAGGTGGGGGGAACCTCTCTTTGGGTAGGGCCATTACTGGGTTGCCAAGCAAAATACTGTCAGGGGCTCCGTCACCAAACAGTTCAGGTTCAGTATCAGATCTTAAGTGGGAACAAAGGCTAACACTAGTAGCTAATAGGAACATTTAGTAAATTTGTGCATTGGCTTTCTGTGTATACATAAATCATCAGGGATAATTATCTATAGATTTAAATAAGACCCTCAATTAAAGCATTATCTCTCCTGGATAATCACCGACTCTTAAAAGAAGAGTACGGATTTAATACAACTGTAAGAGGGAGACCCCCTTCACATATCTGTCAAGTGGTTAGTCAACATTTGTTTGGCCTCTACTGAAAAAAAAAAAAAAAAAAGACAATGAAGTTCTAAAAATAGATGCTTGAAAACTGCAAGCACATCATTTATGTGTGGGTTTAACCATTTTCATAAAGACAGACATCCTGGGTAAGTCAAATTAATTCAACACAAATTAATTGAGCACCTACTGTGCTCCATGTACTCCTGATACTAGGTCTAGAATGTACTTTCTCAAAGGGGGCCGCACTGTCCCTCAAGGGAGTGAAAACTGGTTTTTGAGGGATGAAAACAAAATCTTACACTTCTTTTTACATATAAGGCATAGATATACAAATAACATCTAAACAGATACATGGCATATTAATGGCTTTAAATTTCAGAAAGGGGAGAGGCAATTAGGAAAAAAAACATCTAAAGTCTTCTTAGGGTAGTGATAATGAAAACAACTGTTGAGACACGCTGATCTAGAATGACAAAACTCCC
The DNA here is from genome assembly GCF_000951045.1 of Mandrillus leucophaeus. Classification (NCBI taxonomy): domain Eukaryota; kingdom Metazoa; phylum Chordata; class Mammalia; order Primates; family Cercopithecidae; genus Mandrillus; species Mandrillus leucophaeus. The sequence continues at coordinate 303,226 of NW_012109585.1, forward strand.
TACTTGTATGGAGCTAAGAGTCTACCGGTGGCATACAGATGATAAACAGCAAGTGTCCATGCTGTGGCAAAAATAAAGCAGGGAAAGGAGATAACAACTGGGCAGGAAGAGACTGAGGATGGAAACGGGAACAGACCACCATTTCCATCAATTAATTTGTCACTTTTCTCACAATCATGATGTGAGAAAAATGAACTTCTGATGACAAATTAAAGGGGTAGCCCCTATAACCCAAGGCAGCCTGTACATAATGTGCTATAACATGCAAAAAAAAAAAAAAGTAAAGTAAAAAGCATGACAATGAAACAACAGGTCTATCTATGGGGGATTGTCTGTTCCCTGTCTGTTCCCTATGTATTAAAACAGCATGAAATGCCTAATAACTCAGCTTTTGAAATATCATCTTTGATGACACATTTTCAGCATTTCATTTGTGCCCTTTATTTTCCTCTTTCCTCACAATTGAATACGTAGTTGGCTGTCTTAATTCCAGGGTCCATCCATTTGAGACTAATGATTCGCCATTTGGGGCATGCTTAATGACTCCCAATGTTATCTCCACATTTATGAGGCCCAGGTTTCAACACATATTTTCAACAGTGAGATGAAATTATTCTCATTTGATCACATGTTGATAAAATAATGAGCAAAAACAAATTCTAAAAGTTCAAAAACTTGCTCAAACATGTAAGTTTGTACAAGCAAAGGTAATGATCTTGCCAAAAACATGAACTGTTAGCTGACATGCCCTGCCAGGGTCCCTATCTACTCAGGAACATCTGAAAAAAATATAAGCTAGTGAACAAAAGGGTCATTTGTGGGCATCAGTTCATAACGCACAAAATAAAGTTTATGAAAAAGTTAAATCAGAAAAAGTGGGAATCACTTTAGTGCACGCACCTACTAAATAATAAGAGAATGGTTAAGAGTCATTTCATGAAGTTTGCTTCTGAGGTGTTTTTCCCCTAACTAATGATGCCACGGAGATTCCAACTTCCTGCAACACTCTAACATTATAAAAGATGCTAAACAAACTTACTCTCCAAGGGAGAGGCTGATTCTTTGCAAAGAAGAACAGCATAGCTCAGCACTGTTTGTTAAGTTCAGCCTCCCTGTGGCTTTGCCACAACTTTTCTACAGGGAAATTAACAAGAAAAGCTCTCAGCTTAATATATTATTGGAACTTGTCTACAAGCTTATTAGGAAGGAGAAATCATAGGGAAATACAGTCCGTCACTGGATGTCTCCAATATAAATCTGGAAAATGGTAAGACACTCAACAGACAGAGGATTGCTTGCCATGTAGGCAGGGTATACACATACGTTGTGACTTAATTTACATTTAGCCAGGTTCTTCCTTGGAGTAAGTGACATGCTTTCAAGGTACAGACTCCAAAGTTGGGGTCCATAAGGAGAAAACAGCCAAACAGAAATCCTTAAAGAATGTTAGCTGGGAAAGGAAACTGCTGTGAAATCAAAATGCCAGTTCATACCTGATTCCCAAAGTACCTACCTACATGCAGATTTCACAACCAGGTAGGAACTTGAAAAAGCATCACCGATCAACCTGAAAGTAGCAAGCTGAAATTCAGAAGCTAACTCTATAATGAACTTAATAAAACGGAAACCTCATACACATGGCTTCATGAAGGTGTCTAAGCCTCTGCCAGATTCCTCTTCCTAGTTAAAAAAAAATTGTTACTTCTAACTGTTTAATAACAAGAAGAAAATCCCCAGGGAGACCCGCAGGCAGCATGGGAGCCTTGTCCTTCTCACAGGCTGCTACAATGACCTGGGAAGACAATTAGCCAGGCTTCCTCCCGCACTCCAGGTCTATGTTTTAATGGCTTCAATCACAGGGGGCTGGAAGCACAGGTCCAGCCCAATTTAATAGGCAGTCATTCACTTGTGGTACATTTCAAGTGTAAAATAGCTCACTTCATTTTCTTGGTTCCTGTTTATGCTTCTAAAGTTACTCTTGGAGAGAAGATTAAGCACCGTTCTCCCCGAGAGCATGAAAGCCTTTCATGCTCAATCTCTTTGCAGGACTATATATTGAAATACATCCACCAAGCCAGCCCAAGAGCCGCACATAGGAAACCCAGAAATGGGCCATCCCCAGAAAAGCCAGTACGAGAGCAGAGCATGACAAGAGTTAGACTTCAATGGCCAAGTGCAGACCTGGGCTCAGGTTCCATCTCTACCATTTTCTGGTTGGATGATCTTGAACAAATTAACTACTCTGAGCCTCACTTTTAGTCATTATGAAATGGAGACAGTAAATGCAACTACCTCATAGAGGTTTCTGCAGAAATAAAATAGGATAATGTTTACAAAGCTTGGTAAAGTAACTGTCACACAGTACACACACAAAATTGTTAGCTATTGTCATCAATGTCTTCATTAAGTACTAATGGGTATTAAAGAACTTTCAAGTTTCACTCAACCCCTACTCAGGTGTTACCTACAACTATTTCCCCACACAGAACCTTCCCTAAATGGATCCAACATGTTCACCCATACTCAAACACTAACTTAGACCTTCCGCACTCTCAAATGCTAGGGCACGCCACACAATGCCTCAACATACACATTTGATGTAGCAGTGGTTCTTCACTTGAGCATCCTTTAGAATCACCTGGAAGGCTTGTGAAAACACAGGTTTCTGACTCTGTCATCAGAGGTGCTGATTCAGCATGTCTGAGGTGGAGCCGCAAAATTGACATGTCTAATACTGTTGGTACAGGAATCACATTTTGAGGACCACTGTGCTAAAGAAAGGAGAAAGAGAAGCCAACTTCAAGAACTGAGAAAGGAATATGTGGAAACAAAAGCTTCTTGTGAGATGCTCAGAACCAGGAGTCCAGCCCCCGAGGACACTAGGAGGTCTCACCTCAGCGAAGTCTCCTGGTGCAGGCAGCCTTCTTTCCACTTGGAGCCAGCCTTACCAGGCTCCTGGATCTTGGACTGTTGGGCTGACGCAAGGCCACAACCTAACAGGGACATCCATACCCAACCTAAACCCTGAAAAGAGGTGGGGTTTTTGAAACAAGACTATCAGTGAACTGCACACCCTCCTGCTCAATTACCATCTCTTCCTCCTCTGTGTTAAAGCAATTCTGCAGCACAATGATTCTTCACAGGGAGATTGATGGGCATCTTTCATGCTAATTTATTCTGGAGTTGGGAAGCCTTTATTTCCTCATGTCATGAAGAAAATGATGGCAGACATTTCCAGTAGAAATGCCACTGCATTCTTTATAATGTCATTCAGCTGCTGCCAGAATTAAACTATTGACCAAATTAATCTGTTTACCACACACGTTGTGGCTTGATCTCCTTGCCCCGAGGGCTGAAGCATCATGCTGCAAAGGCATCCACATTTATTCTCAGTAAGTGATGCTAGATTGCAAAGTGCCATGCATGTAGGCTGGGTCTTTAATGCCATGGAAGCCCCCAGGGGCCACCTCATCTTCCACTGTGCTTTACCCACTTCAAACCACCCCCTACCTCCTTCAGGGTTAAGTCCAAACCCCTCAACATGGCTGATGAACCCCATATGATCAGACTCTCATTTTCACAGCTTCCAATCGCCTCTGGTCTCACTCTCTACACCCTAGGGAACCCCTACCCACAGGCTCAGGACTTGCCCATCTCTGGGCCTTTGCACAGGTTGTTCCCTCTGCCTGGAAGATGGCCCTCCCCTGCTTTCTCTAGATGTTTATTTTCTACCTGTCCTTCATTCAGTTTAAGTATAACTACTGTGTGCCCTGTAGTATCTTATACCTCACATGTTACAGCAATCATGTTGCTGATAATTATTCATATTCAGATTATAAGCTTTGTGAGGCCAAGAGCCATATCTAATAAAGTACCTAATAAAAGACATGATATAGCAGGTGCTCAACAAATATTTATAAATGAATGCATGGATAGCTAGCTCTGACAACTCCCTCTTTCAACTCCCTCTGTTATCCATCTGCAAAATGAGGAATTCTGACTAATGATTTCTAACAAGGTTTGTGACTAGGGGACAAAACAGGGGCTCCAGAGAAGCTGCAAGAAATGAAGTTCAAAGCATGCAGGGAATCAGAAGACCCTACTCCAGGACCTTTCTGTCTTTTGTGAACTATAGTACTTTTCCCTCAGTTTTAAGGCAATGCAACAGCAATACTCCTCAAAGCATGGACCCCAAAATCCTGAGGTTGCAAGGAAGTGCCTCAACATCTATTGTAGAAAGCAAGGGGTAGGCCAGTCTTAGAAACTGTACCTTAATCCATTTTATGTACTATGTTTTAGGTGAGAGTTCATTTGGAAGAAAAGTAGATTTTGCTGCTTACAAAAAAGAAATTTGAAAGCATGAGCTGAACTGGTCACCGAATTAGGATTTAAAGCACATCATGATCAGAGGGTCATGAAATCCTGATAATCCTCTGGCTCTGGTATGCTCGAAACAGATAAGTCTTTGAGAATTTGGCATCACTTGCCCAACTCACTACCAGGCATTGAGAATTGCAAAGGAGCCTAAAAGCCTTCTACTCTGGTGAAAAGAACAAAGCTTATTACACAGCAAAGTCTATACAGTAAGGAAACACAGGGAATAACGCATATTCAATAATTCTCTTCGAAGAAAGGTCATAGCTTCAGATCAGACCCTGGGGCTTTGCAAACAAAGATGAGGGCAAGTTATCATAGGAACAAAGGGAACAGCCAACAGTGCCAGTAACTCCGCCTACAGACCACCAAAGCAGATTTGTGCCATAAGCTTGTGCCTCTTAGACCCTTCCCTCCTCTGAATCTTTCTTGTCCTATTCCTTGGGGCCTCATGTGAGACAGATACATCTATGAAGAAGAACCACAAAACTCTGTGATCTGGACATTTCCTCATCCATATCCAATGCAGAAAAAGTGTAAATACCCTTTCTTTAATAAAGCGAATGAGCCCAAATATGCAATGATGAGCAAACAAAACCTGTTTCTTTTTCTTTGCATTTTCTCCTCTTCATTTATCTGTAAACAGGAATACACGGCTTTCTGACCAATGCCAGTTGACTTGAGCATCCCTGAATGACTGAAGCCCCAGTACTCATACATGATACATGGTTGGAACAACTGCAGAGAGGGCTTCAGCCAACATGAATGACCAAGGAGGCTGTCACTGTACACAGTTTGTAAAGATGGCTCCCAAGCCACAGGGTAAGCCTTAACCAACCAAGTGAGACTTCAGACTGAACACAGAAGTGAATCACAAAAGGACTTCTTTCCAAGACCCACCCACTATGAGACTTAAAAAACTAATCATCAGCCAGATGCAGTGGCTCATGCCTGTAATGCCAGCACTTTGGGAGGCTGAAGTGGGTGGATCACTTGAGGCCAGGAATTTGAGACCAGCCTGGCCAACATGGTGAAACTCCATCTCTACTAAAAATACAAAAAATTTAGCTGGGTGTGGTGATGTGTGCCTATAGTCCCAGTTACTTGGGAGGCTGAGGCATGAGAATCATTTGAACCCAGGAGGCAAAGGTTGCAGTGAGCAGAGATCCGGCCACTGCACTCCAGCCTAGGTGACACAGAATCTGCCTCAAAACAAACAAAAAAAAAGAAAGAAAGAAAGAAAAAAAAACCTAATCATCTTCTCAAAATATTGCTTGAATGTTACTTAGGTGGAATTGCAGTACAAAATTGCAAAATTTTAAAAATCACCCCCAAGAACATTTTAAATATGTTTTGCTGAGGGGCAGAAAGCATGTACAAATATAATATTTTCAGTTTAATTACTACATAGTAGCTCTTACCCAAATAATGAATTTACCTTGGAGCATGTCAGAATTTAGGAACAATCTAAATATACTTCTGCAATCCCGCATTGGTCTTGATTCATGAACTTGTTAGAACTTACCCTGGGTGGCTTTCAGTAACCAGATGAGCTCATGCACTGCAAATACAGGTGCTGGGAGCAACCAGGGCTGCCCACGCCAGGCCTTCTTAAATTCTGATTGGGGGAATTTGTGGTCAGACTGGAGCTGTTCCTGGAAAAGCATCATCCCCACTAGACATACAATGGGAATCTTAAACCCACCTTGTCTGGGATACAGCAGGAAACTCACAGACAGAATCAAATGATGAACTGATTTTTGCCTTTCCATTTATAGTTAAGGACAGTAAGATAAAGGGGAGAAGAAAAGAAAATAATGTATGTTGATCCTGGCAAAAGTGTGAATTGGGACATGTGAATGCATGTGAAGCAAACTCAATGTGAACTAGCTCAGCCAAGGAACACACCTCCCTAGCTCATCAAAACAAAGAGCTAAAAGCAGGGCTGGTCTCAAGGATGACTGGTACCAGCGGCTAGCCCAGTACCAGGTCCTAGAGACACCTCTGGTAGCTCTCAGGCCCCCAGTCACGCCTTTTGATCAGGAGACAGACTCTATGGGAAGATGACACTCTCACTTGAATCACAAGATTAGGCAAGAGGAGAGACACATCTGCTAGAAAGGTGGATGGCTAAGGTCTGGTCAGACCAAACAACAGATGTCCATAACAGGGGGCTCAGATGAGAGATGTATTAAGCTAAGAGCAGCCTTGTCACTGTGCTGTAGAGTGCAGTCCCCAGCCTTTTTGGCACCAGGGACTGGTTTCGTGGAAGCAAATTTTTCCACAGACCAGGAGGTGGGGTGGGGGAAAAGGGGTGCACAGAGATGGTTTCAGGATAAAACCATTCCACCTCAGATCATCAGGCATTAGATTCTCATAAGGAGTGCACAACCTAGGTCCCTCACATGTACAGCTCACAATAGGGTTCGTACTCCTATGAGAATCTAATGCCGCAGCTGATCTGACAGGAGGCAGAGCTCAGGCAGTAAGGCTCACTCGCCCGGCTGCTCACCTCCTGCTGTGCAGCCCATGGGTAGGGGACCCCTGCTGTAGAGTAGTAGACAATGAAGGCAGCCTTTGACCTCTGAAGGAAAGGCAATGCAAGACTCGCCCATGCTCCACTCTTAACAAAAGGGGCTAGTCAGAGACAAGATTGGATATTCTGGAAACTAAGCTCTCCCCATCTATCTTTATATGCAAACATCTACTGGCAACCACCTAATATCAACTCAGAGCCACTGAGCGCACATAAGATGCATGTTTGGTTATAGCCTCTTGGGTAGCTAACTTCTTAAACTTTGTGCAAGAGCCTTGTCTCAAACCAATAGCATCCCTGCAGAAAGACAGACCCAGCAAGTCAAAGACATTCACACCCAAGGACTTGAGGATTCTCCTTGGAAAGAAAAATCGTGCCGTCAGCTTCCTGCAAAATGAATGACAGAAGGAACAAGTGAGAGCAAAACAAAACACCACAGCCTGGGCTGTCTATTAAAAAGCAAATACTCATAGGTAATGTTTATTTTATTCTTTGTGCTTATTTGGAAATTTTAAACACAATGAATCTTTACTACTTCTTTAAGAAGAAAAGTAAAACTTCATTTTAAAAAATATATAACATCAGAATTAAGCTGATATGTATTAAATTATTTCCTATGTATCTACCAACTTTGGGGATAGGAATTTCAGATGTCACATTGTTTAGTCCTTTTCTATATTCTTTTCTGAAAATATTATAGTAGGACCAGTTTGATCATTTTTAATACTTTCAAAATATAGTAAGCCTGATCACATCATATTTTTACTGAATTTTTTATTGAGATCATTATGGATTCATATGCAGTTGTAAGAAATAATTCAGAGACATCCCATTTTCCTTTACCCAACCTACTCAGAAAGTGACTTCTTGTAAAACTAAGTACAATATCACAATCAGGATATTGATGGATAAAATTCAATTTTATTCAGATTTTCTCAACTGTACTCATACTATTTGCATATGTGTGTGTATGTATGCCTAGTTCCACATAATTCCATCACATGTATACCTTCCTGTATCCACTACCATGGTCAAATACAAAACAGTTCCATCAGCACAAGGATCCCTGGTGTCACCCTTTTTTTTTTTTTTTTTTTTTGGAGATGGAGTCTCACTCTTGTCCCCCAGGATGGAGTACAATGATGTGATCTCGGCTCACTGTAACCTCCACCTTCCCAGGTTCAAGTGATTCTCCTGCTTCAGCCTCCTGAGTAGCTGAGATTACAGGCATGCACCACCACAACCAGCTAATTTTTGTATTTTTAGTAGAGACAGGGTGTCACCATCTTGGCCAGGCTGGTCTCAAACTCCTGTCCTCAGGTGATCAAGACCTGTCTCAGCCTCCCAAAGTGCTGGGATTAAGGCGTGAGCCACTGCACCTGGCTAGTGTCACCCTTTTATAACATACCCACCTTCCTGCTGACCCTGCCCCCTTGATCCCCTACTATCCCTAACCCCTGGCAACTACCAATCTTTTCTCCATTTCTAAAATGTGGGCATTTCAAAAATATTATATAACTACACAGTCTGTAACATTTTGGGGACTGACTTTTCACTCAGCAAAATTTCCTGGAGATTCACCCAGGATGTTGCATGTATCAGCAGTGCATTCCTTTACTATTGCAAAGTACTATTCCATGGTTTGGATATGCTATAGTTGGTTTAGCCACTCACTCACTGAAGGACCTCTGGCCTGATTCCAGATTGTAGCTATTATAAACGAAGCTGCTATAAACATTCATGTGCAGGTTCTTACATGAATATACGTTTTCATTTCTCTGGGATAAATGCCCAAGAGTGCAATTGCTGTACTCTATGGTACTAGCATTCCACAGTGACTGTGTCACTTTACATTCCCACCAGGTACGTATGAGTGATTCAGTTTCTCCACAACCTTGCCAGCACTGGGTGTTGCCACTATTTTTCAGTTTAGCCATTCTGATAGGTGTCTAGTGGTATACCATTGTTATACTTTAACTTGCATTTCCCTGATGATGGTGAACATCATTTCATGTTCCTACATGCCATCTGTATATTCTCCTTGGTGAATGTCTCTTCATGTCTTTTACTTATCTCAAATTGGCTTGTTTCTTCACTCTTGAGTTTTAAGAGTTCTTTACGTATTCTCAACATTCGCCCTCTGTAAGATATGTGATTTGCAAATATTTTCCAGTATAGTTTGTCTTTCAACTTAACAGAGTTTTTCACCCAGCACAAGTTTTTTTTTTTTTTAATTTTTTTAATAAGTCCAGTTTACCAAACTTTGCTTTTATGAATCAGGTTTTTGGTGTCAAGTCTGAATTCTTTGTCTAGCCCTAAATCCTGAAGATTTTTTAATGTTTTTTTCCTAAAAGTTGTATAGTTTTAAATTTTACATTTAAGTTCTTGATGCATTTTGAGTGAATTTCTGTCTATGGATGAGGCTTCAGTCCAGATTCGTTTCTTTGCCTATGAATGTCCAGCTGCTCCAGCACCACTTATTCGAAAGGCTGTCTTTTCTCCCTTGAATGGCACCTCTGTCAAAAAGCAGTTGAGCATATTTACCTGGCTCTATTTCTGGGTTATCTATTCTGTTCCACAAATCCATGTGTCTATCCCCCTGCCAGTACCACACTGTCTTGATTACTGTAGCTATATAGTAAGCCTTAAAATCAGGTAGAGTGATTCCTCCTACTTTATTCTTCTTTGTCAAAATCGCTTTAGCTATTCTAGGGTCTGTGCCTTTCCATATAAATTTTCAGAATAACCTTATCCGTGTTTACAAAAAACCTTGCTGCAATTTTGATAGGAATTTCATTGAACCTGTATATCAATTTGGAGAAAATGAACATCTTTACCATGTTAAGTCTCCAAATCCATAAACAACATATGTCTTTCTATTCATTCAGGTCTTCTTTGATTTCTATCATCAGTGTTTTTTTTTACTGTAAGTATAACACAATTGGTATTTGTCAATTGAAATAGATGTGTTATTCTGCACTATCATGGATGGAGGGAAGATCTTTGTCTTAGGCTACATGGAACATACTGTGGCAGATCCCAGTCCTGCTCATCATATTTGCCCACTTGGACACCGTTCTAGACCTGCATCAGTGTTTGATAATATTCAGAATACCGATCCTAAATATCAGCAGTCCTCAACCTGTTTGGCACCAGGGACTGGTTTCATGGGAGACAGTTTTTTCAGGGACCAGGGGAGGGACAGGCAGGGATGGTTTCAGGATGATTCAAGTACATTATATTTATTGTATACTTTATTTCTATTATTACATACGTATGAAACAATTATACAACTCACCATAATGTAGAATCAGTGGGAGCCCTGAGCTTACTTTCCTGAATCTAGATGGTTCCATCTGGGGGTGACGGGGGACAGTGACAGATCATCAGGCATTAGATCCTCATAAGGAGCACACAACCTAGATCCCTCACATGTGCAGTTCACAACAGTTTTCAACCTCCTATGAGAATCTAATGCTGCTGCTGATCTGACAGGAGGTGGAGCTCAGGTGGTAATGCAAGCAATGGGGAGCGACTGTAAATACAGATAAAGCTTTGCTTGCTCACCTGCTGCTCACCCCCTGCTGTGTAGTCCAGTTCCTAATAGACCATGGACCACTACTAGTCCATGACCTGGGGATTGTCTTAAGTGTGCATCTAAATATTTCTTTTTCTTTGGAGTAATTATAAATGATATTAACTTCAATTTTCACATATTCATTGTTAGTATGAGCATATTCACTTTTTTTTCTTTTTTGTTATTGATCTTGTATCCTGTGACTTTGCTGATCTCACTTACTGATTCTAGGAGGATTTATTTCCTATTAAAAAAAATTCCTTGGGATTTACTACACAACCATGTCATCTGCCAATAGGTGCAGCTTTATTTCTTCTGGTGCCTTTTATTTTGTTTTCTTGCCTTACTGCAGCGACCACAATTTCCAGTACTATGATGAATAAGAGTGGTGAGAGCAGACATTCTTGCCTCATTCTTCAAGGCAAAGGGTTTCCTCCGACTAGGCCATCTGGTGTCATCTGGCTGGAGAGGACAGTCTGAGGCCCATGAGGATGAGAAGACATCCTGAGTGTCCTCTGCCAGTGTCTCCAGCTGCCCAGTGTCTCTGGGTAGGGAAAAGGAGTCTTGGGCTCACAGGGATAAAGAGGCTTCCCATACCAGGCCACTCATTGTGGGGCCTGTTCTGCTGATGGCCCCCAGACACTGTGGTCTCTCTCAGTAGGATTCTCAGGCCCAGCAGGGAGGCCAGTATTTCCCTTAGCCTCTTACCCAGGTGCTGGGTTCAGCCTCTTACCCTGCTGGGGCTGCTTTCTTCTGCTGGGTGGTGGGTCAGGAAACACCATGCCTGGGCCACCTTCTCCTGCTGAGCAAGGGGAGTACAAAGATGCCCTGCTGCTGCATTCCCTGTCCAGCACTGGACTCCCAAACCATCTCACCTTCTTCTTGCCACCTTCATCATTATCTTTTGGTTGCCTCTTGTGCTATTTCCAGCGTTTATCATCATATTTAACAGAGAAGAGCAGAAAGAAACAAGTCTATACCATCTTGTCCAGGCCATAAATCACATCAAATTCCATTATATCTTTTTAAAAGTTAGGGTGAGTGAAAGATTTCTTTCAATACAATTCTAAATAATATATGTAGATGCTGGTCCCTACAGGAAACAGACCTTAATTCCTACCCTCCTCCCGTTGAGGCTGGGCTGGGGTTAGTGACTTGCCCCCAAAGAAGAGTAGGGAAAGGGGAAATCATGGATTTACAGAGAGGCAGCCTGGAAAAACACCATGTTCACCAACTGATCGAAGTCTGGAGTTTAATTAATTAGTGATGTACTAATGTGTTTCTTAGGTTTGACAATTACTAAATACCAAACATTCTTCCAACAAAAATCGCTCATCAGAGAGATGAACATCTTACAACACTGACATTAAAGTGTTTTTGCCTAAATATTGCTGACCTGGAAGTGCCTCACTGAGCACATATTATTTCATCTCAGAGACAGTACTGCTACCAAAATGACCAAACCAAGTACATGCTTTGTGCCTGCTCCTTCTAGTGGGCAATGACCTGGGCACCAGACATTTGGGGCTGAATCACTGGCAAAGTGGGAGCTGAAGCTCCCAGGAAGATCTAGCATCATTTAGTCTTTCCTGCATGGGTTTTTTGATGTAGGATGTTGTAAGGAATGCTGAATACTGCTCCTAAAATATCCAGGCCAGGGAGCCATGGCCAAGTCCTCTGACCCGTTGGATGGCAAGTGTAAACCTTGAGAGGGAGTGTGTCACCTAGAGAGACCGGGTAAATGGGTGTTATGTTCAGATTACCTTATGGTCATCAGGAAAAGCAATGTGGCTGGTATTCATTACCCACTCATGAGCCATAAGTAGAACCTCTGTAAAATAACTGCACTCAAAACCTTCACGCCTTATTTCAACCACTAGTTTCAACCTGACTCCTGGTAATACCAATGATCACAGGCGCTGACAAGGAAAACATGCCCAGATAAAGTGTGGCTACATATTAGAGAAATGAGTATGGGCAGAAAGATGCCTACGTTTGGAGGCATGAATACAAGTGAAGTGCTGGTAGGTATACATACTTGTGTGAACAGGTAGATGCATACGTCTGTGTGAAAACACTGCTCTGTGTGAAGATTTTCAACAGGTATCTGGGTGTGGGTGCCACAGTATGACAGACAAGTGAGAACTACAAAGTGTGTGTATTTATACATAAGAGTAGTACAGCTATGACCACTAGGAGTACGGAGAAATGAAACTATGCTAACATTTCGCAAGTCCATCATCATGCTCAGACACAGGCAGGAAGAGCCTCCACTCTGTGCCTCATCTGACTGTGTCCCTCCCAGGGTGGTGGGGATTCTGTAGGGCTTAGAAAAAAAGTCCAGCCAGAACTCATGCTTTGCCTTTCCAGTCCATGTCCTTGGTCCCTGAGATCCCAGAATTTTCTGGCCAAATGGCCCTGAGCCACCTTCCACGGCTATCTGGCCTATCCTCCAGGTCTATCCTTTTGAGGTGGCCTGAGCTGCCAGTGAGGGCCCTCTAGGCCCAGGAGAGGCCACAGGGCAGTGGTTTGCAGTGAGGAGGGGGTTACGATCAGCACGTTGCTGGCTGCCTGCCAGCATGCACACCAGGCCCTTCATGGAGTAGGATGAAGCCAATGGTGGTCAGCGAACGGGAGCTCTTTTCATGCAGCCACACCCCAAGCATTATCATGGTTAACTTGCCAAGGAAGAAGGAAAGAACACATGTTACTGTTTAACAGTGGGTAAGCCTGATTTATAATTTAGTTATTTAGACAGGAGGTATGTGAGCCTCTGCTTAAATTCTCCCTGTAGGCCCCACAAATGTTAGAGGCAGGCTGTGCATAGATGTACATAAGAGTATGCTTGCCCAGGCTTCTTTGAGTTCTACCAAACCTAGTCTCCAGCCCTTAGGTCCTGAGGCACAGAGATGTAGACTGGGGCTGTGGTCATATCTGACCTGGATTGGGGAGGGAATCGTTTAGAATCAGCTCATACAAGTACACACCCTGCAGACCCTAAAAACTGGTTCCTTTCCCTTATCGATTCCCCACTGGTCACACACATAGATGCACAGCAGGAAAACATCTACTGAGCACAGAAATATGTCAGGCCTGGGAGTTTCCTGAACTGGACAAGATACCTTAATATAATGAAGAGCTCGTTTCAGCAAACTATACTTGGTCACTGGTAATCCCGTAGCACCCTCACAGCCCCCAACCAACACCATTCAGATCTAATTACTCTGGGGTGAGGACCAATGCAGGGATGAGAGGCATGTTATCGAAAACCACTTCAGCACTGCTCCAGCTCACAGCCACACTGCCCTCTATAATGACTTCACCCAATTAGCTTGCTAGCAGTCTGCCTTTTATAAATCAGCGATGCCAATGGAATGAATTCTGCACCGGAAGGGAAGGGCAAGTAACTGGCAATTGCATGGAAATCATTAATTGCCTTTCAGGTTAAGTGAATTATCGTTATTTCCTCCATTTGGTGGCACTGTGTGCAGATGAGGTCAAGCGGGCAGCCCAGCATGAGCTCCCACTCCCAGCATTCGCTCATTCAGTGAATTGAACAGTGGCAATGTGTGCCTCTCTGGGAGGCAGAGGACTAAGGGTGCTAGGCCCTCCCCTCAGAGCCCCCTATCTACTTAGTCCCAGGAAGGAACATTCCACAGACAGGCCATACATGGAAAATGTACACATCTGTGAACTGCTTTCACTCCTAAGATGAAGTCTAATCAGTTTGTTTAAGACCTCTGCCTAGACTGAGGCTCTGAGTAAATGATGCTTTAGTGACATTACTCACAGGAACGTTTAATTCTCACAAGTTTCACAGGGAGCTAAGCTCAGCAAATACTCCCTTTTGTGAACAAGATGTATGGTGTTAAACAAATAATTAGCCTTTATTTCCGGAAAGAAGAAAGAATATTTTGCCCTTATTCAAAGAGTCAACATGTTAATAACTCCTACAATTCAGACAGGAGAAGGGAAGAAGAGGATGCAGTCTCTAAGGCACTGGTTCTTGAGCTTTAGTGTATGTGAGGATCACCTGCAGGGCTTATTAAAACACAGATTGTTGGCCCTCATTCCCTGAGTTCCTGCTGCAGTAGATCTGGTTGGGTTGTGGGAATCTAACAAGGTTCCAGGGGATGCAGATGCTGCTGGTCTGGGGGTTACACTTGAAGGCACTGCTTCAGGAAACAGGTTTTTGTAACCTCAAATTACCTACAAAAACTCAAATTTATTTTGAAAGCAATACATCATGGTGGTTGAGAATATGGACACTGGGATGAAGGAGATCTAGCTTTAAAGTGTGATTCTCCCTTTACAGCTGTGTGATCTTGGGCAAGAGTGGTTCACCTCTTCAAAATAAGCTTTCTCTTCTATGAGTTGAAATCAATTCCTCGCAGGGCTGTAGAGAGAATTAAAATGAACTAATATATGTAAACCCAAGCTACTTATATTAAACTAAACAATTACTTCAATTAACTAATGACTGTTATCAGTAGGTCTTATTAGCACTAATGAAGTGTTAACAAATTATTTTCCATAATATGCCTCCCCAAAGAGACAAACCCTATTTTCACTACTGGCTGAAATTTGCACTCGATACATGAACACACTGCAGTCCTTGAAACCACTTGTTCCTTTATGCTAAACATGCTCCTTACAATCTTGCTCACAATGTGAAATTATTTAGAAAACACTCTTTCACAGAAAAACTAAATGTAAGTTCTTTAAAATAAGTGCTACACATAAAAGGCAACTCAAAATGAATCTCATTCATGAAAAGCAAAGCAAAAAAAATTACCACATAGAATCAAGAAGCACAATAAAAGAATAGTATGTCATGACCAAATAGAGTTTATACAAGAAAGGCAAATGTTGAACAATATCAGTAAATCCATCAAACCAGTGAATATTAATAGAGCTCGAGGAAAATCATGTAACCATTCCAAAGATTCTGAAGAAGTACTGAGCAAAATTCAACCACTCTTGATAACAACAAAAATACTCAATAAAATAGGAACAAATATATACTTGTTTAACATGATAAAATATATTTTTCTCAACTACAAAGCTAAGATCACATTTAATGGGGCAACATTAAAATACCTGTGTGATAGTGAGATACACACTTGATCTTAGCAAAAAGGCTAAAAAGTGATTAATAGTGGGATATAGTAAGAAATATACATTTGGTCTTCATTCCTGGTTTGTGGCACAGAGCTCCTAAAACCCTTGGAATGTGAGTGATACATGGGAGAGAAGCATCTTTTGGTATTCACAGTAAGACCCTTTTAACCCCATATGAGTTTATGCTAATGAGGTGACTCCTGAAGGATGGGGGCTGGTTTCCAGAGGAACCAACCATGTGATTAAAGGATTTTAACTTGCAGCCCTAATCCCCAATTTTCAGGGAGAGGAGAGGGGCTAGAGAATGACCTAATCACCAATGACCATTAATTTGATCAACGATGCCAACAAAACAAAGCCTCTATAAAAACCCTAAACAACAGGATTTGATGAGGTTCTGAGTTGTTGAATGCATCCACATGCTAGGAAGGTGACGCACCCCAACTCCACAGGGAGAGAAACTCCTGTACCCGAGATCATTCTAGACCCTTGCCCTATGTACCTCTTCATCTGGACTTTCATTTATATCCTTTATAACAAACCAGTAATAAATAAGCATAGTATTTACCTGTGTTTTAAGTATTTACCTGGCACTGTGACCCATTATATGTATTAAACATGAGATGGGAGTTGTGGGAACTCTTGAATGTATAGTCAGTCATCGGAAGTATGAGGTTTGTGACTGGCATCTGAAGTGGGGGGCAGTCTTGTAGGACTGAGTCCTTTAACTTGTGGGATCTGACACCAACTCCAAGTGGATAGTGTCAGAATTGAACTGAACTGGAGGACACCCAGTTAACGTCCACAGAGAATCAGAGGATTGCTTGGTGTGGAAAAAAAAAATTCAGACATTTTGTATTAAAAGTGTTATGTCTATAGACAAGAAGTTTTTCTCTTTAACAGCCAAGAAAAATCAAGATCAAAATAAGACAAGGGAGTTCACTACCATCATTGTTATCTTACATTGAATAAGGGAAACTAGGAAAAACCTAAAAAGGTATAAAAATGGTAAGGAGTACTTAAATCTAGGACTTTTTAAAAACAAGTTGATTATATACTTAGAAAGTCTAAAAGAACAAGCTAAAAAACTATAATAAACCCAACACAGCTCAGAAAGCTGGCAAAATACAAAACTGACTTACAAATATCCATAGCTTCCTATGCAAACTTCCATCAAGTAGCAGACCGATGTGAAGAGAAAATTCCATGTAATATAGCACACATGAAATAAAATACCAAGGAATTGACTAAATAAGCCAGAGCTGTAAGAATAAAACTTTAAAGCTCTTCTGAAGGACACAGAAGAAAACTTGAACAAATCAGAAGACATACCACGTTCTTGGAAAGTGTATTAAACCATTCTTGCATTGCTATAAAGAAACATCTGAGACTGTGGTAATTTATAAGAAAAGAGATTGGATTCGCTCAAGGTTCTGCAGGCTATCTGGGAAGCATAGTGGCATCTGCTTCTGGGGAAGCTTCAGGAAACTTCCAATCATGACAGAAAGCAAAGGGGAGCAGGCACATGACACGGCAAGAATGGAGCAAGGTGGGAGGAGATGCCACACATTTTTAAATGACCAGATCTTACCAGAACTCAGAGTGAGAGCTCACTTATCATCAAGAGGATAGACTAAACCATTCATGAGGGCTACGCCCCAGTGATCCCAACACCTCCCATCAGATGCCACCTCTAACGCTGAGGATTACAATTCAACATGAGATCTGGGTGGGGATATCTATACAAATCATATCAGATAGGAAGACAAACTCACAGAGCTGTCAACACTCCTTAAGGAAATTTTTAAATGTAATGCTCTCCTAATGATAACCTTGTTATTAGTTTGGAGATTATACAAGTTTATCCTTAAGTACATTTAGAAAAATATAGGATTATCAAAAAAAAAAAAAAAAAAAAGAGGAGACTCTGAAAGAGAAAAGTCATGAGGAAGGACAAGCCTATCAGACAGTG
>NW_012109585.1:327195-329798 GCF_000951045.1 Mandrillus leucophaeus
AAAGCAAAGGGGAGCAGGCACATGACATGGCAAGAATGGAGCAAGGTGGGAGGAGATGCCACACATTTTTAAATGACCAGATCTTACCAGAACTCAGAGTGAGAGCTCACTTATCATCAAGAGAATAGACTAAACCATTCATGAGGGCTACGCCCCAGTGATCCCAACACCTCCCATCAGATGCCACCTCCAACGATGAGGATTACAATTCAACATGAGATCTGGGTGGGGATATCTATACAAATCATATCAGACAGGAAGACAAATTTACAGAGCTGTCAACACTCCTTAAGGAAATTTGTAAATGTAATGCTCTCCTAATGATAACCTTGTTATTAGTTTGGAGATTATACAAGTTTATCCTTAAGTACATTTAGAAAAATATAGGATTATCCAAAAAAAAAAAAAAAAGAGGAGACTCTGAAAGAGAAAAGTCATGAGGAAGGACAAGCCTATCAGACAGTGTAACATTACTGAGCAATGATTAAATAGTGTGGTACTGGTACTGGAATGTGACTATAAGACAAACAAATAGATCTAAATACAAAGTCCAGAAACTAATCCAAATACAAATGGAAATACTTCAGTATATAGTGAAGATGGCATCTCAAATCAGTGGACCAAAAAAAAATCTATATTCAACTAGTGACATAAGGACAACTCGATAGCATCTAAAGAATAAAGTTGTTTCTATATCCGACATCACATACCAAAATAAATTCCAAATGAATAATGATGGGAAAGTCCCATGAAAGCGGCGGGGTATGGGGGGGCAAAGTTAAATTTTAAAAATAATGGGATAAAAACTAGAAAAATCTCTTATTAACCTCAAAGTGGAAAAGGCCTTTAAGACATACCTGAAAATCCAGAAGCCATAAAATTCAAGGTTAATAAATATGAACACAAAACAATGAAACTCTTACTTAGTAGTATACATAAGCAAAGTCAAAAGACAAATACAACCACAGGAAATTGATTCAACTATAGGTAAGAGGCTAATATCTCTCTATATAAAGAGCTTCCAGAAGTTAACAAGTAAAAGACCAAGGACCCATCTGAAAGATGGGCAAAGGCTATGAATAGACATACTTACTGCCAAGGCTGGTTGGAAACAATTATTCCCAAATACTGACTGCTATGGTTTGGATGTGTCCCCCAGAAATCGTGTATTGGAAATTTAATCCCCAATGCAACAGTGTTGGGAGGTGGGGCCCAGTGAAAGATGTTTAGGTCATGAGAGCTCCACCCTCATGAATGATGAATGTCAATTATAAAAGGATTCCAGTCTTTAAGTTTGATCTCTTGCTCTCTGTCACCCCTTTTGCCCTTCAGCCACGGGATGGCACAGCAAGAAGACCTCACTAGATGCTAACCCCTGATCTTGAACTTCCCTGCCTATAGAACCATGAGCCAATAAATTTCTGTTCATTATATATTACCCAGTCTGTTGTATTCTGTTACAAGAGCACAAACAGACTAAGACATTGACCATTATGGAATGGGGACAATTTGCCAATAGCCATCAAAATCAAAAATGCATACATCTTCTGACCCAACAACTCCCCTTCTGGGAATTTAGCATCTTGAAGAACTGGCACATGATGTTATGAAATGACATATATACAAAATTATTCATTCCAGAACTGCTTATGATAGTAAAATACTGGAAACAATTCAAAGACTCATTAGCAGAGGATAGGTTGAATCAATTATGGTCTATTTAAACACTAAAAACCCATACAGGCCAGCATGGTGGCTCCCACCTGTAATCCCAGCACTTCAGGAGTCCCAGGCAGGCAGACTTCTTCAGCTCCTGAGTTCAAGACCAGTCTGGGGGACATCGCAAAACCCCACTAATATGGTTTGGCTGTGTACTCACCCAAATCTCATCTTGAATTGTAGCTCCCATAATCCCCACGTCATGGGAGGGACCCTGTGGGAGGTAATTGAATTATGAGGGTGGGGTTTTTCCTGTGCTGTTCTCATGATGGTGAATAAGTCTCATGAGATCTGATGGTTTTTTAAAGAACAGTTCCCTAGCACGCACTCTGGTGCCTGCCACCATGTAAGACTTGCCTTTGTTCCCCCTTCACCTTCTGCCATGATGGTGAGGCCTCCCTAGCCATGTGAAACTGTAAGTCCCTAAGACCTCTTTTTCTTTATAAATTACCTAGTCTCAGGCATTTCTTCATAGCAGTATGAAAATGGACTAATACACTTGTCTCTACCAAAAAAAATTAAAAAATTAGCCAGACATCGTGATGCACACCTGTAGTCCCAGCTACGCAGAAGGCTAAGGTGGGAGAATCACGTGAGCCCAGGAGGTCGAGGCTGTAGTGAGCTGTGATTTCACCACTGCACTCCAGTCTGGCTGACAGGGTAAAACCCTGTCCCCCCAACTCCCAAAAAACCGTAGAGTTGTAGAAGAATAAAGAAGTTAATAATTATCTCTATGCACAAACACAGAAAGATCTCTAAGACATATTATTTGCAAAAAGCGGAGTAGAGAACATTGTGTATAACATGTTCATATGTCTTGGAGAAAGAGGATGTACATACACATGCTTAACTACTGTGTGTATTAAAATTCCTCTGGAAGAATA
>NW_012109585.1:330523-331272 GCF_000951045.1 Mandrillus leucophaeus
GACTCTGAAAGAGAAAAGTCATGAGGAAGGACAAGCCTATCAGACAGTGTAACATTATTGAGCAATGATTAAATAGTGTGGTACTGGTACTGGAATGTGACTACAAGACAAACAAATAGATCTAAATACAAAGTCCAGAAACTAATCCAAATACAAATGGAAATACTTCAGTATATAGTAAAGATAGCATCTCAAATCAGTGGACAAAAAAAAAAAAAATCTATATTCAACTAGTGACGTAAGGACAACTCGATAGCATCTAAAGAATAAAGTTGTTTCTATATCTGACGTCACATACCAAAATAAATTCCAAATGAATAATGAGATCCATGGGAAAATCCCATGAAAGTGGCCGGGGGGAGAAGGGGGCAAAGTTAAATTTTAAAAATAATGGGAGAAAAACTAGAAAAATCTCTTATTAACCTCAAAGTGGAAAAGGCCTTTAAGACATACCTGAAAACCCAGAAGCCATAAAATTCAAGGTTAATAAATACGAACAGAAAACAATGAAACTCTTACTTAGTAGTACACATAAGCAAAGTCAAAAGACAAATACAACCGCAGGAAATTGATTCAACTATAGGTAAGAGGCTAATATCTCTCTATATAAAGGGCTTCCGGAAGTTAACAAGTAAAAGACCAAGGACCCATCTAAAAGATGGGCAAAGGCTATGAATAGACATACTTACTGCCAAGGCTGGTTGGAAACAATTATTCCCAAATACTGACTGCTATGGTTTGGATGTGTC
>NW_012109585.1:333972-343137 GCF_000951045.1 Mandrillus leucophaeus
AAAGATGGGCAAAGGCTATGAATAGACATACTTACTGCCAAGGCTGGTTGGAAACAATTATTCCCAAATACTGACTGCTATGGTTTGGATGTGTCCCCCAGAAATCGTGTATTGGAAATTTAATCCCCAATGCAACAGTGTTGGGAGGTGGGGCCCAGTGAAAGATGTTTAGGTCATGAGAGCTCCACCCTCATGAATGATGAATGTCAATTATAAAAGGATTCCAGTCTTTAAGTTTGATCTCTTGCTCTCTGTCACCCCTTTTGCCCTTCAGCCACGGGATGGCACAGCAAGAAGACCTCACTAGATGCTAACCCCTGATCTTGAACTTCCCTGCCTATAGAACCATGAGCCAATAAATTTCTGTTCATTATATATTACCCAGTCTGTTGTATTCTGTTACAAGAGCACAAACAGACTAAGACATTGACCATTATGGAATGGGGACAATTTGCCAATAGCCATCAAAATCAAAAATGCATACATCTTCTGACCCAACAACTCCCCTTCTGGGAATTTAGCATCTTGAAGAACTGGCACATGATGTTATGAAATGACATATATACAAAATTATTCATTCCAGAACTGCTTATGATAGTAAAATACTGGAAACAATTCAAAGACTCATTAGCAGAGGATAGGTTGAATCAATTATGGTCTATTTAAACACTAAAAACCCATACAGGCCAGCATGGTGGCTCCCACCTGTAATCCCAGCACTTCAGGAGTCCCAGGCAGGCAGACTTCTTCAGCTCCTGAGTTCAAGACCAGTCTGGGGGACATCGCAAAACCCCACTAATATGGTTTGGCTGTGTACTCACCCAAATCTCATCTTGAATTGTAGCTCCCATAATCCCCACGTCATGGGAGGGACCCTGTGGGAGGTAATTGAATTATGAGGGTGGGGTTTTTCCTGTGCTGTTCTCATGATGGTGAATAAGTCTCATGAGATCTGATGGTTTTTTAAAGAACAGTTCCCTAGCACGCACTCTGGTGCCTGCCACCATGTAAGACTTGCCTTTGTTCCCCCTTCACCTTCTGCCATGATCGTGAGGCCTCCCTAGCCATGTGAAACTGTAAGTCCCTAAGACCTCTTTTTCTTTACAAATTACCTAGTCTCAGGCATTTCTTCATAGCAGTATGAAAATGGACTAATACACTTGTCTCTACCAAAAAAATTTTAAAAATTAGCCAGACATCGTGATGCACACCTGTAGTCCCAGCTACGCAGAAGGCTAAGGTGGGAGAATCACGTGAGCCCAGGAGGTCGAGGCTGTAGTGAGCTGTGATTTCACCACTGCACTCCAGTCTGGCTGACAGGGTAAAACCCTGTCCCCCCAACTCCCAAAAAACCGTAGAGTTGTAGAAGAATAAAGAAGTTAATAATTATCTCTATGCACAAACACAGAAAGATCTCTAAGACATATTATTTGCAAAAAGCGGAGTAGAGAACATTGTGTATAACATGTTCATATGTCTTGGAGAAAGAGGATGTACATACACATGCTTAACTACTGTGTGTATTAAAATTCCTCTGGAAGAATACATAAGAAACTAATAACTGGTTACAGGATGAGAAAATTATGCACAAAGAGAATTTTTACTGTACTTCTTTCTATTTTCATTCTTGAACCAACTGCATTTATTCCTTATTTAAAAACTACATTCAATAAAAAAATTAAAAACTGAAAGGAATGTGATCTTTTCCGGGATGATTTTTAAGAAAATGTTATCCAAACGTGTCCTGGGAAGTGCCTCGTCCCACCTACAACTGAGCCACTGATTTTTCCTTAGCTCGTTCTTGAGCCCCATGTTTCCTTTCTCTTAACAGCTAACACCTGGGGAAAAGCACGCTGAGGTCTTAAGATGCCACATAATCAGCGGCTATTTTTTAATCTCTTAAAATTACAATGAAACTCACCCAAACGTCAAAGGCAGGCTAGTATTTTAAATTTTAAATACAGTATCAGAGTCTTTCTATTTTCATGTGTTTTCGGTTTCACTTTCCAAGACCAAAGACATCATCAAGAAGATGATTTTCTGAAATTGATAGAAAAAAAGTGAGTATTTAAATGCGAACTGCTGTATTCACATATGGGTACCATCCAGAACAAACTGATTTAAAGACTCTAAGATAATGGAAGACTTATTCATGTAGAAAACCTCCTACCTACCTCTCTGTGTTACCAAAAGACCCTAAACTAATCCACATAAAAAATGATTCTGTCCAAATCTACTGTTACATTTCACAGAATTCTGCAGGAAAAATGCCATAATTTAAGACACTGATGGTGCTGCTGATTCAATTTTCTGCTTGCATAAATATCTGCTAAATCCCTTATTATGAATGAACATGGCTAGCCTCAGGTATGAGACCTCCAGTTCTAACCACTGCCGCCACCAGAACTAATGATTCCATAATGACTCAAAACTGATAAACTAGCAGGCCAATCTCACCCACCACACTGTTCTGCAGGCTTGCATTAACAGCACTGGCAAGGAGAGTCAGGATCTATGGCAATGAACAGGGATTAAAGGATTACTTAACCAGATAAAAGCAACGAGGATGAAACTATTTCTAATAATAAGGTGGCAACAGCCCTCTTTCCCAACAGTGGTGGCAATCTCAGTAAATATTCCAGAGAAGAGTGTTACAGCTTAGGTTATTATTGATGAAAGATATAACTCTAATAAAAATTCAGTGAGTGTAAAAAATGTCAGAGATGGTTTTGTATCATGTGTAATAAAGAAAGGCACATAAAAATAACATGTTGCCTATAAAGAGACTATATTACGTTTGATACAGGTACTCAAAAACACAAAGTCAGGGACTTAAAGAGTCTGCTAGTGGCACAGGGATCCACAAAAATCAAACCTCCAAAATTCAGTGTGTACAAAATTCAGATTTATGCTGGGACTTGGAGAGACTGCTCTGGGAAACACACTGTCTTTCAGGTAACTGTGAGCCTGTGGCTTCCACGATGCCATTTTCAAAATGAAGATATTCAGAAAGAAAAACACATAACAGAGTTTGAAGGGGGAAAAAACCATTTTTGAGGCAACTAAAAAGAAACTGCATACATTGAAGCTGAATCCTAGATGCTTCCAAAAAACCGTAATACCAATGTGGAAAATTAATTTCTGACAGAAGTACTATAAAACACAGTAATCAATTTTGAATTTGAAGTCAGGAGAATGTGAAATCTGTGGGCCTTAATTTAGTAGCATCCCGCCAGACGAGAGTCCCACTTGACACTGACCATCAAGATTTTGTTCCACCCTCAATGGAAAGAGCTCACACCCAGAAGAAAAGGAGCTGGGGCTACCAACCCTATCTATGACTGCAAATAACTCCATAAGGCAAGGTGCTGGGCGCCTGCTGGTACCTGGGTGCCCTTTTTCCCACCCGATGCGCTCTATCATGACAGTTTCTGTCACCTTGGCCTAGTGCCCTCCAACATAAGAACCAAAGATCAAAACCCCTACAGAGTGGGGAGGGCAAACTCTTTCAAAGATCTTTGTTGGTTTTTAAATACTAATTTTATTATGTCCAGGACAAAGTTTACCTCTACCTAATAAGAGAAAATTGCTCATAGAAATGGATGAAAATCTCAAAGGTTGATTTTAAACTCTGAGTAATACGAAACAATCCTCTACAGATTTGAATAAAAAAGATAATGACTCTCTCCCTCCCACTCCGATCCTCCACAAAATTAAGGTATTAGTGAACATGACCATGTGTCCCACTAAAAAGAGAAAATAAATATTACTGGCATTAAGCTGCCAGGTGAGAGCTAACATAATTAATAGTAAACACATCATATTTCACTAGGATTCTCCTTGATGCCAGTATTAAAAAAAATCAATCATCTTTTCAACTTAATAGCCAATGTGAAAAGTAATTTTAGAAAAATAATTGGCTTTAGAAACACATAGATGTAAGTGTATCTTTCTATGACTTTCTGGAACTTTACAAGGCCACTTCCTAGTACTCATATAACATTTATAAGAAATAATTATACCTCAAATGATTATTATGCCAATTGTTGGTTCTAATCAATAGTTAAGGACATAGCAGAGGAGGGAATTCATTAAACATTCAATATTGCTCCTTAAAAATGAAAGCAAAATTGAGGGCAATAAAAGCATCAAGAACTTAGTAGGAGTCAGAAAAGCACAAGTTCCAGATGAAAGTGACCAGGCATGGAGGGCTCCCGCTTTGCAAAAGTGCACAGAGCGTTCTGGAATTGAATCACAGAGACATCCACAACCTCAAACCTCAAGGATGTATGGTCAGATGGCCCAATCATGAATTCTCTGCAGCGTGAATTTTCTCACAGCTGCATTTGTTTAAAAAAAAAAAAAAAAAAAACTGTCTTGAGATATTCTTTAAGAATGGGATCCATGATTAAATAAGTTTGGGAATCACTGTATATGATGCCTGTCTATTAACATATAAAAGGCTTTGTGAAGTCCAGCAAGAAAGATGTCTAATTAATGTTTAAACTAATGTTGACCCAGCTTCTCTGACCAGCATGCACGCATATAATAGCTATTAACACCTATTAATGGGACTAGGAGCATCTTTGGGAAAGGTTTCTCTCTGGATTTCTTAGTTGTCCTCTATGTCCTACTTGAACAGTTAGTGATGGGATGTCAATCCCCCTATAAACAGCCCATCATTATAGTCAACTCTACTTACTGAAACAGCAGAGTGGACACACTTCAAGTTTTAAAGTGAATCTGACCAATATTTGAATTGTCACTACCCACTTAATCACTGTGTACCCTTAGCAACCTTTTTAATTACCTCTGAGACTCGGTTCCATCATCTGTAAAGCTGGGGTAATAGTAACCATTTACAGTGATGCTGTAAATCTTAGAGACACTATCTATAATGTGATCAGTAAACTGCCTGCCATCTATTACTATTGTCATTATGATATGACATTTCCTTCTATCAAGATAAAGTTGACCTCCCTATAACCTACATCCACTAAGACTAGTTCTACCTCCTGGAATCAAATAGAACATATTTTGTCCTATTCCCCCTTACTACATTGGCTTTTTCCTAAATTAAACATCCTCAGTTCAACTTTCCATCAAGGCTTCCAGAGCTTCCACTGCCATCTCCACATTTCACTGCTTCTCATATCTCCAACTTTGCTATTCACTTTGTAATGATGGACTCTAAATTTGATGGCCCTGACATGGGTAAGGACAGTGTGACCTGAGGGGGTCTTCACCCTTGGAATCTGCCATGAATGACCACTTCCACCCACTACTCTAGATCTCATTCTGTCACATATTCAGCCTAAAATTGTCCAAGCAACCTTGCCCAACATGTGGCCGTGGCACATGAAGGGTAGAAGCAAGAACCCCAAAACAAGCTGAAAATCAGAGAGTGAGTTTCTGGCGGCTGCACTGAGTCACATGCCTGGAGCTTCTACTACACTTGCTCTTCAGGTGGGTCTTTAGATCACCTAAATCAGAAGCCCCATCCCAGACCTGCTGAATCTAATCTCCGTGGGTGGAGTCCAGGATCAGCATTATAGCACATATCCTCACATGTCTTCAGGACACTTCTGTACCACAACCCTGCAGTTTGGAGGACATCTAAAGTTGAAGTTCACTTAACCTGCAAAACTATCTGAAGGATGAAGAGACATCAACCAGGGTAAAGAAGAAACCACGAAGTGAAGGCAGAACATGGCAGGCAGAGGCTATGAACAAGGCACAGATAAAAGGCCCATGTGCCAGAGTGACGAAAGGGCAGAGGAGGGCACTGTGAAAGGAAGCTGGAGATGAAAATGGGTGCCTGGCCCAGGGCCTGGCAAGTAGCAAGCTCAGTTCTTGCACCGAGAGCTGGAGGAGCTCCTCTAGGTCACTCAGTCCTGGTGCAGGTCAGTGGCAAACATACAAGGTTTAGACTCCCCCTTAATTCAGGTACTACCAGCCACGCAGAAATGATGGCCTTGCTATGGTGAGCACCCATATCACCCTACGATTATGGAATTAATGCAAATTGTGTAATTTCTTTGCAATCTCTCTTCTGCTTATGTATCCATAATCAACCATAGTGCAGAAAACACAACATATACCTCTTCTGGACCCCAGCTACACAACCAATTATCACCAAATAGATTTGCAGAGCACTTAAAAAAACCTGCTTATCTTGTAGTCTATTTGGTGTTGCTGTAAAAGAATACCTGAGACTGGGTAATTTATAAAGCAAAGTTTATTGAGTTCAAGGTTCTACAGGCTTAGTTCAAGGGCATGGCCCTGGAGTCTGGTGAGGGCTTTCCTGCTGCATCATGACATGGCAGAGGGGGTCAAAGGGGAAGACAGGAAAACCTGAGGGGGTGGCCTGGCTTCATAACAACCCACTGTTGCAGGAACTAATCCATTTCCATAAGAACTAATCAGTCTCACAAGAACTCACTACCTGGGTAAAAGCACCAAGATACTCATGAGGGATCTGCCCCCAAAACCCAAACACCTCTCATTAGGCCCCACCTCCCAACATCGAAACATTGGGGATCATCAACATGAGCTTTGGTTGAGACAAACAAACTTATCTAAAATACAGCAGTTTTAGATAAAAGTTTAGATGCAAAAGGCTTTGGGTTAACTGTTCTTACCTATTTCCCTACACATAACTTAAAGGTGAAGGATTAGCTACCAATAAACTTTTAACATATTAAAAATAAAATTTACTATTCTTTTGATCTCATTACTAAGTGAGGGAATATAGAGAAGAATATACTTTCTAAGCCCTCTTTTCTCTTAAAAATCTATAGCATCTTAATCTTTATACCCTACTACTTAGCCCCTGATATTATAAAGCCTTAATATATCTTCTATTTTATGTGTATGTGTCAAATTCATTCATTGATTTGTTCAGTTAGTCAGCATTTGTTGAGCACCTTTCTGTACTTGGGTCATATAAGTGTAAGTGACCCACTATCCTGTCCTCAAAACTCAGTCTGACAGAAACGCCTGTTTTTTCCATGTCTAGCTGTGAAGCAGAAAGCAGAAGC
Source organism: Mandrillus leucophaeus (assembly GCF_000951045.1). Classification (NCBI taxonomy): domain Eukaryota; kingdom Metazoa; phylum Chordata; class Mammalia; order Primates; family Cercopithecidae; genus Mandrillus; species Mandrillus leucophaeus. The sequence goes on from NW_012109585.1 coordinate 341,013, forward strand.
AACAGCTACTTCTGTGGCTCCCTCAGAACAATTCATTGATCTCTATCATGCAGTAAATTAATACTTACAAAATTTTGAGATGACTAGTGATCAAAAACAGAGTTTTGAAGTCAGCTGTGTTCGAAGCCTAGCCCTACCATTTCCTCGTTCTCTGACCCTGGGCCTCTCTGAACCTCAGTTTCCCTATCCACACAGATAGGGAAGAGAATAGTACCAGTCTTACATGTTTATCATGCACATTCAAAGAGATGATTCATATAGAGGTCTTAGTGGAGAAGCTGGAATATAGTCAGTGGTCAAAATCAGTAGACAACAATTGATATATAAGCTATTTACAATCCTCCTTTAGGCTTTGAGGATCATTTACAGAGATTATGGTTTTCACAAAGCATTGTTGCTTCCCCATCTAAGAATCTTGGCCAAGGAGGCCCAGAAAACATTTCTTATGTTATCAAAGAAAAGGTGACTTTTTCTTTAAACAGATGTCAAAGATCATGATGAGATTTGGAGCCCAAAACCTTAGTGTCACCATGTACTAATTCTCTACAAACTCTTTTGAAGATGAAACACAATCTATTTTCTCACCAAACAGAAAACAACAGACAACTGGAAGCATTAAAGGAGGCAGGAAGGAGTCAGTCTTCCTATCAGCAATGCCATTCTTTGTGGACATTCATGGCTCAGGCAAATAATTTGCTTGAGATTTAACGTAAGAAAAACATTAATAATCAAAAATGCACATTTCCTTTGATGCAGTGGCTTCACTTCTAGGAACTTACAGAATTTTTATAGATGCATGATAGATTTAATTACAGCATATTGAATGAACTATTTTTGGTAATAACCAAAAACTAGAAATAAATCCCACAATGGAATCATGGTTAAATAAATAACAGTATTTCAGAAGTATACCACACAGAATACTACATTATAAAAATTATGTACTGATGGAGAAATTTTTATGGAGCACTAAAGCAGAGATTAAAACCTGGTTCAGGAGACACACTTGGATTGGAACCTTGATTCCAGGTGACCATAAATCAGGGGTTAATAATCTATGGCCCACAGCTAAATCTGGCCTGCCACCTGTTTTATATAACCCATGAGTTAAGAATTATTTTTACATTTTAAGGTAGGTGAAAAACTTAAAACAATATTTCATAACACATGAAAATTTTATGAAATTCAAATTTCAGTTTCCACAGATAAAATTTTATTAAAATGTAGCCACACCCACTCATTTGCATATTATAATGGCAGCTTCCCTCTGTGAGACCAAATTGGGTTATTGCAACACATATGGACCCCAAAGGCCAAAAATATTTGTTATCTGACCTTTCACAAAAATAAATTTGCTGATTTCTGCCCTATACACTGACTTAATTGAGCCACCATTTCCTTACCTGTAAGATAGGCAACCTCCCTAGAGGAGGGCTGCTCAGCCTCTGCTTGCTGACATGAGGTCACTGCTGTGGGGCTGTCCTATGCAGTGGAGGGTGTTGAACAGCATCCCCGGTCTCTGCTCTCCAGAAGCCAGTAGCAGCCCCCGCTCTCCAAATTATGACAACCAAAAATGTTTAGACTTTGCCAAGTATCCCCTGACGGGCAAAATCTCCCCAGCTGAGAACCACTGTCCTAGATACATAAAGGGGGTCAAGAACAGAACACAACCTTCAGAGCCAGATGGACCAGGGTTCAAATCCCTCTCGGCCACCACACCAACTGGTTAAGCTTGGCCCAGACTCCTTTTTTCCCCCTTTGCTTCTTATTTAAAGAGTAAGAGAGCTCACAGTAAAATGTTTAGATAGACAGCATAAAAAAATTATGAAGCAAAAAGTAAATTCCTCCTACCCCTCTCAGCCCATTCCTCAGAGATACTACGTTACAATTTGGTACTGATTCAGGTATTTTATATGCAAACACAAGTATTTGTCAAATATATACATACACAAACACTTTGACATAATTAGAATCCTATTAGACATATTATTTGATTTTTTTTTCCTTCAAGACAGAATCTTGCTGTGTTGCCCAGGCTGGAGTGCAGTGGCGCAATCTCGGCTCACCACAACCTTCACCTCCTGGGTTCAAGCAATTCTCCTGCCTCAGCCTCCCAAGTAGCTGC
>NW_012109585.1:343187-395679 GCF_000951045.1 Mandrillus leucophaeus
TTATAATGGCAGCTTCCCTCTGTGAGACCAAATTGGGTTATTGCAACACATATGGACCCCAAAGGCCAAAAATATTTGTTATCTGACCTTTCACAAAAATAAATTTGCTGATTTCTGCCCTATACACTGACTTAATTGAGCCACCATTTCCTTACCTGTAAGATAGGCAACCTCCCTAGAGGAGGGCTGCTCAGCCTCTGCTTGCTGACATGAGGTCACTGCTGTGGGGCTGTCCTATGCAGTGGAGGGTGTTGAACAGCATCCCCGGTCTCTGCTCTCCAGAAGCCAGTAGCAGCCCCCGCTCTCCAAATTATGACAACCAAAAATGTTTAGACTTTGCCAAGTATCCCCTGACGGGCAAAATCTCCCCAGCTGAGAACCACTGTCCTAGATACATAAAGGGGGTCAAGAACAGAACACAACCTTCAGAGCCAGATGGACCAGGGTTCAAATCCCTCTCGGCCACCACACCAACTGGTTAAGCTTGGCCCAGACTCCTTTTTTCCCCCTTTGCTTCTTATTTAAAGAGTAAGAGAGCTCACAGTAAAATGTTTAGATAGACAGCATAAAAAAATTATGAAGCAAAAAGTAAATTCCTCCTACCCCTCTCAGCCCATTCCTCAGAGATACTACGTTACAATTTGGTACTGATTCAGGTATTTTATATGCAAACACAAGTATTTGTCAAATATATACATACACAAACACTTTGACATAATTAGAATCCTATTAGACATATTATTTGATTTTTTTTTTCTTCAAGACAGAATCTTGCTGTGTTGCCCAGGCTGGAGTGCAGTGGCGCAATCTCGGCTCACCACAACCTTCACCTCCTGGGTTCAAGCAATTCTCCTGCCTCAGCCTCCCAAGTAGCTGCAATTACAGGCACTTGCCACCGCATCCAGCTAATTTTTGTATTTTTAGTAGAGATGTGGTTTCAGATGTTGGCCAGGCTGGTCTTGACCTCCTGACCTCACGATCTGCCTGCCTAGGGCTCCCAAAGTGCTGGGATTATAGGCATGAGCCCTACTGTGCCTGGCCTATTTGCTTTTCTATACTTATCATACCAAAGATACTTTTCCAGATGACCACATACGAATTTTTTGACGCCTTTTAAAAGCTGCTGAGGGATCTCAGGATTTGAACCCAGTTCCTCAGTGGTAAAATTGGTGCAATCATGCTTTCTTTATAGAATGATCAGCACTCAAGATTGTGTACACGTGCACACACACAAACATTGTCAAGAGGAGTAGCAGTACAGGCATGCAGCAGGTGCTCAATAAGTTGTAATTATTATTTATTCAACAGCTATTAACTCAGCATTTACTTTGCATCCAGTCCTATGCCGGACCCTGGAAATACAGCAGGGCACAAGATAGATATAAAGATGTAAGCCTGGTCCCAGGGAAAGCACAGTCTAGCCAAAGACGAATAGCAAATCATTCTTTAAAATTATTAAATTACAATTGTGTAACAACACAAAGCATGGCGTATTAGGAGAGGGTGGTCTAATCTAGTCTATGGTCAATCAGACAAAGCTCCGTGAGTTAGTAACATGCAAACCAACACCTCAAGAATGAGTTGGAGAGGACACAGGAAGGGGCCAGAAATATGCTAAGCCGGGGAAAGAGAATATGTGCAGATCTTTGTGGGGCAAACTGTGTGCTAATTATTATAATATAGTGAGCTCTTAAAGGAACAGCTACATAACCAAGAGGAGAGCTCTAATTCATTTTTTTTTTTTTTTTCTTGAGACAGAGTCTTACTCTGTCACCCAGGCTGGAGTGCAGTGGCATGATCTCGACTCACTGTAACCTCTGCCTCCCAGGTTCAAGCAATTCTCCTGCCTCAGCCTCCTGAGTAGCTGGGATTACAGGTGCCTGCCACCACACCCAGCTAATTTCTGTATTTTTAATAGAGACAGGGTTTCACCATGTTGTCCAGACTGGTCTCAAACTCCTGACCTCAGGTGATCCACCCGCCTCGGCCTCCCAAAGTGCTGTGATTACAAGCATGAGCCACCACACCCGGCCTGATTCACTTTCTTAATTACAATTCTTCCACCTCCCCCCATGCTATCTGGAAATATATACCAGCAGGATAATTTTCCATTTGGCACATTTGAAGAATCAAACTCATGGAGGAAAGCATGGTTCTAAGGAAACTGGTAGACATATAGAGCAATACAGAGCAAAGGAGAAAAATGTGGATGACAGTCATGATCACACAGCAGCCACTGAGAATACTGTACACAAAAGTTCCTAGAGCATGAGTTACCTAATGTCAGGCATTATCTTTCCTGACTGATCCCTGCCCTGTCATACTTCAGCCTGAACGTCCCTGGAGACAGAAACAGTTCTTCCCCTTTCTCTTCCAGAGCAGGCCAGCTCAGTGTTGACCAGATACAAACACTAGGCACATAGTTTCCAAACACATCATAATGCCTCTTCATCTGAGAGTGGTAGGGCCTTTTTCTTTGGTGTCTGAGATAGCATAATGTTCTAAAAATGTAAGAAGTCGTTACTTCCTACACTAACAAAACTACAATTAATCTGGCATGCACTTCAATTCTCAAACAACATGAGCTAAGTCAGAAGGGCAGGAATTCCTAAGAGCAAGCCCTCTGGGGCTGTGGCATGGGATCTGTGGATATGGCTCCATGCTTCAAAGCTGGACAACAGCACACTGGTAGGGACATGGGTAGGGACTTGTAGGGATCTAACCTACCCCTTCCAGATCGTCAGTGGTTACTCTGTAAAGACAATGACTTCCTGTGCCATTCTTTACTCACCTGCTACTTGCCTCCCCAAGCACCTGAATGTCAGGCAAAAGCACTTCCTTTTCTAGATGACAACAATCCCTCTTCATGAGCCTCACAGGGAGAAGTCACACTGCATTTGGAAATGTATGCCTGCGTCTATAGCTCTGAATAGACAAAATGGGGCACCAACGTCATTTATTCCCCTGCTTTTCTTACCAAAGACAATAGAATCCACTCAGAGCAATAGGTTAGTTCTAAATTCATGAAACTGAAGCTCTACAATGAGTGGGCAGGTTACCTTACTAGGAACATCCAGTAATTCTGCCACTTTTCTTTCTTACTCCCTTGTATTTGCAATGAATGAAGCTTCAATTGTAAAAGATTGACCTAATTTATTTATTAGATATTCTTGTAAAGCTGCATAGACATAACTTTGGTAAACTGAATCTACCTCAGACATACCAATTAGACAGGCTATTTGAGGAAATTCTATGGGGAGTCATTGTATAAAATAAATTATCACCTCTCAACAGACCTGCTTTATCACAGAACTGCCTAAACTCAAGGTCAGAAACAATCTCAATAGTGTCTCCGTCCTTGTCCAATGTCTAATTCCCCCTACATCAAACCAGCCATGTGGCTCTCTACTCTTACATGTACACATCCAGGAACGGTGGCTCAGTCTCCACCATAGCAGTCTACCTTATCCTCACACAGCTTAGGATATGAAAATGCATACTTGGATTGAGCCAAAGCCATCCCTTTGCAACTCCCACCCACTAATTCCAGGGCTACCCTTTGGAACCAAATAGAATCCTCAACTCCCTATGAGCAGCCTACAAATATCCAGGTATGGCTATTACGTCCAAAGGAGTTCAAATGTCCACACACTGCGCCAGCGTATGTTGAGGCTGCCCCCAGTTCTAGGTGTCTCACCATGCTACCCCCGCTTTTAAAACTACTCATAAAGCGCTCAAAACAATTCCTGGGTGAAGGAATCTGTGCCTTGCTATGAGAACAGAATGATGGATGCTCACTCTTAATCTGATGGTATAATTTTATCATTACAAACTGGGAATTTCTTCTCCTGCCTAATCACTGATAGAACAACACAGGATCGACCTCGCTAAAAGCAAAAATCATAATTATTAGATGCCTGTCAACATTTACATGGCTTATATCCAAAAATTATATTTTTCCCAAGGGTATATTTTTCTCTTACAAATAATTTTATCTTAGCAGGGTCACCGCAAAGAGATGTGGCTTAAAATTAGGCATTCTGTCAGTTTCTATTGGTATTTTTTATGACTGTTTCATAATACCTGCTTGAAAACATTACAAAATGAAACTCCTGCATGTATGCACTGTAGTAATGTGCCCAAATTCTTCCACCATGAGGAATCCTTTCCACTGTCAAAAAAAAAATCTATAAACTCCACCTCCCCTTGACTCCTCCAAAGATAGCTATCATGCTAATCGTTCTGTTAGTTGCTGAGAATTGTGTAACGACAAGATCTAATATGGATTTGCTAATGTCTTTAAATAAGATGTGGATTTTATTGATCACATCAGCATCCACACACATTTGAGAAATAGATGTAAATATGAGCGTATGTGTGCAAGGAAAGCATTTCCACCCACGTAAAGTCCACACTACACTGCAAAGCTCCACCTAACACTGCCCTTGGTCCTGGTGGCCTATAGGGAAGAATGCTGACATTCTTAATCCCTCATTTGCCTGTGGGGTCGAACTAATCTACAGTGTTACCATGGAGGAAGGTAACTATGCAGTCAGGCATCAAAGCTCTGGTTTGGATTCTGAATGTCTAACCAACAAGACTGGCTCTGCCTCCCACTTGGCTGAAGAGAGAAGAACCATATGCTTCCATTAATTGGCAGCACAGATCATCTGAACTCCTTGTTCCTGCCAGGAAAAGCCCAGAACTCTCTGTTCCCAATGCTAATCAGTTACCAGCAACAAAACAATCAGAGTATTCCCTGATGGCGATGCAGGCCAACCATTCTTCCTGATATTGTCGATTTTGTCCATGTATTAAGCCAGCCCTATAGAATTCACTGCACTCTGAATTATTGAGTTGATTTATAGGACTGTACTTTGGCACTAAGCATCATTGTATACTGAAAGATCTTGGATGAAGTAATCATAAAAGCTTACTGGGGTATTCACTGCCAGATACTGGCGGGAATACGGTCCACCCTGATAAACCCCTTTCTGAGAACCCACAGGAGGAAAGCATCTCTGGCCTCACTACTATAAATACCTGTAATTCTCCTGAATATCTGCCTTATTTACACATCGTGGAAACATAGTGCTCTGTGTGTCCTTCTTTGCTTTGTTAGGAAGCTCTGAGCCCAGTTATAGAAGTGTACAGAAACTGACTGGGCATGTGATGGAGTAACAGCATACATAGCAAGGCTTTGCTATGCCTTTAATTTACTTACACTAAGTTTTTTTTCTTACACTCAAACATTTTCATCTATTCGTGTTATCACTTGACACATACATGCCTACAAGTTGCTCTTTGGTGAATGAGGCAAAGACAAAAACAAAAAGACATAACAGGTTATCATGTATTTGGTTACAGATCCAAGGACCACTGAGTGACAGTTCAAGTAAGTTCCTGCAGGGAAAGTGAGCATTCATGGACGTGAAGTGAAGGCAGCAGGAGAACTCGAGTGCACTGATCACCATGTATTGAAGTTAGGAAGGGAGAGGGGAGCTAGAGCAGAGTTCAGGGCAAGGGCCTGAGAGTGGTACAACCCTGGGCAAATTAAGGACCTAAATGTCACAGTGGCTGCAGTGGCCTCGGAGGACAATTTTTCACCTAATTAGGGATTGTCTTGACTTGGCAATGACTACAACTGACATTTTCCACCTTCTATAGCCCTTTCTACCATGAATTTTGGAGCCAAAGAAAAAGATGAGCAGTGCAGGACCACCTACTGTACACAGCACCCATCCTCTGCTAAGCAGTTCCTCCTGGCCAGGCTGCCGGTGCCCATGGAACTACCCACACCCTCCTGACAGCAAGGAAACTCAGCACCTCACATCATCACTCTTGAGATCACATGAGTTCCACTTTTGTTCTTTGGGAACTGGCATGTTTCTAAATCATGATGGCACCATATTCTGTATGGATTTTTGAGTATGAGACTTGTGCATGTGTGCATGTATGAGGGCATGGGCTCTGTTTCCCTCTTTTAAAGGCTAAACCAGTCCATCTCCAGGTGATAGAGGCCACACAGAAGTAGCAATTCAGGCTCTCATGCTTATTACAAGTGGCTTTAGGCCTTGTACTGGTCCATTGTGTGCTGCTATAATAGAGTATCACAGACTGGGTAATTTACAACAAACAGAAATGTATTTGGCTTATGGTTCTGGAGTCTGAGAAGTCCAAGATCAAGGGTCTGCATCTGGTGAAGGCCGTCTTGTTGCCTCAGGACATGTTGGCAGGTGTCACATGGTGACAGAGGGCAAGAGGTCAGACTCACAGCCTCAAGTCCTTTTATAATAGATAGGCACGGCTCCATTCGTGAGGGTGGAGCCCTCATGACCTAAACAGCTCCCCTACGCCCCACCTCTCAACACTGTTGCATTGGGGATTAGATTTCCCACACAGGCTTGTGGGGGGACACATTTAAACCACTGCAGGCCTCCTGTGGTCTCTGAGCACAGTCCCAACAAAGACAACTTCCGCTCAGGCAGTCTGTCCCCAGCTCTGCGAGGCACTGCCTCCACCCCAAGGGCCATGCAGCTGCACCAAGTCAGAGGGACCCCAAGGACGGATCAACCTCCATCGCACGCATGCCACAAGCAAAAGACAAGAAGAGAAGCCACAAACAGCCCAAAGGCACATCTACCCTCTTGCTGTATTTTTTTAATAATTGATTTTCCAGGACTGAAGAATTTGGTTTCACACACAAAAACAAATCTTCATTTCCAGCTCTTTTTGAGCAATCCGTAGTCCTTACAATGCTGACCCAAGCCCTCATAACCATCATCAGCTAGAGCTGGGTCAGGGCTGCTCTCTGCCGGTGGCATGGGTGCTAGTTTGTCCCAGTCCCACCACTCCCAGGGTTACTGCATCAGGCCCACCTTGCTATCTACAGTCCTGCTCTGGGTGTTTCAAGGTGCCCAGCAGAATGAGACTCGAGACAAAGGGAAAAAGTGAAACAGCCTACTAAAGTAATGGTTGACATTTCCTTCATATCTCTTAACAAAAGTATTTTTAAAAGCAGCATCCTATCTGCAATGAACTGAATATTTGTGTCCCCCCAAAATTTATGTGTTGAAATCCTTTCTCCAATGTGGTGGCATTAGAGGTAGGGCCTGTGGGTGGTGATTAGGTCATGAGGGTGAACCCTCTTGAATGTGATTAGTGCCGTTATCAAAGGAACCCCAGAGAGTCCTTGAGCTCTCTTCCCCCCAACATGAGGACACAAGAAGATGGCCATCCACAACCTGGAAGAGGGCCCTCACCAGCACCCAACCATGCTAGCACCCTCCTCTCCAACTTCTCGCCTCCAGAACTGTAAGAAATAAATTTCTACTGTTTGTAGGCCACCTGGCCTATGGTATTAGAACAGAAGCCCCAAAGGACCAAAGCATGATCAGATTTCACTTCTGCAGCACTGAGCAATCAGCTATCAGAAAATATTTCTCCCCACCAGATGCTACCCCTCCTCTCTACCTCAAAACGCCTGCCCATCTTCAGAAAGGACCCCAGGTCACCTCTTCTAGGATCCTTTTCCTAACCTTCAAACAGGAAGGACTAATCCCTGGCCTGAGCCTCAACTCTCCCAGCTTCCGTCAGGGCACCTCAAACACATCTTCTGAGTGACTTTATTTCATGTGTGTCTCTTGGCTCTGTAGACCACAAGCCCCCTGAGGAGAGCACTGTCACACTCCCCTCCACAGTCCTGCCTGTGACCAACACATACCTCCTAGGGGATCTGTGAGTTCTTGATTCAGTGATTAACTGATCAGTGAGGTCACATCCTGGTGGAATAGGCAGAGACATCAAAAACTGCTAAGATCCTTCCCAATATGAAACACCAGAAGAAGATAGCAGTACTCTATCTCCTGCCAAAGCTTCCTTGCCTTTCTCATGTTCATTATGAGATTGAATTAGGAGTTTTACCCCTCATGCCACATGTGTAATAAATGTCATAATTTCTATGTTACAGATAAGAAAACTGAGGCACCCACTTAGCTACATACAGCTATTAGAGGGAAAAGCTAGGAAATGAACTCATTCTCTGAGACTGCAAAGCCCCAGGGCCTTTCCACTATACCACATTGCCTTTCATCAGGCATGGTTTCTGGGGCAGAATGAACATTTAACAGGTTTCCAGCAGTTAATTGCTACATAGTACAATTGAGGAGTTTAACAAAACAAAACCCCCATCTCGGGCCTGAAAGGTATAGAGAACGCAGGTGATGCCTGCACGTTTTTCTCCAAGCAGCCATCACCTGATTGGGAAAATGCAATAATCCGTTCTACGTTCTCAAATGAGAAAAATTTAACAGCATTATTGATTGATTTTAAAATTCAGCTGACATTTTTTTCTCTATTGAGAATTTTCCCAAACCAAGGCTGGTTCATTAGGACTCAACAAATACAATATAATTAATTCAGGGACTGTTGTTCTAGCAGGTGGATTAACAGGAAGGTTTTTTTCCCCTTTTATAAAACTAACACCACATTTTATGAGTTTGGGGAAAGGTAATAAACATGTCTTTAAAATGGATTCGTTCGTGCTGAAAGAACCTCTTCAACACAGTATTAGAAAGCTGTAGTGCCCCATAATTGCAGGGAGAATTTTACCACCCTTCATCATTCACTACGATTCCTTCCAAAGGGTGGAACACAACCCAGAATGGCTTTTGCTCCTTGGTTTTAGGGGCACAGAGTCCTGAGAGCTCTTTATGAAGTCAAAGTGAAGCCAGAACACAAACTCACAGCTGACCCCAGCACCCGGTGAGGAAATGGAACCTACACAGTTCCTGGCAGAACTGACTGAGCAGGAAGAAACGCTCTTTGTAGAGAATATACCACATACCCACTCCTTGGCCCTTTGAAAATATGATCTCTCCACAAATGGCCTACCAGACAGCTATGATTAGAGGCACTCTACAGATAAGAAAATAAAGGCTTATAAATCATTCTACTATAAAGACACATGCACACGTATGTTTATTGTGACACTGTTCACAGTAGCAAAGACGTGGAACCAACCCAAATGCCCGTCAATGATAGATTGGATAAAGAAAATGTGGCACATGTACACCACGGAATACCATACAGCCATAAAAAGGATGAGTTCATGTCCTTTGCAGGGACTCGGATGAAGCTGGAAACCATCATTCTCAGCAAACTAACACAGGAACAGAAAACCAAACACTTCATGTTCTCACTCATAAGTGGGAGTTGAACAATGAGAACATATGAACACAGGGAGGGGAACATCACACACTGGAGACTGTTGGGGGATGGGGAGCTAGGGGAGGGATAGCATTAGGAGAAATACCTAATGTAGATGACAGGCTGATGGTTGCAGCAAACCACCATGGCACACGTTTACCTATGTAACAAACCTGCATGTTCTGCACATGTACCCCAGAACTTAAATTATAATAATAATAAAACACTGAAAAGAGATGAAAAATAAAGACACATGAAAGTAAAAAAAAGAAAAGAAAACAAAGGCTAGATAAGTCAAATTACTCAAATGTATACAGTAAGCTTATGGGAGAGGCAAGATTTGATTTCAGCGCTTTCAACTCTTGCTCTTTCCTCCACAACTCAGTGTCCCATAGGATTCTGCAGGAAGAAACTTCTTTGGCCTTTTTTGCTTTTTATTCTGAGCCCTCTCCACCCCTGATAGTTAAAAGGCCCATTTAATTCCATTAGTTTTATTTTGGTTACAGTATATTCATAACTCATTAGCTAAGCTGTAACTTTTGAAATAAGAGCATCATGCTTCAAATTTTTCATTTTCCCTTTATGAGAAAACATATATAGAAAACTATTCTGCCTGAACTTAACTACCATAGCTCCCAAGGACTTCAGCAACTATCTTATCTACCCACTTTATTTCAGAGATGGGTGAACTAAAGTCCAGAAAGGACATGTGATTTGCCCAAAGTTGCATATTTTAACAGTGGCAGAGCCATGTCCCACCTCAGCCCTCCTCCTGGCATCCCACATTCTTCAGGCCAAGAAATTTGCATTTAAAAATACTAAGAAAAAGCAGCCTCAATAGCAAAACAGATGGAGTCAAGAGAAACATCCATCAGTGGGGGAATAATTTAATTAATTGTGATATATTAATACAATAGAATAATACAACATAAAAGAATTCATTATATCTACAACTATCAAAAAAGGTATCTCAAAAGCAATGTTAAGTGGAATAAACAGATTAGAGAGGGAAACATTAATTTCTACTGCAAAACATACAATGTAACATTGCCTGTTTATATTTACATGACATAAAAACATGAGGACATGAACAGAAAAGCAAATTAATGATATGGTCACCTTTAGAGAAAAGAAAATGGGAAAGAAGGGGCACCCATGAGATTCAAATTTTGTAGCTGATGTTTTATTCTCTAAAATAAGCAAAGAGGCAAAAGCAGACAAAGACAAAAGAGAAAACATTCAATTTCATCAAACATCAAGGCAGAGAGACTGGGTTAAAGTAGGAGCACACTAATATTTGAATTAATAGCTTTCTGTTTCTTCCCTAGAGTACTGAATTAGAATGTTTAAAAATCAATACTCCAAAAACATGTTTTAAAATAGAACTATCTTATTGTCACAATCAAGAAACAGAAGAAAAGACGGCAGTGGGAAGAGGCTAATTAGGCTGGAGCTGAGTGTGCACGTCTGGGGCAGAGAGTAGGTTAATGTGAATAAGATGAGTAGTTGCCGTTGGGGAAAGCATATTCCTAATTATGTGGAAAAGGCAGTGGTGAGAGGGAGAAACCAAGCAGACCAAACATGAGGGAGCCAGGAGAAAAGTATTAAGATGCTTCCCACAAACGAGGCCAGTTGCCTCTGAAAATTCACAGCTCCAGGGATCAGATAAGGTGAACAAATTCTTAAAAAAACTGAAAAACTTTCAAGGCCCTATAAATGCTAATCAGAAGTTCTTTTGGGGTGAGGCTAAACTCCACATTAAGAAGAAAGCTATGGGGACTTAAGATTTCTATTAAGCCTATTATGTAAATTTTCAGATTAATCTAGAGAAGGAAAACTCCCCTTCTATAGAAGATTTTTAGAAATAAGCAATCTTGACTCCCCAGGCACCCTTTAAGACCTTGGCGAAACACAAATGCTGTGATAATCCACTGGGCTGCGGTTCCAGAAACAGCTGGAACACGAGAAGAACTCCCTCCTTTTGAGTTTTAGAATTTTTGCCTCAAAATAGTTCAGGGCTTTGGTCAGGATTTGAGTTTGTCCGGATCTTGGTATAATAGACTGGAAGTCAAAGGGCGAGGTCTTTCTTTTCTTCTATTCCGAGAACAGCATGAGTGAAAGGGGCCCCTGACTCTCTGAGTTTTATTTTTATCTAGAGATCAATTTCTACAAGTTCACATGCTGCTTTGAAGATCACCAGCAACATCTGAGGTTTATCTACAGCCAGTCTGCCCTGGAAGAATGATTAGTATTCACTCCAGAATAAAAAGCATCATCTTTAAAACCAATGTCTATACACTTTATCTAAAACGTTCATTTATTCCACTTTAAAGGAACCCACTTGTCTCAGGAAAGTTCCATGCTAAATCTCTTCAGCCATTTGTCCTACAGTGGCTTGTCTCCTCAAGTGGAACTTCATAGCCAAATAAATTGGGGGGTTCTTTCCTGAGTGCACCATGGCTCCAGCAGAGAACCTGTTAGTGTTTCATCACTTTGAGACATCTTCATGCAATCAGAATTTTATTCTAAAGTAGTACAGTGGTTATATACATAAATTACCTTCCCAACCCTCCAGTGCACAAAAAATCCTTTTGTTCTACAGAAGTACTATAAAGAAGTTTCCATTTTCTTCTTCTAAAAGAACTAGTCAGGAAGCTTTGAAACATCTTGTTAGAATTCACTTCGCTGTATGTTCACCCCCTATTCAATGAATCCCCAAAGCATTACCTTTATTTTATTTTTACAACAGCTTTGTGGTTCAATAAATTCTATCTTTCATTCCCCTCCAGACCCTCATCAAGTCATCTCACTTAAAGGCAAAAGAGACAATCTTTGTGACAATACCTTTATTATTTGCATTGAAGGTAACTGTTACCAGCAAGTGTTGGTTGTACAGCATCAGGGAGCCTGGTCCACATACCAAAGGCACAGACTGCATAAGGCCAGGGCGTAGCAAAAAGCATCACCTCAACTAAAACTGACCTATGTCACCTGTATAAACACTTGACATATTAAGCATTTCCCTGTTACCCAGATCGACCCTCCTCACTTCCCTACCCCCAGTAGAACCTTGGATGGGTGTCTCTTAGGATTGATAACTGGGAGTGTCCCCCAAGAGAGGTCTTCCTTAGTGTCATCCCTATTATCCAGTTCAGTGTGTTTAAACATCAGGCATTTGGTAACTGCTTATAGAATGAAGAAAGGAATGAACACATTAAGAGCCTGAACCTCTTCAGCTCCAATAATGGGGATCTGAAGTGTACCAGTAGGATGACCCACCACTAGTTAAGACGAGTCACTGTGTAGCTCCGAGAGCTTCAGAGCATCACAACTTGGAAGGCCACCACAGAGGAACAAAAGGAGAAGGGAATAAAACCAGAATGGAGTGGGAAGAAAGCCACTAGGAGAGGCTGCTAAATAGGAAGAGAATGAAAACAATCAATGACTTGCTGATCACTTGTCAAGCACTCCCTATATGCCAGGCATATTAATTTGCTTCATCTTCTCAGTGCTATCATTGAAAGTACTTATCATTATTGCCATTTCCAGGTAGAAAGGTTTAGAATCAGAAAAGTTAAGCTACTTTCCCGGGATCACACAGCTAGTAACTGACAGAGTCAAATTCTAAACTTGGAGAATCTGACTCCTAACCCTAGGACCCTAGACTGCACTTACCAAAGTGTATCATGCCAAATACATTACCTCCTCTGAGAATCCAATAGGTGTGTAGTGGAAAAAATTAAAAATATGGTCACAGGCAAATTTGGAAAATGATAGGTTAAATGGTCTTCTTTACTGAAAGATGCCTCAGAGTTTTTAAGTTGATAATGAGCACTGTGAATCTCCAAGAGATGAGGGTATATGTGTGTCCCTTATTTGACCATCAGTGGTTTTCCTGGGGAAGCATCTTGCTGACCCAGATCCCCACTGAGAAGCACTAACCTCATATGCAGTCCCGAGTTTGTCAGGAGCCAGTTAAGGGAAGATGCTGGCAGGGCAAAGTGGCAGAGGCAACCAAAAGCTCTGGAATCACCCTAGAGCTCTGCAGCCTCAGTCAGCTCTCTGAAGGTCCATCCAGGGGCCTTCATTTCTCCTGACTACGCAAGATAAGAAATCCATTTGCATTGGCCCATGGCTCTCTCAAACTGTGCAGCCTGCCCAACTCTGTCTGCAGGGTGTCTGTCTTTGCGGACTTCACAAGGGAAATTTCTCACCTGAGTTAATCATTGCCGTCAATTCTGAACTCCTGTCCATCCTTTCTGTGAGGAGATTTGGCATTAAATCATTACAAGACAAAAGGATATGCTACTTATGCCACTTTACCCTAATCTCAGGAAGAATTCTTAGAAAAGTCTGAAGTTGATGGCCATTATACTCCACTGACAGAGCATTAATGATTCACTTAAAGATAAGTTAAAGACATCCTGAGTCTCATCATTGGAGAGCACCAGGTGAGATACTTTTCTTCTAACTACCTTAGAGTCAATTACATGATGATAGCACTTGCTCCATGAAGCCCTGTTGTTCAAAGTTTAGTAAATATCTTTAAGCAGAGAGAGCAATTACGGCTAAGTAACCATTTCTTGAATACTTTGAGTCTTCTAACTATTCACCACAACAACACGACAATCAGAAGCTGCATGGGCATTTCAGAGGTCAAGCTGGAGAGCTGAATTAATAAGGCTGACCACTGGTGACAGCCAGAGCCCAGGGCTCCAAGGCAATGAATGATGCCATGAAGAAGTTACCCGAGTCTTAGAGGAGTGACATCATTTAGCAAGTATGTTTTGGGTTCCTAATTATAGCTGTTGAGTCACCAAACCAAATCCTCTAAAATACTGCCCTCATCATGTCACTCGCCTGCCCAAAGACTTTCTATGGCACCCCACTGCCAAGAAAACAAAGTTCAAACTTGGCAGATCGGTATGGAATGTCCCCTCAACCCATTTCAAATCCACCTTTCTGACTACACTATTACCAGAATTCCCTGTGCTGGGCCTTCCTTCCCCTCCTGTCCCTCTACATTCCAAGCCTACTCCACACCCACCTCCGTCATGAAGCCCCTTCCATCCTCATCCTAAACCATATTTGTCATCTGAAATTCTGAAGACACACTTCAACAAGTCTATTTCTACAAACTAAAACTTTCCCCCAACCACAAACCCATTTTAACTATGTTTGATTCTTTTTTTCAGCTCAGGAGAGGAAATGACTCCTCTTTCGCTGTCATCTTCCACTGGAGTTCAGTAATTCTCCTATTTTCTGAGAAGATGAAATGCTCTACATCTTCCATGCCTGTGGTTTATATTTCACCGAGTGGTGTCAGCACTGTTAGAGTAACCTCCCATTTTTATTGAGCCGCACACAATGTAATTGATGACATCTGCTGGGGCTGATATTTTAAGTGAAGGCTATTCTCGGCTCTGCCTGTGCTCCTCATGGTTCTGTATATAAATAGCCAACAGCAGCTACCCCTGAGGTACAAAGTGGGGCTACTCAGTTAAGGTCCTTGATTATATCCCATAAAGTCATAAGGTTTTCTGGGAGGGTTAATCTGAGCAGACCCAGTTTTCAAACCTGCAGAACTAGAAAAAGAGAACAGGATGGGGCTCTGCTGAATATAGCTGCCATCACTTCTAGGAGACAAAAATCCTTGTTTGGACTGTTTATATACTCAGGGTTAAAGACGGTGATTTTGTGGTTCTCAAAATTTCTGTGTTAACTCCCAAACCAAGGGAAGCTATCATTTATATCCCAAGTGGCAAATGACACCTGCCTTGATGTATTCCTTCTCCAAAGTGCATTAGTAAAAGCAAAAATGTCTTCCCTCGGGAGTGTTTGCATTCATGTGCAAGCTTCAGCAAAGAGTAATTTTTGCAGTTATTTAGGCAACATTTGATCCTTATAGCACAAGAACCTATTTCTAGTTCTTAGCTAAAAAGAATCAGTTCACAGCGACTGTCAGTTGAGTTACCTTTGCAAGCAAAAGCCTGGTAGGGTTGTTTGCAGAAGGGCTTGTTTATCAGGCACAGACAGGCAATTTCTTGCTCTTTAACTACAAATATTCTTCATAAAGTTTTATCCTATTAGAAAGTTTTAAAATTTTTGATCACTTTTAATAAAACATTTCTAAGCTAAATTACAAATGCCTTCATATGCTTTTGGGTGAATCATTGTGATGATTCAGTCATTGTTAGAATTGTAAAGGAGTAACTCTGTTACCACTCTAAGGCTGCTAAGACGTATATAGTCCAGACAAAGCCTCCAAAGGAAGGTTTTGCTGGACACCTTGCCCTTTACATAAACACATACAGTTCTCCATTTGTAGATTCACATGCTTCCCTGAACACACCTGCATCACAGCCATTAACAGATCCCACCACAATTGTTGACTGATTTGTTTCCCTACTCCCCACTCTGAGCTCCTGTAGGGTAGGCAACACACCATTTTTGCTCTATCCCTAGTACCTGGCTTGGTGCTTGTGCATACAGCGAAAGCTCAATAAATGTTTGAGAATGCAAGCATGCATGAATGAAAAAAATGTTACACTACTTCAAGGCATATGATAAATGTATATATGGAAATTTTAATACTAATTTTGCTTATGAGAAAACCAGAATCCAGAGGTAGTGACCCATTAAACTGACAAAGCAGAGGGCAGAAAGGAGCACCTTCCTCCACATTACATATCAATGCCTCCCTCGATTTCTTCATGTCAAGTTGACCATCATGATCACATCAAATACTCATGTTACAGAACTGAAGCTGATTCTCAGAAGCATAAACACTTTGAGATGTGGTAAGTAATACCATTTCATTGTGTTCTGGCATTAATTGCATATAAACATATGAAGTGCAATCTACCATCATTTTCAACAGCACCACACAGGAACAACAGGGGAAGGGATGTGATTCATGGCAGGTCCTCACGGTGTCTTAAATAACTCACAGGAGGACACTGTTAGTGATTCACAACAGCTATCATGAGAGACTGGTTTGCTGCTTGCTGGGGGGATGGGGGTGCAGAAAGCCTTCTGTGGGCCATGCTTAAACCCAAGCTGACACTGAAACAGGCTTCTATTTAGAAACCATGAAGAAGTTATTTAACAAATAAAATCGCAGTACCCTTGAAAGTCTCCCAGGATTAACCTTTTTCTAGAAAGAAAGTTTCATTTTTATGGTTCGTGTGAATTAGGGAAGCATCTCCAGGTACAGTCTGTTTCATGAATGAAAGCACTGCATTTGGCCCCACAGTTCACCATGTTAATATGATAATCAAATTTCACTTTTTTTTTTTTTTTAAACAAAACCAATCAATGATCATACTGGTCAAGCCAATCAAAAGAAATTGTTTAAATCAGCCCTAGACATAACCTCAGACAAATAACCAATTTGATAAAATAATTTCTATCACCCCAGTCAATTCAGTCCCTGAAGTCAATAAAATAACACAGCTAGCTGGCCTTTGTGGGAACATTAACTCAGCATGCAAGGAAGGAAAAATGAAACCACATTTACCACAGACTATACAGCAAGAAGTATTGCATCCATTACCTTGGTCAAAGGGTTTGTTGGGATTCCAGTTTCTGAAATAATCATCCTATATAAGGAAAAAATAGAAAACAAAGGTTAGAGTTCAAAAAGCTTCTCACATAACTGCATAAAAACCTGCCTTCCTTTTCACCTCCCAAAACACAAAGGAAAACACTGAAAGCTTAGAAATTTTTCCCAAAACATGCATTAATGTGTAATAAAAAATATCAATTTCCTTTTCAAATTCCTGTCTTTCAAACTGTGTGTATTAAATACTGGGAACAGTAAAAACATTTCAGCCCAGTATGGAAACAGCGCTGCTCTTCTTAGTTTGACATATAAACCCAGACACCTTCTAAGTGCAAGGTGTATTTGCTATCAATTATACTATAGGTGATGCCTTGCTGCTCTCAGTTATGATTAAGCCTCTGTGTTTGTAACAGCTGATAATTCAACTGTCAACATTTCTTTTACATAGAGACATGCATCTTGCGGTGCACAGTTCCAGTTTTTCAATACTCACAAAACCTAAAAAGAGACGGCCTTCCAAATGTTAGAATTAACCAAAGGCGTACATTTAGCTTAATACCATTTGTTCTGGGTATAGAAAGATGAAAAAACAAAGGCTGGCCAATCTGGTCTCTTCATAACCATGTCTTTCTTGCATTTGGTTTGCATCAATTTATGCTCTGAGGCTAGGCAATTCATTACTTTAAAATTGCAAGGATCTCAATCCCTCAATTCTTCATAGCTATGTTAACTTCTTCCCCACTCCTAATAACCCTTTCCTTGCTAACAGCCACCGTGTACTCCCTTTATTCTCCCTGTCAGCACCCTTTGACCCCATTGTTTCCCAGTACACCCACTGTATCAGCAAAACTGAACAGCTTGCAAGTTGAAGAGGTGTCACCCATGCACATTATCCCCATATCATCTTTAAGGATTTGTCCCTTTGTAGTTAATACTCAATTGCTATATGTGTTTTTGGCAGGCAGTCTGCACGCTGCAGTTTCAGAAAGCTGTCCAAAATGAAGTCTCAGTATCTCTTCTGGAAAAGCTAATTTACATCAAAGTGCACAATTAGTTTAAATTATTGTCCATGCTGTGTTCTGATGCAGTTTACCTCTGACATGATCTCCTGTGAATTTTATCAGCCTCAGTGTCATTCAATTATATGGCTTTATAATATCCTTGTTGAGTTCACCTAAGCCCTTAAATAGATTTTAGGAAACTAGATTTAGAGTAAGATCAGAACATATTGTTTCTTGGCCAGTGATTCCATCTTCCAAAGCATTAAGAAATAAACAGCTTCCTCTGGATCCAGAGGATTCAGCACTAAATTATTTTTAGTTTCAAAGAATTGCCCACTTTGCTCTGGCTTTAATTTTATAGAATAACTAGCCTTCTCACCCATCTGGTTAGGGAGTCTTTGAGCTCTTTACCATGAAATATCACTGAGAAAATTTAAAACAATCTCTGCAATATCTTTCCCCATTTATAATTTTAAATACAATCCCAAACTTCTGGAATTGTGCTGTCAGAAATTCGGCAGCCACTGTTAAATGATTTTAAGTTAAAGGTTGGATGGTAGATAGGAAATTTAGCACCCAATTTCTAGGTTTGATGACCAAAGTGTTCTTAGCCTTAGACAACCATGTTACCAACATTTTCTGCTATTCTCAAGGGCAAGAGAAGAGATAACCCAAGATGAACTCATTCTCACCAGTGGAGAAAAAAAGGATCAAACCGTTCATCCTTCCAGCTGTGGTTTATCAATCCTCTCTCCACATACAGAGGATGGCATCATATCTAATGGCAATGTGGAATCTTGTGAAATGTTTTCTACTTGAACATGCTGTTCTAATAGATAAAGCCCTTGGAAGCTTAGGCTGTGTGTCCAATAGGGAAGGGCTGAAACGAAAGACAAGTTCCTTTAACTTTAATTTCACAAGCCACATTCTCTTTGATGTCAAAGAAAGGTTTGAGCAAGTCTCAAGAACTGGATATTCCCTAATGATTTCAACATACTTTATAACATGGATGGAATTTGAAGCACTCTTCTGGACCTTGCCACTTTTTCAGGTTAACTGTAATTACCATTTTTACGTATTTCTTGGGGAAAATCACAGTTCTAAGTATAAGGCCTCCAAAAGTAGCTATCTGCATTAGAATATTTAAAACCCATTGCAAATGTAACAATACTGCCTAATTGCTGCCAAAATGTGAAAGTACACCTTGAGTGAAAACTCATTATGCAAAATGAGTCCTTCAAACAACCCCTTGCCCAGCCAGGCCAAGCAGGGAAGAAAAATGATTCTCTGCATCTGATTACTTTTCCCCTGCCTCAGGAAAGTGGATTGCCAGAGCAAAAACCAATGAGCCAGAGCTGATAAAACCTTGGGTGTCACTGCTTTGGCTGCAGCTGAGAGAGGAAACCTCAAATCAGGGGCCAAGATCATGAACACATGTGAAGGACTCTGGGCACCAGAGCCCACTTCGGGGATGGTCACTGAGCATGGGGGAGGGGTCTCTTAGCAGCCACTGCTGCAGTCTGTGTCAGGGAATAAGTGCTGCAGCATCCGTGATCACTCTTGCACACTGTCCTAGCTAGGTTCAAGGGCTTCCACACACGGTGAGTACAAGCAGGCTGGGCTATATCGATTAAGTCACTCTGCATCTGAGAAAATTCTGGTAAGGCACAGTCCAAACTCAAGTGGAGAAAGTCAAAGATAAAAGACAAAAAAGAAAAGAATGGCTCTTCTAGAGCTTCACCTCCTGAAAATTTGTTCATCCCTGAGATCCACTTAACGATTAGGGTGCTCAAAGGACATCAGGATAGCTGTCAGTGGTCCTGAACCAATACCCCACCAATACCAAGGCTGGGCATTTCTCCAGGGCCTAAGACCCAGGTGGCAGAGCCAGGCTTTAAAAAAAATCTTATTTTATATCTAAATAAAAACATATCGTATCTATTTTACATTGTCCTGAAATGAAGAGACCCATGACTTGCTATGCTGTCGATAATTCTATCACTTCTACACTGGCAAGTAGTGTGTCTGCCCCAGCACTACCCCAGTGCTGTGTAGGCCCCAGACTTAAGCCCTGAAGCTGATAACGTGCATTAACAACCCTTGCCTCTGACCTTCCCTCTGGCCCCATAAAGTTACGGCTTGTTAAAATTCAAACTGTGGTGAAAGACATACTGGATAGATCAAACTTGTCAGGTAAGGCGTATCTATCTGAGTTAGCCTCTTGAGTGGCAATTTTGTCATCTAATGATAAAGCTTTTATAAAGACTTGCAAGGAGCCCAGCAACAGTTAATTTTTAAAACATAAACCCAAATAGAAAGATGCATATCTAAATACAGTCATTTATTAAGTTCAATAGCTCCCATTAATGCATTTCACAAGTTGAGGAATGAAGGATGGCAGTGTTACTACACGTGTATTTTATGGGCTACACTGAAGAATGTAATTATATCAGGCATCTTCTGGACAGGACAGAGAACAGTCTTGCTGTAAATTCTGACTAACCCATATGAGGAAAGACTGATGCCATTTCACTGGAGCATTTCATAAATGAATATTATTCAACCCTTTTTTAGGGATTGTTAAAACCTGAAAGAACCTATAAATGTAAACAGAGGCCCAAACTTAAGCATATTGACTTAGGTCTAGAATCACACAGTATTCCAGGGCAGCAGGAACTCTCATGAAAAGTTGACATGGCCAGGTGCAGTGGCTCACACCTGTAATCCCAGCACTTTGGGAGGCAGAGGTGGGTGGATTACCTGATGTCAGGAGTTTGTGACCAGCCTGGTCAACATAGTGAAACCATATCTCTACTAAAAATACAAAATTAGCTAGGTGTGGTGGCATATGCCTGTAGTCCCAGCTACCTGAGAGGCTGAGACAGGAGAACCGCTTGAACCAGGGAAGCAGAGGCTGCAGTGAGCCAAGATCGTACCATTGCACTCCAGCCTGGGTGAGACAGAGCAAGACTCTGTCTCAAAATTAATTAATTAATTAATGTTTTAAAAGTCACTGTAAAGATCATGGTAAGAAAGCGACAAATAATCTATGTCCAGGATAAAGGAGGAGGGTTGGTGTTAGTGGGAGAGGAGGAAACAGACTGGTAGCAAATAAGGCTCCAGTTATTGTTTTATTTTCTACAGCTGATCAACAAAGATAAAACTATATTTTTCCATTTATCTAACTTAGTAAATACTCCACTCACATAGTATTGAAACCTGTGAAATTATTGGCACTCGATGGCTGAGTGCCATCAAGAAATTCTAATATTTCTAACTCAATAGTTAAAAAGGAATTTAACTATTAATGCTTTACATATACATATCTACACATTTTATATTTAATATATACTATTAAAGATATATTTGTTATGATATATTACATGTTTTTCATACACATAAATATGCCAAGAGCATATATTCCACTCTATAATGCATCTTCCAAAGAAATAATTAAGTTTGCTTAATATGAAATGACAAAATATTCTTGCTATAATTTGGGTGATTAAGTCTCTTCATCATGGATGATGACAGCCTATGGTTCCAGCCCATTTTGAATAAGAACCTGAATTTTCTTTTACTATACCATAGCCCCAAAATGACTGATGCAATTTAGCTCAAATATTCCCCAGGGATTTGCCTTTCAAGAGGTGCCTGTTTAATCTCCAAGGAATGTCAAAGCTGACTCTGAGGAAAAGACGGGGTGGCAGAACCAAATGGAAACCCAATTGCCTTGGCACCTAATTATGAAGATGATAATGTAATTTATTACATACTACAGCTTCAGATGCTACAGATCAAACACATTTAGTTCTCCTGAAACAGATCATTTCTCCTTCATACATATTTTAGCTAAGCTGTTTGAACCCTGCCGTTTCATCTGATGATTACCTGAGATAATATTAATACAAATTACCAGCGTAGAAAATAAATGGGAGCCTCATTTGTCTTGACCAGGAGGGAGCAATAGAGACATAAACTGAAGGAAGCAAATTAAAAGGAGGGCAGGCAGTCACTTTGGAGTTGTCTGTGGGCCAATTGCAGATACACACAAAATGGAGAAGCACTTCCCTGCAAGGCCAAGTGGATCGGAACTGAGTTTGTAGATCCCAGATGGAGGCAGACCCCGCTTTACCAAAACTGCAACCTTTAGAAAGAGATCAATGAAGGGACTGTAGCCAGTTGCTCTCAAGAGGATTCAGTGTAAACTGGTTCCATTTATCTTCACACTACTTGACTAGGGGGAATAGGAAGAAGGTCTGATTGGTGGGTGGGAGAAACGTCCCCAAAAATGTTAATAGAAGTTACCAGAAAAGTGAGATTTCCAGACCATTATGTAAACGCATCCGTTATATAATGTGACATTTGCCTGTAATTTTGTGTGCAATGGAAATCTCTGCTAATCCCACTATTATAAGGTACAAAACACTCCATTTATTAAGAAACGAGCTAGCGGCCAGGCACAGTGGCTCACGTCTGTAATCCCAGCACTTTGGGAGGCCCAGGCGGGTGGATCACGAGGTCAGAAGATCGAGACCATCCAGGCTCACACAGTGAAACCCCATCTCTACCAAAAATACAAAAAATCAGCCGGGCATGATGGCGGGCGCCTGTAATCCCAGCTACTTGGGAGGCTGAGCCAGGAGAATGGCGTGAACCCGGGAGGCGGAGCTTGCAGTGAGCCGAGATCACGCCACTGCACTCCAGCCTGGGCGACAGAGACAGACTCCGTCTCAAAAAAAAAAAAAAAAAAGAAAAGAAAAGAAAAAAAAGAAAGGAGCTAGCTTCACACATAACTACCCTACCTCTGAGCTGTTTTCATTCACATCTCTGGGCAAATAATTTGCTGTTTGTCTGCTCCCCATCTCTGGTGAGGAGCCTCAGTGAGAATCCTTTTGAATGAACTCACCCAGCTTGGGCAGTGACTTCAGGCTTCTCAGCCTTCCATCCAAAGTTATCACTCGTGAGAACTCTGTACAACAGGGCCTGCGAGTTGTCTGCATTAATACCTTTCCGTGTGCACAAATCACCCCCACCATCCCTCCCCCCGCCCACCACCCCACACACACACACACACACACACGGGCCTAGGCTGCTTCTGAGCAGGGATGGGTCTTACTCACCTGCACCATCCCCTAAGGTATCACTCAACAGCACACAGTAAATCCTTGCTAAATCACATCAAATATAAGAAAGTGATTCCACTTTTATTAACATCTCTGTATCCCTGTGAAATTCCCATAACTATTACTGGTGTGTGTAAATACAGGTGGGTATATGTTGATGCACATACTCTAAATCACCTTCACCCTGAATAGAGCAATTCTTTGATAAATTGGCCTGACATTTGGTTTAAAGTCCTACAGGTCTTAGACAAAATGATTCAGAAAATAACAATGTCAGTTGCTCTGCTCTTTCAATAAATAACCCACCAGTAAAACACAGATAATAACTGACAATCATACTTGTACTGTAACTAATGAGAAAAGATAAAGCAGCAAATGGACTGTTTATATGCATTTGATAAATTGCATCCCTTGGATATACCAGTGAAAAATAAATGTGTGTGGTACTGGTTCACTGAACTAAAACAAATATTTACTACTGAGATTTCAGATTTAGAATGAAATTTACATTTTATTTGGCAACTACTTTGATGCTATGTCTACACACAGTTGAAAAATCAAAAACCTACCTCAACTTCCTGAGTACGAAAGCATTATAAATGAGAAAAAAATAAAAGAATCATATCAAACAATAGGAAGAAATGTATACATTTTTGATAATTGCATCAAATTTTCAAATTATCATAACATTAGAAAGGTCATCCAGATATGCTCCCTTAAGTCACCTACCATCATTCCTTTGAAAAGGTCCCAACAATTCACTGAGTTCATGGGAAAGGACATGAGGTTATGGAGTAGAATAACTGAAGTGGGAAGAAATCTGAGTGTGCTGTAGTGATCTATGTCATTGCTGCCGAACAGCTAGCAAAATCATGATTAAATCCAAACACTCAGCCATGATTACCATCCACGAGAATTTCAAATGAGTAATTGCCTGTGACACTGGTCCAAAGGACAAAATTCAATAAAAACCCCAAGATGACATCCGAGACCAAGAGCAGTATACCTTCTACATTTCTGCAAAGAAATTCCTTTGCCTTGCAGTTTCAAAATAGCTTGAGGGGTCCTCAAAACTGAGAAAGATATGGATTTATGTTCCTAGGAAATATGTAAAATGAATAGTATTGTCATTGCTCCTCTAGCTGACTCAAGGATCATCACCAACAGAAAGAGCTCCTTCTTCTTGGGGACTTTCTGTCTGTCTCGGTCAGTCCATCCAAGCTGGGGTAGAGAGAAGTAACCCACTGGCTTGTTCTTTTCCCAAGGGAAAGAACTGAGTCTGAGGTTTCTTCCCCAAAATATGCTCTGTGTTTGGGCTTTTCTTCTGGAGATATGAATGGGCATATGATGCTCCATTTGTACTCTGGCCAAGACATGTGTTGTCTCCTCAGACTCAAAACCATCCACAACCTTGACTTTATTAGCAAAATTAACCAAGAGCAGCCTTCTCAGTATCTAGGAAGGAAAGAATAGGTCAGCACGAGGGAGTTAAAGGCCGAAAAGATACTGTAAACAGGGCAGGCTTTGACGCAGATGTGGGTTCAAATTCTGGCTCTAGCACTCACCAGCTATTTGGCCTTGCACAGTCTACTCAGCTTCTATGAGCCAATTTCCTTATCCATAAAACAAGACCACTTGCACCTACCTTGAAGGATGGTCACAATGACTTGCAATAATGATGCAAAGGGCTCTATATCTGGCACATAGAATAAATAAAAGGTACACACTTTCATGTCCATTTCCTGAAGTTTATGGTAGGGGGATATCCCAGGAACATTGAGAGAAATATTAGTCTTTATGCATATGTTTTAAATTTCAATAATGCAATTCTTGCGTATTTGAATCTTGCCAATTAGGCCCAAGTGAAGGGAAACCAATTGCAACTGGAAAAAATAATTATGAAATATTTAAATGCATGTAATTTTATTAGTCTCACGTATGAAGAGAGATTTTTTAAAACTCAGTGAAATTTGAAAACTTGAGCTACAGGCATATTTTGTGTAAAGAGCAGACTCCTACTATCTAAGATTCGGTCATCCCCATCTATTAAATAGACTCCATCTATTAAAAAAGATAATACTTACACCATTGGGCCTATTTGTACGTTGAGTGTGGTATTTTAAACCACTGAAAGGTATTACCTATCATGTAAGTGTACACAAATTAATTAAAGTTTCAATTATGATTAACTATATCCTGATAAGGGACCTGAACCTGCTCTGAACAGGCAAAATTTCTGTGTAATCATTAATTTATATCTAGAAAACAGATGGAGGAACCCTGAAAGGGTATGTCTCCTTGGCACACCAAACAAAGCCACTGCCATCTTATAGCTTATAGCATGTAAACCTGCATTTCCGAGAAAGTACAAATTATACTGGCCTGAGGCCCAGCCTTGTCCGAGTATCACAAATTCCAAATTAATTAGGTCCAGCCATCTTTCTGAGAATGCCTGCACCCTTCCCCCACCATAGCTGGCAGGCCTCCATGAACATCCAGATGCCACCTTCTAGAGAATAAAACACCAGCTATTAACTACCACCTCACCATCCCTCCCCACTTATCCTCTCTGGGAGGTGACAAACACAGGGATTGGCAGGAGCAGTGGTTTCCACCTTGGCTGATGGCTGGGGATGCTGTGGCGCTTTTCAAACACTGATGCCTGGCCCAGCGCAGGAGGTGCTGATTCAGTGGCTGGAGTGTAGCCTCCACACTGGGATTTTTTAAAAGCTCTCCAGGTGATTCTAATGTGCAGCCTCCATAGGAAGCCACACACTAAATCACAGTGACTGAGGTGACGAGGGAAGGCCAGGCCCACCATGGATAACAAACCAGGTACAGAACATCAGGGGCCTTCTCCCCCAGCTTCTGGAGTTTTCCAGAGTTGTATCCACCTACCACTCTCAGGGTCTGCTGCTCTAAGAGTCTCCAGCTCAGTAGATAGCACCTCTGTCCACCTGCTGCCAAGGCAAGAACCCAGGCCGCCGGCTGGACTCCTCCCTCTTCCTTCTGCTGTTCAGGCAACAACGAAGTCCTCTTCACTTGCACTCCTGGGTCTCTCTCACATCTCCCCTGTCCTCTGCCGCGGGTCAGGCCTCCACAGTTTCTCCTCACAACATGGTCACATGCCCTAACCAGCCTACCTGCCTCCCCTGAGCCCTGCCCTGGCTGTTCACACTGCCTCAATAGTGACCTTCTAAAGGGATGTTCTGGTCACATCATCCCCCTGCTTAAAATGCTGGAGGGGCTCCCAGGTCAAGGCCAAGCCCACCAGCCCAGCTCACAGAACCTCTGTGCCCCAGCACCTGCTGAGCCTTGTAGTCCCCTTATGGCCACACTCAAGCTTACGTGTTCCATTCGAGCCACCAATGAACTACGTTTTAATCCTTCAGCAGCCCATGCTCTCTTCGTTCCCTGAAACTCTGTCCGTGCTATTCCTTCTGTGCCTGAAACACTCCTCCTCACCCTTCTTTTGCTAACATTTACTCCCCTATCAAATTCCAGTTTAGACACTTCTTTTCATGGGAAGCCTTCCTTGTCTCCAATCCCTCTGCACTTGAGGCACCGCTGCTGTGTGATCTGCAGCCCCTGGGCTGCCGGAACAGAGCACTGAACTGCTCACACTATAGAAGCTGGCTACTCCTCTGCAACTCAGCCACACAGATGGCAGTCCCTAGGGCCAGGGGCTGGGTGGCCTCACTGCCAAACCTCAGCACAGCATTCATTTGGCACCAGGTACTCTAACATCTACTGAACAAATAAGACAACGATCCAACCTCTGCTGGTTTTGTATGCCAGTATCTTGCACTGCAGCTCTGCAACTTCTTCCTCTTTGTCTCAAAACTGATGGTACTGTGACCTGGAGCTTTCTGAGCAGGGTAAAATAGATAACTCCCTTTTAATGACTAACTGGGGCAGTAACAGCAAACTGGAAACCAATGGGGATGGCAATGGAAGGTCTCAGAGGGATCAACCAGTTTCCATAGGAGGAGGACAGGTAGACCTCTGCCCAATGGCCCCACCCCACATCCCCTAATGCCCTGAGTCTCCTCAGGGACCAAGAGGACTTCACGATTTGGAACACCACAGCTGAGCCAAAATCTGATACAAGATTTAGGACTTGCATCAAATCAAAGCCCAAATCAAAACATCAAAGTAATAGTAATATTAATAGTAATCGTCGTAGTAATAACAGCAGCTACCACTTTTTTTTTTTTTAAGAGACAGGGTCTTGCTGTCACTTAGGCTGAAGTGCAGTGGCACAACTGTAGGTCACTGTAACCTGGAACTCCTGAGCTCAAGTGATCCTCCTGCCTCATCCTCCCAAGTAGTTAAGACTACAGGTGTACACCACCATGCCCAGCCAATTTTTAATTTTTTTTTTTTTTTAGAGATGGGGTCTTGCTATATTGCCCTGGTTGGTCTTGAACTCCTAGCCTCATGTGATCCTGCCTCAGCCTCCCAAAGTGCTGGGATTACAGGCATGAGCAACTCTTGCAATAACCATCTGAGACAAGCATCTCAATGTTATAGTTGTGGAAACTGAAGCTTAGAGAGAGAGAAAAGTACTATACAAGTTCCCACAGCTAGTGAGAAGCAGAACCAGGATTTGAACTCCATTTTTGCCTGACTTCAAAGACCATGCTGTAACCACTATGTACTACTGCTTCAATTGTTGCAGGAAGTCAGGGACCCCAGAGGGACCGACTGAAGTCGCGGCATCAGCGGCATCAATGTGAACACCAGAGACCCTGGAGAGAAGGCATGAGGCTGCCTGCCCTGTGGAGATGCACCGTGATACCGGAGATACCAAGAAATGGGAGGTGAGAGCACAGATCAGAGGCCTCTCAAGAGATTCTCACTACTACTACTACCAGGACTCTCATTATGTCTGAAGCCTCAGCTTTCCTATCTGTGAAATGGGGGATGAAAACACCTGCCTCACAAGGTTTCTAAGTAAGTGGACAGCAGGTCTATCTATCGTGTGTCTGCCCCAGGAAAGCAGGCAGGACACCTTGGATTCCTGATCCACCCCTACCCTCAGGCCCAGCCTCACTAAGATGGTTTTCTGGGAAGAATCATGGCCTTTGGCCCCAAAGATAGCAGCCTCAAGCGCAGGCTGGCACGAGATGCACAGGAGTCTCCTGCCTTTGTGTGCCCTGAACTGAGCACTCACACCTGTTTACCACCAGCACCCCTGGTGGCCCTGTGCAAAGTGAAACATCCAACACCAACATCAAAGCACCACGCAGAGGATGTAGTGGCTTTAGCATCAATCATCTCTCCGGAAAACTACGGCTGCAGGCTTGGCATGAAGTTTTCTTTAGCTGCAAAGTGAGGGCTGCTACGGCTTCTCCCAGCCCTGCCATTCAGCAGCTTCTCTTCCAAGGAACATCTGGGAAAGAAAGCAATAAAACTCCTTTCACTGTGTCCCTAAGACTGTCCTAGTTGCCACCTTGCAGCCCTGTGTCCTGAGGCTCCAGCCTTTGGATCAACTTATACAACAAATACTCCTCACAAAAGTCCCAGAAATAAATTCAGTCCAAGTCTTTGTCTACTCCAAGCCTGTGCTGTCTTGATCTGATAATTCTTCTTTGAAATTTGCAATTTTGGAAGTGACATTTTCCCCATGGTAAGAGGTAACCAGAGTAGGCAAGCCTGCCACAAAGGGACCCACATTCCTGAGCCACAGTTTTCCTATAAAATCACCAACAAGGCTTCCATGGAGAAGAGCAGGCATCCCCTCTCTGAGCAACAGCCACTGCTGACACCAGGGCCCACCACGTGGGTAGAACAGTCCTCTGAGATTGACTGGAGGCTCTCCACAGAACCCACACTTCCAAAGGCTGCAGGGTCAAGGAGACCTGAGCCACGCTGCCTGTTACCCAACAGGCACTGATGCAACTCTGTAATTGTTTTAACACAATTTCTCCTCCCCAGTACTGATGGAAAGATGCCTGATAGAAACAGATGACCACAAGGCACTTCAGCCAGGCTCCACTCTTCATAACTTGTTCAGCTGGCCCCTTGGACCGAGAGATGATGTACTGATGTCATGATGAGAAGATGGATGGTCCAGAGAACCTACAAGAGAATTGTCTTCAGGACAAGAGTAATGCACATGAGTCCCCAGATAGTAGTCCGGACCCCACTATTGGGGATCCATGTACTAGTCTACGCCATGAACAACTGGCGGTCCTTCTTCACCCCGGGGGGAATGCTATGATGTGGTCCCGCTTATTTAGGGCCTGGGCACCCACAGAGACAGAGTGAGGCTAAGGCTAGGAAAGAAATGGAGATCAAAGGCTCTAGGACCTCAATGCCCAATGACACATCCAGATTTAACCTATAAGCATTGGGGAGCCCCTGGAGGGCTTATTTGGAGGGTGACCCCACGAAACTCGTATTTTCTAAAGCATACTCCACTCTCTCTGTGTGGGACAAATTAGAGGGAGCCTAGCTGAAACTAAGGACACCAGTGAAGACTAACAACTGCCCTTACCCTCATGAAACCCATGGTCTAGCCAGAGGAGAAGTAACAAGAAATGTAAGCAGATTAAGCATATGACCTGGTAACTATCACTTAGAAAAATTAGCTATGGGTACACAGAGGAAGAAGCCACAAATTATTCCAGAGAACCAGGGAAGAGTCTACTGAGGAAGGACCACTGAGGCTAGCTCTTGAAGGACAGTTTTCCAGAGGAGGAACACATAGTGGCGCGAGAGAGGACATTGCGTTCAGGGGATCTGGCAGGTGCACGAGCATGCAGTTTTTGCCGCAGCAGCTCTAAGCTACGACAAAAGGCCATGAAGCATGAGCCCAGGTGCAACGACAGAGAAGAGACAACGGCAGACACTGGCAGCTCTACTCAGGGTCTCCTGCACCTCTCAGTCTGCCCTTTGCTCTGTCACTAGGAAACTCTGTAGCTACTGCAGCTGGCTGCCAGGGATAATGCAAATGATAATTACAATCCCTCCACTTTAGCTGGAAGGCTGAGCCATGACACTGTGTCTATGCCACCCGAGAGACAAGAAGCAAGCCCACACCCTGACTCTTCCAATCCAGCAGCAAGTTTTGCCACCTGTTATGGACATGTGTGAGTCATTAGGAAGCATAATTAAAACCAACTAGTCTTCTGCCTGCCCTCTTTCCCTCCTAAAGAGAAATACTGAGAGCTTTCTGTACCTTTCCTTTGTTAAATAATTAAATGTCTTTCCCTCTGAACGTGAGCCCATAGGGCCATGCCATGTGCCCATGAAACCAGGACCCTGGAGGTCCCCCCCCACAGCCAGGGATCATGATTCCTGGCCTCTGGCTATCACTCAGACTTTGAAAGGTCCCATTCTAGTTTGCAGGGGACTGGAGAAGGGGAAGAGGAACAACTAGGGTCCCCTGATTCCCATCTTTTAAAATAAAACCTCTCCAGGGTAAAATTATCAGGTAAGATCATTTATATGATTAAAAAAAATACACATCAACAAGGACATATTTATTTCTTGTAGGGAGCACTCAGCTGGCAGAAACCATGGAATACTTTTATGTTTTCTTTTCATTTATTATTTGGAGAAACAATAGGAATGTTAATAACATTGCAAGTCCCTTCCAGTCCTAACATTCTGTGATTCTAAACATGTCAAATGATAAATCAAATATGCCTAAAAGCTCTGTGTAAATAAAGTAGGAGCAATTTTCAGACTAGCAAGGACTGGAATGCACTGAAAGAATTCAAGGCAGACTAAAGCAATAAGCTGCTTTTGCTTTTCTTTTCATTTTTGCTTCCAAATTGTAAGGACCTAACACGAACACAAACAGTAATGATGTCCTAGATCTTTAAAAACCCCTTTCCTGCTGAATAACTTATGAATATTAAAGAAAGATTCCAGTCGGATTTTTCTCATGATGCCCAGAACTACTAAAACAGAATCTCTTAAACAAATTACCAAGACCAAATCCTTTGGCAAAATTATGTTCTCTTGCAAGTTGAAGACTCTTAGGGGAAAGTTACATAGGAAGACATGAGAAGAAAACAGAAAAACAATAAGAAAGAAGACTAAAGATGCCACAGTGATTATTTCATCCACCTCATAAACACAGCCCCAGTGCACCAATCCCCTCCTCCCAGGGCTCAGAGGCCTACAAAGGAAGAACAGCCACCTCCACCAACGTGCTGGAAGCCTCAACCATCCTTACCTAGTGCCCGTGACCCACTGTAGGAAGAAGAGAAGGGAATACAGAAAAGGATTAGAGAAAAATCAAAATGGTAACAATGGTTATGGGAAAATGAAGGGTTTCTTCCTGTTTCTACTTTACTACTTTTCACTTAAAACAAAACACGGATTACTTCTTAAATTCATATATTGTCTATATATTCATTCATTTATTTATTATTTCAATCATTGACTCATTCATTTAAAGTCCTCTGGAGTAGGTATAAGGAAGACAGCATCACCCTAACATTATAATCTGGGAAACTGTACCCCAGAAAAGTAAAATCATTTTTACATGAATTCACACAGCACTAAAATCTGCAGTATACAGTCCATGTACACCAGTGGCATAGACTCTGAGAAAAGTATCTACATCCCAGACGTGAGAAGTAAAAATGAAGAGTTTCTTGGGCCATGATCATGGATAAAGTCCAGGAATGTTTCCAGGCAGCTGAATAGAACCACAAACCCTCATAATTAGCCTGTTTCTGGGATGGCAAATAGTGTCACCCATTCATTTATTTCTTTTGTCCTGGCATTTCTGCTACCCTATTAAGAAATGAAAGATCTGAAATAAGCAAGGAGTGACCCTCAGCTCACCCACCAACACACAGCCCATGGCCCATGCCAGAAATATGCAGGAGAAAGCCCCAGAAATCATGTTTACCCACATGGCAGTGACAGCTCCTGCAAAATATCCAAATTGTGGTTCGATTTATTCAAGCATTCGGGGCTGAGCTCTCTCATCTAATTTATCAGCGAGACACACAAGTCACAGCTAGAACTGAAGGCACCTTGTCAGGGCTGCCTGCTGGCATTATTTGGGAACAACGCTGTGTGGGTTATTGTCAAGCTGCCCATCACAGCCTCGGATGTCCGTTTTTCTCACACCTCTGTTCACAAAACTCAGCTCTCAGCCCAGCCTGGAGCTAAAATCAACAGTTCTGCTTCCTGGTCTAAAACATGAAATATATAAACAGCTATGGCAGTTTTTTAACTGGTAACTTTTCTTGATGTTTCTATTGCCATTGCCTAAGTGACTCTGGACAAACATTTAACCTTCCTAGGCTTCAGTTTCCTCATCTGAAAATGAAGGCAATGGTGCCTCCTCTGTCGGGGTTAACGGGAGGATTATTTGAGACTTATATACCAAACACCCAGCACATAGGATGCACCAAGAAATGGTAACTATATTTTGTAGTTGACCCCAGTATATCCTCTGTCGTAAGCTGATAACAGAGTTTTCAAACTTTACCATCAGTTTCCTCTGGATTAGTATATTTGTGATGCTGCCATTACGACTCTGAGGAGATTTTTAAAAATCAAATCTGGGTGATAGCTGCATTGGAAAAGCGGCAGCCACTGCTCTGTGCAAAAGTGTAAATAAAATGCCACTTAAGTAATCACATTACTCACAGCTTAACACATGTGGCTCGGAGCTGCAAGCAAACACGCATGTGTGATGGATTTCTCATTATCTATTGACTGCCACTGCAGTCCATCCAGCTGTCTGCAGGCATCCTGCCTGGGAACGTCTACATCAGCTCCTGATGGGCCCACACTCCTGCTATCAGTGGGAACAGACCCAGCAGGAAGGAGGTGATGCCTTCATAATAAGGTGATAATGCAAACAGAAATGTTTGTTTGGAGAAAAGCTGCCAGGTTCTAAGTCAGCCATTAAAAGTCCCTTCTTTAGCTTCCAAATGATGCTGGGACTCCCCAACATCATTTGGGCCAGAGGAAATCTCTAGTTTCTTCCTCCCATGGAGGAGACTCGGCCATGGAGAGACTCGGCCTCCTCAGAGGCTATGGTATCATCCACTTTTGACTCAGCAGTGCCTAGTGCCAGACCAAGCACCAAAGGAGAAAACTCAGAAATACTGCACTAGACTCCAGCTCCTCTCTGAAGTGGGCTCTAAAATCCCAGGGGTTCCCATTTGACTAAAGCTGCCCAGAAAAGTGCCAAGAACTGACTGCAGATGCATTAGGTGCGTAGACCTTTTACGCTCTGGATAGATACAGAACTCGTGAAAAAGCCACTTCACAATCCAACTGCAAGTGTGCAGTGCAGATGTGGGCATCTACAGGGGCACAGGCTGGGATGCCCTCAGGTAAGGATGTGAGGCTCAGTTCCTCATGTTAAATCTGGTCCACTGAGGCACCTGCCACATTTCCTTGGGGACGGGGCTCCCTCCAAATGGGTGGGTACCTTTTTTTTTTTTGAGACGGAGTCTCACTCTGTCACCCAGGCTGGAGTGCAGTGGCACAATCTTGGCTCACTGCAAGCTCCACCTCCCAGGTTCATGCCATTCTCCTGCCTCAGCCTCCTGAGTAGCTGGGACTCCAGGCACCTGCCACCACACCCAGCTAATTTGTGTGTGTGTGTGTGTGTGTGTGTGTGTGTGTGTGTGTGTTTAGTAGAGATGGGGTTTCACCATGTTAGCCAGGATGGTCTTGATCTCCTGACCTCATGATCTGCCTACCTTGGCCTCCCAAAGTGCTGGGATTACAGACATGAGCCACCGCACCTGGCCCCCAAGTGGGTATCTTTGACTGGGGTAAGGCTTATCCTCGGAGACTCTACCTGCTTTACCTCTACCTCCCAGTGGGGCTTCTGTGTCCTCATGATCTTCTTCCCTACCTTTGCTCCTCAACACTTGCTCCTGGATCCTTCCTCAGAGTCTGATCAAGAGACTATAACAGCTCCCAGATCACTCACATGTTATAAGGGATCCAAGCCTGAAGTGACAAACTTCTACCAGAGTGTCTGCCTCCTGAATTTATGGCATGCCTGTCGGTCTCAGTCAGGAAAGGATGAAAGGTGAGACACTTAAGAACTAGCAGAGACCAGGCGTGGTGGCTCAGGCCTGTAATTCCAGCACTATGGGAGGCTGAGGTGGGCAGACCACTTGAGGCCAGGAAATTGAGACCAGCCTGGCCAACACAGTGAAACCCTGTCTCTACCAAAAAATACAAAAATTAGCCAGGTGTGGTGATGTGCACCTGTAGTCCCAGCTTCTTGGGAGGCTGAAACAGGAGAACCACTTGAACCCAGCAGGTGGAGGTTGAAGTGAGCCGAGATCATGCCACTGCACTCCAGTCTGGGTGACAGAGTAAAACCCTGTCTCAAAAACAAAACAAAACAAAACAAAAAGAACTAGTGTAGAGGTAAAAGGGAATGAAAATATTCTGCAAATAGCATTCAAGGAAGAGACAGTGACCAAGAAAACGAGCATAGTCAATGTGAAAATATTTTCTACTACAGACCCGAAATAGACCCAGTGGGCAGCAGAGCAAGGACCAAAGTCCTAGGGGAGGTAATGGTACCTTGCCATTTTCTAAGGGGAAACCAAGAAACTGCAACTTGAGCCTGTGTTCCACCTACAATGGGAAGCAAATGAATGTTTACTGAATATCCATGGCCTGCCAAGCACCACGCTCTGCGCTTTACATAGATTATTCCACAATATCATCACAACGACTTTGCCAGCATAGTGGTGGCCTCTACATTTTGTAGCTGAGGAAACTATGGCTCAGTTACATAACCTGTTCCAGGTGACACAAGGCAGGAAACACAAGAGCCGGCATTCAAATCTGGCTCTGTCCAACTGCTCTTTCTGTGCACCACGATAGCCTACCACCCCAAATTGGCTACAGGGTCCACCAAGTTCTAGACCATCAGCTCCCAAAGGGTGAACTCTGCTGCACCCGACTCAGACTCATGCAACTAGCAGAGACTCAGAACAGGTATTAGTTGAATCAAAGCTGCTACATGGAGAAATTATGACTCCTCTTGGCAACTAACACTCTTTTGAAGGAAAAGGACCACCCTTGATAAAGCCCAGGGAAACTGAGCTTCCTGTGCCGAAATATGAGTGAACACAGGGAGTAGAGAGGGAAGAAGAACTGAAATCCTAAGAGACATCTGGAAGAAAGGGGACAGAAGGACGAGGAAGGTGCTGGGTCTGGCTCTGCACTACAGTAAGATCAGGAGAAAGACAGTCAATGGGAAGGGCCCTCAGGTGGCGGAGTGACCTCATGAAAGGAGAAAATACACGTTTAATTACAAATTTTGAGAGTGTCTGTTGTGGAGTGTGTGAGGTTAAGACCCATCTCAGCCTCCCAAGTAGCTGGGGCTACAGGTACACATCACCACACCTGGCTAATTTTGTATTTTTTGGTGGAGACAGGGTTTCACTGTGTTGGCCAGGCTGGTCTCAATCTCCTGACCTCAAGTGATCTGCCCACATTGGCCTCCCATAGTGCTGGGATTACAGGCCTGAGCCACTGTGCCTGGTCTCTGCTAGTTCTTAAGTGTCCTCCCAAAATATTTAGTGAATTCCACTGGGCTCACTAACACCTGTGTGCAAATGATTCCTCTTTGAGAAAGGAGGGGTAAGTTCAAAGAGGTGGCAAGTTCTGTGACTTAAGGGAAGTTCTGGGAACTACAGGATGATGGAACAGCTGGCCCCACACCAACCTCGCTATGACACTGGACCTCTGCGTGGCTCCTGGGTAGAGATGGGCAGTGGGCAGAGGATAAAGCAGGAGTCTTGCTGATACAGCATTTGTTTACACAGGTTCCGGGGAGGGCCAGTTTTCAATGTATGGAGACCAACTCGCTAATGTGCATCAGCCCACAGTCCGATATGCGAACTGCCCCAGACTAAAGTGCCTCTGTCCCCAGCACCAGCACAAGCACAGATCGGACCCAACAGCCAAGCAGGTTACTGGCAGACACACACACGTTAAGAAACCTGGGGCCTGCTTCACTAAAATTAGACGCAAATTTGATTTTGGTCATTGCTTGCCTTCCTGCTGGTCTTTGCATTCTTCTTCCACACAATGATTATACCTGATGACAGAACTGGAGAAAATATTAAATAAATTATGAACACATGCTCAACCACAGCAACACAGACCTTTTGCGCTTATTAACATTGTCTCTCTGCTCTTTAGAGGACCACATTATTCCTGAATCTTTCACAGCTAAAATCTACCTGGGAACATAAATCTCCCTCACCATAATGTGAACAAGTCCCCTAACAACAGCAGCAGTTCATTACCAAACCATTTTGGGTTATATTTCTCCAAGAAAATAAATAACCAGTTTAAAGACCATCAGAAAAATGGCCCACTCATATTCAGCTTAAACATGGTTATTTATTAGAAATTATCAAGAGCCACTCACATCTGTGGTAACTATGAGCACAGAAGGTCCTCAGTGAGGTTTCCACTTAAAGATAGGAAAAAGACATGAAACAGGGGCAGCCGTGGCATTCCACTTTGAATAGATCTGCATTTCAGGCTCGCTTTGACCTTTGTGTGTGATCTTGGTAATGGAAGCCTTTGCACCAATTCTTCAGGCATGGAAGAGCCCTAGGGAGATATGTGTAAGAGGGGAGAATACCACATGCAGAGCCACTACTCTGTGCCAGGCAGGGCTCACCCTCCCAAGTGGGGGTCAGCACAATGCTTTTTTTTTTTTTCTATAAAGGGCCAAATAGTAAATAGTTTAGGTTTTGCAGGCCATATACAGACTCTGTCACACATTCATCTTCTTTTTAACCCCTCCTTTAAAAATTATTCTAAACAAGATGGTCTCAGCTGGAGCAGGCTGTAGGCTGAGTTTGTCCATCCTGCTCTAAATAAACTACATCTCTTAATGTTCTTCACCACCCTAGGTGGCCGATGCTGTTTTTACCATTTTAAAGATAAAGGCAATGAGGTGCGGAGATGTTAGGGAACCTGCTTGAGTTCACACACTTGGCTAAGTGTCAAAGTACAAAGCCAGGCAGGATCTAAATCTAGGTCCATTCGTTTTTAAAGGTCAGACACTTCCCACTATATCACATGGCCTCAAAAACATTCTAAATTTGGCAATTCTCTTCTCAGAAGAGTGAATTTATACTATGAGTAAGAAGGGATGTAGGGAACGAATGTTTCTTGAACATCTATGTGTTGCCCTTGCCCTGAGTCCACAGGGCTGCCATGGATGGTTGTATAGGTCACTCACTGCACAAGAATGCCAGGTCAGGAAACTAACGAAGGCTGAAATTCCATCTGCACTGCACACAGTAACCAAGCACCCTGGAGCAGGTCTGCACTCACCCAGAGGGGCCCTTCCTTCTATTTCTTACCAGGGCCACGGTGGCTGCAGCAACCCTGTTAGTGTACCTCCCAGGGAGGCAGAATGAGGGAGGACCAGCCTCACCAAAATCCAGGGGAGACTGCAGCCTAGGACAGCAAAGGGAGATAGAATAGAGTCTGAGTGTATCAAATCGCAGAGCAGGTGAGTGGTGGGTGAAGCCAGTGACAGGGACCCAGGTACCAAGTCTCGGCCACAAAGAGAACCAAGTCCCCCCCACCAACAACCTTAGGATAGAATTTTCCAGTAAGAAGACAAACAGACCACTGTTTCACGCACAGTATGAATTAACATACGTCATTATCTCAAAAGACAACAGTGGAAAATAGGTACTTTAAAGGAAGAGTTACACAAATTCTATTCAGTTCAACAATTATTGACTCTCTTAGTGATCACTTTACAAGAGCTTACTAAAAGGCGACAGGAGGTGCTGGAGAATTTCCCTAATTTCTTGATGTTTATATTCTACAAGTGCCATCCTTAACAAAAACACACTGTGAACCTGGAAGAAAAATAGGCAGCACCCAGGGTCACACTGCTCTTCAGCTGGTCCTGCAGGCTCCCAGCCCACAGTTCTTCAGACCACGGCCTCCAAGGTCATCACCCAAGCATTATAGGGACATACAAGTCCCCACTTGGCTGCCATGGTGCAAATTGTTTCTGCCCTAAAGCACCCTGTCAGAAGACAGCCGGGGTCCAGTCCCAAGACCGACCGTATGTCCTGCTCATCATGCCTTTCCTCCTGGACTCAGACCTTCTGGTCATAACTTGCAGGAGGCAAACTAAACCAAACACTGCCAGAAGCGCCTCCACACAGAGGTGTGCTCCTGCCTCAGGACTCGATGAGACTTCCTTGCAGTGGCAGTGCTGGGAAAGGGTCCTTAAGCACCCTTGAGGCTTCTGTTCTCCCCCATCCTACCCAACTGGAAAAAAATATACTCAGAATCATCTCCCTGAGATTGCAGAGGGCAAAAATTTAGTGAAATTGATAGGGACTAGTTAACAAATGGAAGAAACTACACTTTCCATTTTTAATCTCCAACTTCAAGGACAAGATTTTCTCAGATGTCTCTAAAAGTTTCTGCAATTGTCTCTAGACAGACACTAGTGAAGAGAGAAAGCAAATTGCTCCCCGCAATTACTAAGCTCTGAACTCCCTAAACAGCCAATCTTTATGCTGCCATTGTAGTTGTGTCTATGGATGGCTGGTTCAGGCTAAGGCAATCATTCCCAGAGCCCTTCACTACTGCTAAATGCAATGTGGAAAATTACCCAGAAAACAGCTGTTTGTGCTTTAGGCAGTACCTACATGGGGAGAGAAGCAATGGGCAGGTAGAAGTCACAAGCCATAAAATTGAGAAAATACTATTTTCTAGTTAAATGCAAAGGGAAGTCCCATTGCAAGAGGTAATCAATAATCAAGAAGAAGCACAATAAGAAAAGACCCTCTGGTTAAAGAGAGAAGGGAAGCAGCAAGAGTTCCCTCCAAATGACAAATAAGTGAGCTGTAACAATCCCAGAGAGACATAACTTCACCACTGTTATGGTCCCAAGAGCATTGATGGTGCTTCACTCAGCAACAGGGAGCCAGGCGCAGTCCTCAGCTTCTGTGTGATTTTCTCCTTCGATGCACACAACTCCACAATGTAAAGGCAGCTTCTATCTCAATTTTGGTAAAGTCTGTGGCTCAGTGCACACTGCTACTGACTTCTGAAAGAACAATTAATGGCAGCATACCTATTAGTCCTTTCCAAACATAAGCCAAGAACCTAAGAGACTTGGAACCCTTGGACATACCCAATCCTGTGTCCCAGATCTCGACAATAAGCTGCCCACAACACAGAAAGACCAGCACGGTGTCCTGAATCCTACACAATGCTTCCCCTTCTAAAGGCCCTATCTTCCCAGTCACAGCCAATTCTCACTCTCTACTTTGAATCCCTCTTACTTGTGAACAATTGGCCACTGGGGTATAAAGCCAGGGTCTTTAACCAATGA
Organism: Mandrillus leucophaeus; assembly: GCF_000951045.1. Classification (NCBI taxonomy): domain Eukaryota; kingdom Metazoa; phylum Chordata; class Mammalia; order Primates; family Cercopithecidae; genus Mandrillus; species Mandrillus leucophaeus. The sequence continues at coordinate 382,440 of NW_012109585.1, forward strand.
ATACAGAGAGGGTCCAGAAGCAGCCAGAGAATCAAATCACTAGCATCTCCTGAGACCTGGCAGTCATTTGCTGCCAAGCCTGGACACCAGGCTACATTTAGATGGAAAATGTGGACTCACAATGATTTTTACATACAGAATTCTAAGCCAGGTTATCGAAGTCCCTCATGGTTTATCCAGAACCTCCAGGCTCTCCTAACTGTACCAGGGGAATAGGACACAATGCCATCTGGAATGATGTTTTAGTAAATAACTTGAAAGCCACTAAGATGACAGTCGACTTCATTGACTTATTTCTGTGATAGAGAACTGGGGAAGGAGAAGCTGCCCAATTTTTCCTCAGTACCAAACTATTCATAGCAGAAAGCTTGAAATGTGGTTTGATTAGCTTAATGCAAACTGCAAAAAGCAAGGATACATCCTCACCAGCAGAGCAGTGCAGTAGAGTACTGAGCTATGGGGTCCAACAGAACCTAGCTTGAGTCTTGGCTTCAACAAGATTATGGACTACGTAACCTTAGAAACTGAACCTCACTTATCCAATCTATGAAATGAGGTTATTAATGAGGCAAGCTTCATAGAGTTTACCAAGTCACAATGAGTTTCTCCATGTCATGTGCTTAGCTAAAGGATTGATGAATGCTCATTACAAGTAATACTATTGTTTAATAAATGACTATAAATTATATGTATTTTAACCCTTACCTCCTTTTTTTCTTTCCAAGGCCTGCTCATCATATAACCATTTTTAGGGGAAAATGGTTAAAGGAAATACTCAATTGGCTTGTTGCTTTTCTTTAAAACACGGCACATCTGGTTCCATCGTCTAAAATATGGTCCAACAAGTCAGTGACTTAGAGTCTTTTAAAAAGAGGTCTAACATGTAAGCCAGAGGCAAAGGTGAGAGAAAGTGGTTATTTTTTATCATAAAGCAGCAGCAATTCAGGGGCAAAAGACAAGTTTCCCAGCTAGAGAAGTGTTGGTTGAAGCTAGAACAATGCCATGTAGAGCTGTATATCCTGCTCAACAAGAGGAAGAAAACCACATTTTCCCAGATCTTGCTTTAAAATGTGTAAGGGAATGAGCATGCAAAGAATAAAATTCATAAAGCATCTCCCACCTCAAAAAAACACCAAAAAGAGAGTGAAAAGTCAAGCCACATTGTGAGAGAGAAGATACTTGCATCATTTAAAACCAACAGGCTGGGCGCGGTGGCTCACACCTGTAATCCTGGCACTTTGGGAGGCTGAGACTGGCAGATCACGAGGTTAGGAGATCAAGACCATCCTGGCTAACATGGTAAAATCCCGTCTCCACTAAAAATACAAAAATAAGTAGCCGGGCGTGGTGGTGGGTGCCTGTAGTCCCAGCTACTCGGGAGGCTGAGGCAGGAGAATGGTGTGAACCCGGGGAGGCGGAGCTTGCAGTGAGCCAAGATCGAGCCACTGCCTTCCAGCCTGGGCAACAGAGGGAGACTCCATCTCAAAAAAAAAAAAATGACTTGCATATAGAACTTACACGAATCAATAAGAAAAAGACAGATAATCCAATTAAAAATAAGACACAGGAGGTAGGAATAGGTACTTTACAAAATAGGATACCCATAGGCCAAAATATACCAGAATGCCTAAAAACTAAAAGATAATGGCCATACCGAGCATAAGAAAAGATGTGAAGCAACTGGAACTCCTGCACACTGCTGGCAGGAGGGCAGCACTAAAGTGGTACAGCTGCTTCAGAAAACTGTTTGGCAATAGGAGCTGAAGATAAACACATGAACCTCACAGTCCAGCAACTCCAACCCTAGGATTTTACCCAGTGGAAATGAGTACAGGAATACAAAAGGACCTCAATGTTCAGGAATGTTCATAAACAGAAATAGTCAACCCTCACTTGAAAAAACTCAAATATCCACCAGGAGTATTAATCCAATGGACATTGTGGTATGTTCACATAATGGAATTTTACACACACACACAAAAAAACTGCTATGCATTACCAGAGATAATATTACCTACATAACAATGATTGACAAAAGGCCAGACATAGAAGAATATAAACTGTGTGAGTTAATCTATCCGTCTATATAAAGTTCAAAAAAGGGCAAAACTAACATATGATGAAAAGTTACAACAGAGGATCCTCTGGAAAGAAGGGAGGTGAAACGAGTCAGGAGAATACGATTAGGGGAGCATGAGCGAGGCTTTTGGAGTAACAGTAATATTCTGTGTCTTGAAATCAGGGATGGTTACGTGGGTGTACTCACTTTGTGGTAAGTAAATTCTATTCATGTACTTTGCACACATGCATATCACACTTTAATAAAGGTTTGAGAAATAAGTGAAACAGAAACAGGCTATTCTGATGTCTTGATATGACTGACATGGGCCACTGCTTAGTTGTAAATAAAGAAATACTCTGAGCCAGAAAAAGGTATTTCCAGGGAAACCTTCACATGGCAGAATGGACAGGTTTCCTAATATCAGGTGAACTGCTGAAGGCGTACATCCCACAGTCAGGGAGAAGCGGGGCTCATGTCTAGTCTCAACTCTGACAGGTCTGGAAAGCCAGAAAGGCGCAAGGGAAGCCTAGCGTTGACACAAGTAGTAATTAACATATCGATCACGCACTAAGTACTGGTATCATTCCAAGTGCATAAAACATCTCAATTGATGTAATCCTCATTACTCCCTATTTTATTTCTCAAGTGAAGTAACTAAGCACAGAAGATTTGGGGGTTGGCCTGAGGACACACAGCTGGTAAGAGCCAGAGCCTAGATTCACCTGGGTAGTCTTGATCCAGAGCCCACATGCTTAACAGCACAACTGACCACCTCCCTGAACTACCTAGCTATCTTTAGAACAGGAAATCCATCCATCTGCCTCAGCAGAAGCATGCATGCCAGCCACTGGAAGAGAGAAGATGGACACTGGAGGAGCAGAGCCACCAGGGATGGGCACTGACCACATGCCAGGCAACAGGCTAAGCAAGCTCTCTGTCCCAAATTTGACTTAATTCTCGCAACAGTCTTCTAATATAGCTAGGATTACTGGCCCTATTTGAAAGATGAAAAATGTGAGGCTCAGAAAAGTTAACTTCACACAGCCAGCGAGGGGCACAGGCAGGTTGCAAGTGTGTAACTCCTTCACCTGAAAGGTCAGTAAGGTCTCCCAGGTCCTACAAACCAGAATCAGAACAGGCCCTGACATCGTGGGGTTTCCATGGCAACTCCAGGAGGCCACCATCACCGAGGTCAGGTGTGGGCAGAGGAGTTCACACCTATAAGACTGCTTGATAGGCCCACGCTAGAACCAAATGCAGCAAATAAGAACGAAGCTCCCTCCAGCAAGGAAAGGCGTAAGCTGAGCTATGAGAACTCCATGCAAACGAAAGCTGATGGGAGGCTTGGACATGCCCTGCCTGGAGTGGTAGAGAGGACCTGTTTTGTCTGTCCCACAGGCTTCCCCCTTCTTCTAAGCAAACCATTTACCTAAGGTTCAGGCATGGCTGACCACATCCCCAGCCAGGCTGGCCACTGTGAGCTCACCCTCCTTGCTACAGCAATGCATCAAGGAATGGATGCATGACCTTCACAGCTTGGTAAAAATCCTTCCTGTTTGCATGTGGATGCCAGAGGGAAAGGGTTCTCTCTCCACATGGCCCTGTTAGGAAGAGGTTGGCTTGGAACTGCCAGAGAAGATCTTCCCAGTCACGTGATAAAAGCATCTCTGAGGATAAATCCAATGTGCCAAAGGAGCTACAGCCAAGAGAGAGGAGAAAGCGAGGGCAAGCCTGGATGCAGCCATGCCTGAAATCCAACAATGAACTTTCAAATTACAGGGAACAATAACTTGGCTTTGTATGTAAGCCACGCTGAACTCAATTTCATTCATGTGTAACCATGAGAATCCTAACACAGTAGAGGTCTCTAGACGAGGTATGAGGGAGGAACATTTTCCAAAGCAAGAAACTGCAGACTACAGGGGGGTGAAGCTGAACAGTTTTAATTACCCTTGAGGAGAGTTTCGAATGGGAACTACCCTAAGCTAAACCCCTAAAAGTGTTGCTCAGCATCCAGAAAAGGAAGGAGCTTGGTTTCCTAGGAAAACCGTATGCTGTCCATTCACTGGTATGGTTAAAAAAAAAAAAAGTTGGAGGAGCCAGACCAAAATGCTGGGGCAGCCACCACGGGGGTGGATGCGATCTGAAAAGACTGAGTCACATCACCCATCACCTTCCAGAGAAAGCAACTGTTAGAACGAAGCCCTTCCCAGGACAGAACTAGTGCATAGCCAGCTAGTCTCCTGCACATGAATCTCTGCAGCGTAATGCATTGACGCATCTTTAACAAGATTTTCCTGTGATTTTCATTCCATACAGGATTCAGCCACTAAGAAAGAACAAAATGGTATTTTACTACCTGTAGATACACACCCTAACTTTTAAATTCGTATCTTCAGATAGGAAGGGAGTTGGCAATAAGAGGAAATTAAATCCATAAATCCACTGATTTATCACTGGACAAACAAACAACTGGCACCATGACGGTAAACTCTTTGCAGGCCACATTTCCCTCAGAGTCGCTGCTGCAAACACGGCGGAAAATCCTGATTTGGAATGAGAAATAATTCCATTTTAATCTTGTTTATCTTCTTGGTCTAGTAATCCCCTGTGGCCAGTGCCCATCTGGCACATTCTTTTAAGAAAACTGTGGCCACTGCGGTTGGTTTGTTGAATTTTTTTTCGAGGTACATTGTAGGCCATTGGGTATTGGGCTTATTTCTTTAAATAAATCTAATAAACCAACACACAACACCATTTATTTCAGGAATATTTTGAAAGCACAAATAACATGTTGGCAGCTTTTATTAGAGCACATGAAATGCTATCTCCAGGGGAGTTCACAGAGCCCAACAAATTAGTTTAATCTCAAGTGGACCATGATGAAGGGAAGTGATCCACCAAAGCAATACACAATTAGTACTAATATTCTGCAATTCTGTAGCTTGCATCATCTGAGCATTTTAGGATGGGCTACATGCCTTAATAAATTCTGACAATGCCCTCTAGAGCTTCAAATCTCAAACTTTAGCCTGCATCAGAATCACAGAAGAAGTGGTTAAAGAGGCAGATCCCTGGGCCTTGCCCACAGAAATTCTGATTCAGAAAACCTGTCATGGGGCTCTGAAATCCCACCTTGCCACACACTCCCCAATGTGACTGTCCTCCTGGTATGAATCATGAACGCTACCATAAAGAAAGGTAATACCGCTTTCCCTATACACGGACAAGAGCTCGGAATAAGCCAGAAGCTTGACACTTGCTGTAGGGCAGCACCATCCAATAAAACTTTCAGTGATGTACCGGGCACAGTGGCTCATGCCTGTAATCCCAGCACTTTGGGAGGCCGAGGCGGGCGGATCACGAGGTCAGGAGATCGAGACCATCCTCGCTAATATGGTGAAACCCTGTCTCTACTAAAAATGCAAAAAAATTAGCCAGGTGTGGTGGCGGGCGCCTATAGTCCCAGCTACTCAGGAGACTGAGACAGGAGAATGGTGTGAACCCGGGAGGCAGAGCTTGCAGTGAGCCGAGATCATGGCACTGCACTTCAGCCTGGGCAACACAGTGAGACTCCATTTCAAAAAAAAAAAGAACTTTCAGTGATGCTGGAAATGGTCTCTGTTCTGCACTGCCCAAAACAGTAGCCACTTGGGCTACTGACCGCTTGAAATATCACTAGTATGACTGAGGAATTGAGCATTTAATTTTATTTAATTTCAATGAATTTAAATTTAAATGGACACATGTGTCTTTTGGCTTCTTTATCGAACCATATGGTTCTACATGAAACAGCAGCATCTAAGAAAAAATAATTGAGAGTTAGCTGTACTGGACCATATTTCTTTCCATCATGAGAAAAACTACAGCAATTCCCTATATCAATAGATATAGGCAAAATGGCTTGGACTGAGTACACACTATGCATTATAAGTCTCTCAAAAACTCTGTATTAGTTACTTTTTATAGGTGAAGAAACTGAGGCTCCAAGAAGCTAAGTGATCTGCCCAAGGATGCAGGGCTGGCCATGACACAGTCAAGAGCTGAACACAAGTCCTACAATTCCAACACCCATGCTGTCTCCATCACCATACACTGCATCCGTGGAGATGAGCTCAACTGAAAACACAAAGGCCAAGGCCGTGGAAGTTGTCACCTCCCTTATCTCCAACTGACATTTTCCATTGTTTTCCACATATCAGCTGGCATTCCTATGCGGGGCTCTATACATAAATAAAGACAGCATCCCACGGAGAAGGGAAGATGTTCCAGGGGCAGGATTTGACCCTATTGCTTCTCCTACTTTCCAGCTCTCCCCTCTGGTTCACTCTGCTCCAGTCACTCTGATCTGCGGCTGCAGCAACATTTCAGGCACATTCTTGCCTCAGGGCCTTTGCACTTGCTGTTTTCTTATCTGAAATGCTTTTCCTGCAGATATCCACATAGTTTACTCCCTCTTTCTTGAGATCTCTGCCCAACTGCCCTTTACAAATGAATCCTTCCTTCACTAGCTATTAAAAGAAGACCGGACTCCTCTTTCCACCCCCGTGATCTCCTACTTCTGTCACTGCCTTTCTCCCTTTATTTTTCTCTGTAGGATTCATCACTCGTTTATTGCCTGTCTTCCTCCACTCCCTCTAGGACACCAGCTGCATGAGGGCAGGAATTTCATTCTGGTCACTGATGCATCCCAGCACTTGACCCACAGGAGATACTGCACAAATACCCTGAATAAATACCTAGATATACAACCAAAGTTCACCTGCATGGCTGCAATACAGCTGTTTTTTGTTCTTTATGCTTTTCTGTACTTCCCTAACATTCTACAATAAACTATGTCCCCTGCAGTCACAAATTGACATGTCTTTCACATAATGCTACTCAGTGGTCACTGTGTTGCCCTAAAAGTCACTGCCTCCACGAAAGGTCACCTTATATCCACCCTACTTGCCACTCTTCCTCTTTAGAGCTCCGCCACCAGCGGCACAGAGCTAATATTCCCTGGAAACAGAGATGAGCATGTCTACATTTCATCAAAACTGTTGGATCCAGGAGCTCACCACAGGGCCAGCCAATGAACAAGTCTCCACTTATTTCATGTAAGAAAAATAGAACTTTATCATTTCTGACAATTTTACACTTGCATTGAAAGCTACGAATTAAAGGACCCAGTATTTGCTAACGTAGCCACATGATTTTTTTCCCCCAATAAAGGCAACTACACTATTTATAATGCTGGCATCAGGAAGTTAAGGGCACACTCACTTCACTGACCAAGCAAGTTTAGTTAATACTTTTTTACTGGGAAAAAAAAACATGTATTATCAGGTGTGGTTTCTGATTTATGTAAATCAAATATCAGTGGAGTTATATCATATTAAAATAATAAATACACATGGTATACTACTTCATTTTACAGTGTTTTCCCTCAGGTATCACCTTACTGAATCTTCTGAACAACTCAGTAAGGAGGAGTTTACTCTTATTCCTGTTAAGAAGTTGCCATGGGCTGAATGTTTGTGTCTCCCCCAGATTTTTATGTTGAAACCTAACCCCCATTGTGAGGTGTCAGGAGGTCGAGTCTTCAGGAGGTGATTAGGTTGTGAGGGCACAGGCCTCGTGAATGGAATTAGTGCCCTCATAAAAGAGGCCCTGAAGAGACCCCTCATCCCTTCTGCCACAGAAGGACACAGTGAGAAAACAGCATCTATGAGGAACGGGCCCTCGCCAGATGATGAATCTGCCAGTGCCTGGATCTTGGACTTCCCAGCTTCCAGACCGTGAGAAATAAGTATCTGTTGTTTACAAGCCACCCAGCATATGGTATTGTTGTTACCATGGCCTGAACAGACTAAGTCAGAAGCTGAGGAAACTAAAGCACAGAAAGGCAATATGCGTGCCTTTCTCAAATATCACCGAGTCACGCAGGGGGAACCTGCATTCAAACTCGGGACTCAGGTTGCATTAAAGGACGTCATTTCTAGTCACGAGTGATGAGCAAAGCAGCAAGGCTGGGTGTCCAAGTAATGGAGAAGCTGGGACGGGTGACTGCAAAGCATGGCATGGCCGACTGAACGTGAACTAAAGGAGCATCCAGGCTGCGAAATTGTGCTCCTGGCTCTGTCTATGAACATTAATGTTGGACAAGTGCTGCCCAGTGAATCAGGGGACGGAAAGGCTTTCCCACTGACCTGGCACTAATGCAGGCCTCATAAGTAAATAGCACTCATCTGTGACAAGTACCGATAAATCGCAGTTTAGGGCTCTCCTCTGGAAGGACTGGTGGAGATGTCCTGACTAGCATAATTCATCATCCCAGAGAAACAGGTTAAAAGGTACATTTAACACTATGCAGAATCTTGACACAGGCTCACACAGGTGGGGGGCTGGGGACTTGGGATTTGAAGAAGCACATGTATGGAATAGCAGAGACCTCCGCAGCAGGCTTCCTGAGACCAGGCTACCCAAGCCCTCCTGCAAAAGGGGGAGAGAGGCACAGCTAACCCCAATGAACTGCAATGTACTTCGCTTAAAGAATTTTAGCTTGAGTGAACCTCAAGAAGAGACAGACAGGAGTATCTATGTGTATATATATGTACAAACACACAACACATACACACGCATGCAATAGATACATATGTGTATATGTATATAAACATAATATGTATATTTTCTTTTTGCCTTTTCTTGAAGTTAAGCTTCAATTAAAGAGGGATGTATATACACACACATACATGTATGTGTGCATATCTTTATGTGTGTGAATACACACATACGTGTATATTTTTATACAAATAAGGGTGTATGTGTCTACTTATCCCCCTTTAATTAAGACCATCCTCAGAATGCATCTCCCTTGGAATAACTGATTATTCATTCACTCAACAGTATATCATGATACATTAGAAAAGATGCTTCCAAAGAATCTGAAATAGTGAGAAAGTTTTATGAAATTATAACTGAAAAACATTGAGATTTTTGTTAAGCATGCACAACAAAAACACAGTGGAAGCAAATATAAAAAAAAAAAAATCTTAAGGGTAGCTGCCTCTTAGTGATAAGAGAGATTTCTTCCTTTATGCTTTTCTACGGCAGGCATGAATTGTTTTAACAATGATAAGTATCAGACTATGTTTTAAGGAGACTATGAGTTGTGCCTCTATTTTGTGAGAGGAGGGGTCCCTTCTGGCCTAGCAGAGGGCCTGGCCTGCAGTGAGCATTCAAATCCTCGAGGAACAGGGTGGGGAGGTGGGACAAAGGCAGGAAGAAAGTCAGCGAGAGCCTGGGGAGACCTGGTAGGGCACAGACATGAGCAGACCAAGGATGGTCAGAAGTTATCTCCCCAAGATCTAGGAGGTCAGTGAATGTCTTCAGGCGAGGTGCACAGGGCAGACTTCTGTGCACACTTAATTTTAACAGAAGGAGGAAAATGATAGGAGAAAGTACAAACTGGGTAGGAATGGACATATTTTCATCAGAAAGAGTATGGTACAGTTTCAAAATCTCATCAAGACAGGAAATGTGACCATACAAACATGATTCAAAGGCCGTATTTTACTGTGGCCCAGAGAAGTCTGTCTCTGGAATCAGACAGACGTGGCTCCAACCTCAGCTCACCCACCCACTAGCTGTGAAACTGTGGGCAAGTCACTCAAACTTTCTGAGCCTCATTCTTCTCACCTCGCAAACAGGAACAGTGGTATGAAGATTACATGAGTTATTGCATCTAAGGTACTTTTTAACAGTGCTATGTGTGCAGTGAGGACCCAGTGAATGTCGGCTGCTTCTCCTCTGTGATGGGCTGACCATACCCCACCCTGAGGGCAGTTTGTCTTGCGTTGGACACCAGAATGGGGTCTCCTGAGAGCATGTTTAATTTCCATTTATTTCGGAATTTGTTGATATTGTATTGATACTAATTTCTAATTCAATTCCAGTGTGGTCAGAAAACAAACTTTGTTACATTTCCATGGTTTGAAATGTGGGGCTTGTTTATGACACAGAATGGTTTCTCTTGGCAAATATTCCGCATGCACTTATTAAAAATAAGTAAATTCTTCTTTTGGGTGGACTGTTCTACAAAAATCAATTAGGTCAAGATGGTTGGTTGCGTTTTTAAGATCTTCTGTATTCTTACCAATTTTTAATCTGATTGTTCCATCAATTGCTGAGAGACGAGTATTGAAATCTCCAGCTACAAGGGAGAATCTGTTTATTTCTTCCTATACTTGTCTGGTTTTGTTCAAATAATTTGAAGTTCTGTTACTAGGTACATACATATTGATGACTGTTAGGTTTTCTGGGTGAACTGACTCTCTTATTCTTATGAACTGCCTCTCTTTATCTTGGTTAATATGCCTTGTTTCAAGGTCTATTGTCTGATATTACCATTGTCACTCAAGTTTTCTTATTCTTACAGTTTGCATGGTATATATTTCTCCACCTTTTAACTTTCAACCTACCCATTCCTCTATATTTCAAGTAAGCCTCTTGTAGACAACATTTAGGTGTCCTCCCTTTCAATCTAGTCTGACAATCTCTGATTTTTACATGAATGTTTATTTACATCTAATATAATCATTGAGATGGTTGGATTTAGGTCTGATACATTCCTATTTGTTTTCTATTTGTTCCATCTGTTCTAATTCTCATTTCCTTTCTTCATTTAATTGAATATTTTTAGCCTACCATTTTAATTCTTACACTGTCTATTTTGGCTACATCTTTTACTTTTTTTTAGTAATTGATGATGATGATCACAATATGTACCCTTAATTAAAACAGTTCCTGTTGCACCACTTAATGTAGGAAACACAATAATTCTATTCATCCCCTCCCCACATCCTGTTCCTACAGGCCGTTGCTGATGTTCATATACATGAATATATATGCACATATTATATAATATATATTGGGTTTATACACTATACCCATTACAAATCCAATAAAGTTTTTAAGTTTTTGTTCCAAATTGCTGTCTTTTAAATAAACCAAGAAGAAAAATATATACATATATAGTCCCATATACATTTATATTTATATATAAATTTATCTTTACATATAAAATACATATATTTCATTCATTCCTGTAGATTCATGTTGCCATCTGGTCCAACTGTCTTTTAGCCTGAAGAATTTCCTTTAGCATATCCTACAGTATAGTTTTGCTGGTGACAAATTTTCTGCTTTTATCTGAAAATATTTTACCTTCATTTTTTATGAATTTTTTGCTTAATGCAGATTTAAGAGTTGGCAGGTTTTAATGTTCTAAGTAAATTTAAATTTAAAATATTTTGTTCCATTGTTATCCGGTCTCCATTATTTCTAATAAGGAGTCAGGTTTTTAAAATATCATTATTCTCACTACAAATAATGTATCTTTCTGCCCTCTCTGGCTGCTTTAAAAATTTCTCTTTCTTTTGGTTCTTAGCATATTGGCTATGATATACCTAAGTGCAGATTTATTTGTATATATTCTTCTTTGAGTTTGCTGAGCTTGCTGTATCTATAAATTAATGTTTTCACCAGTTTTAGGAAATGTTAGGTCATTATTTCTTCAAATATTTTTTCTGTCCCACTTTCCTCTTCTTTCTCTGGGATTCCTATTACACATATATTAGACCACTTTATATTGTCCTGGAGGACCCTGATACTCGACTTTCTTCTCTATTTTTTTCTCTTTTTCAGATTGGATAAGTTTTTATTCATGTAAGTCTAGATTCAGTGACTTTTTCTTCTGCCATTTCCAATCTACTCTTGACTCCATCTGATAAAATTTTCATTTCAGAGAGAATTTTCATTTTTAAAATAGTTTCCATTTTTCTGCTTAGGATCTCCAGTTTGTGTATTATGTCTCCTACTTCCTTTAGGTCTTTGAGCATATTTATAACATTGTTTTGAAGTACTTGTCTCCTAATTCTCACATCTGGATCATCTCAGGGTCAGTTTCATCTAGTTGTCTCATAACCATGACTTAAACACTCCTGTTTCTTTGCATGCTGAGTGATCTGTATTGTATAGAACATACTGTTGGCCACACAGAGTCTAATTTTTATTTTTGTGTTCCAATAGGCAGTTAATGTGGTTAGACTCCAAGTTCAAACTGTCTCCCCTGCATTGAGCCACAGCTGAAACTGCTCAGTTCTTCCAGACTTTTCCTGTTGCTTTTTGCTGGGAATCTTGGAGTTTTACCCATTCATGTGAATTCAGAGGGATACCAATAATATGGATAGAGTTTACAATGATTTTAGTGCTCCCCTTCTGTGGTTCCTCCCTTTCTGAAATGTCTTCCCCTCCCTTTCCAGTTGTTCTAGAAGTTCTTAACTGTGTACTCTAATTCTGAAACCCAGTTGTAACACAGCTCTCAGCTTGACCTCCAGCAGCTCCGTGCCACAGTGAGTGGAGGGCACCCTCACACAGAAAGCCCCATGGACACAGATTGTGCCAAGTGCAGCTGTCTTCTCAGAAGGGTCCATTCCCTCCCAGGTTCTGGTGGCCACTGGGTTTGTTCCTCAAAGAGAACAGGCTTCTTTAGGAGACCAGTCTAAGACCATGAAGTCTTAATAGAGGAAGAGGCTCATCCTTAGCCAAACAGGGAAGAAACAGAGACATCCCTGGGAATCTTCTAGCCTCTTAACTGACCCCTTAGACTCTTTGTCCATGCCTCCGTTGGGATTAAGAATTCTTTTACAGCCTTGTAGCTCCCAGTAGGAATGCCCAGGGTCTATAGAGGGGACCTTCTCCCCCTTCCCAGGAAAGGGGGAATGCCTCTGTTCTACTCACATCTGCAGGATCTTCTCCTCCAGCCTGATCAAAGAGCAGATCCCAGCAGATGCCCTTGGCTGTCCTGGACCTATTTGTCATTGATATTACTCAAAGCAGCTTACCAACTAAGAGGCATCATGACAATAATATTTGTGCACCTGGGGGCAGCCATGAGGAACTATCTTGGGCAGGATGCAGGTAGCACCATTCCCTGCCAACACTAGTTGTGAACTCCTTCAGAAGCATGAACAGCTCCACATAAACCTTCCTTCCATCTCCACCATCAGTTCCCCTTGGTCTCCTCTAGAAGAGTCAGTCAATACTAAAGCAGTATCTTCGCATCTCCTGTTTCTAGGGTATGAACTCTGGTTGTGATCTTCAGGAACTACCAGCAAACATACTCATTAAGCGTTT
>NW_012109585.1:396630-398474 GCF_000951045.1 Mandrillus leucophaeus
CAACTATATTTCTTCTCCCATGGAAATAAACATATATACACATACATATATGTTATAAATAATTTCAGGAGTAAGGTACACCTTCCAAAACATCCTTGAACTCTGCATCCACTAGGTGTTCCTGACTCAACGTTAAGAAACTCAAAATAGTGCATCTTTTGCTTCCCACTGCTGTCTCAGTCTTGGGGAGTTACAAGGCTGGGGTTGCTCCATTCATTTCCACAATAGTATTTTCAGGTCTGGAACAGATACAAGGCTGGCACAAAGTAGGTGCTCAATAAATACTAGCAGTATATTTTATTATTCAATCTTCATGTCATTTCCATCTTACAAATTCAACTCAGAGAGGTTTAGTACTTGGCTGAGACATACAGCTAGTGAGCGGTGCAACCTGAATTGGAAGAATCACAGGACCCTGATTTGAAAGTGTGTACTTTTTTTAAGGCTTTTTGTGTCTCTGGGGTTACTGTACAAAGAAGCAAGCATTTTTGAGTGGGGTCCTTGGTGACTAGATTAATGATGTGTATGTGGAAAAAAGAGACATTAAGTAACAACTATTTACAGAATGCCTATGACATGGGATATGTCAGACCCTCTTGGGAAAGCGAGACCTATAAGGTGCGGGAAGGGGTGCCCACTGCTCAAGCACCTGCTACTTGGGAGGCAAGATACTAGATGCCTCACCTACATTTTCTTACTTAATGCTTATGATTATTCTATGTGATCAGTCTCTGTAGCCTTAACTCAGAGCTCAGTGAAGATAAGTAATCTGCACACATACACACACAGATTTTATGTGGCAGAACCAGGATTTGGACTCATTTTTGAGTTTGTTATTAACAAGTAATTACAGCAATTGAGAATCAGGTCACAGCATGCTCAACCCATGACAGAGGATCAATGTATTCAGCAGACGCATAGGCTGTGTTTAGTACTTGTCCCAAGAGGAAAGGAGCAGGCACTGGGTGGAGAACAACAACGCCTGGCTGAGAAGGTGGGCAAGGCTTCAGGAGGAGGGGAGGTTTGGTTTGGTTCCTAGGGACCTGGAGGGGGCTCCTGAAGCAGGCGGTGAGGACAAAGTCCTGGAGACCAGGCTGGGGCAGCCAGGAGGGGCCCACAGAGAAGGTGCGTGACGCCTGGGACCCTGAGCAGGAATTCCAGCAACTCTTTGCCCTTCTCCTTTCTTTGTACTCACTCTCTTTTCCTGTGGGTTCCCTGCTGCCCCTTCTCCTTGTGCCAGGAACCGGTTTGGAAAGCTTTCCCCCTTAGGAGTCTCTCAGTGTTGCAGAGGAGAAAGAAAGATGATGATGATGTAGGCATCCTTCACTTCTCACTGAAGATCTATCTACCTTTAGATGACTTTTTCCCCAAAATGCAGTGGGCTTTTGTTGTTTGTTTGTTTCTGTTATAAAAGCAATTCCTACTCATTACAGAAGAATCAAATTCTTCAGAAAAGCACAAAGAAGGGGGAAAAAATCCACCACCTCATCACCTGGAGATAACCACAGTCAAAATTTTACATCCATAAGAAACTAGATTTTGATGTTCAAAGGCTTGAACCCACATGTAATACTCAAGGTAGGGAAAGGAGCAATGTTCTGTTTATCTCTGCATTCCCACAGCACCTGACCGAGACCCTGGAACACACAGGCTTGCCAATAAACCTGTGTAAACAGCAGCTCACAAGCCCTGCCCCAGCTGCTTTTCCACTCAGGCTTCCAGAAGGCCCTCAAATGAAGGGCATGTGCTTTGCCAAGTTTATCAGTTTGAAGTGTGCCGGCTGAGATGTAAGCTGAGTTGTGTGGGGCTGGGGACAGGAATTGCAGAATGTGTGGGGCAGTCAG
>NW_012109585.1:398524-399086 GCF_000951045.1 Mandrillus leucophaeus
TTTTGGGCAAGGACTACTCAGGGCACAGAAGGAAGAACTATGACACAGTCTACTCAACTAATACTGGCAAGATGATTCTATGCCTCACAAAATTTCCTGTACACAAGCAGAGACAATTTAGAGAATAATGAAAAGCCAGCTGATTTCAGGTTTTCTATTATGACAACTCCATATTCACAAATTTTCTCTAAACAGTGCTGCTCCAGAGTCATCAACGAATAATTTAAATACTGGGAGGATGGCAAGAGCTTTGAGTATGATGACTGACATCCACAAGCCCACTCCAGGTGGCCCATAATGCTGAGGGTCATGGTGCTTCTAAAACAATGTGCTTTCAACCATTATAAAATGAAATTGGTTCTTGAAGAGGCATCTTATAAACAACCTGAACTTACTGCCAAATAATATTGCAGAACCTATAAACAGTTGTCCAGAAATTCAGGTTGGTCCACTCTACAGAAACGAGATGTTTTAGAATCAGAATGTAAAGGGAAAGAGAAAATCAAATTATATATTAAATAGTTTTGAATGATAAATTGTAGGAGAACATGCATATTGTCGG
>NW_012109585.1:400656-488246 GCF_000951045.1 Mandrillus leucophaeus
AGGTGCGTGACGCCTGGGACCCTGAGCAGGAATTCCAGCAACTCTTTGCCCTTCTCCTTTCTTTGTACTCACTCTCTTTTCCTGTGGGTTCCCTGCTGCCCCTTCTCCTTGTGCCAGGAACCGGTTTGGAAAGCTTTCCCCCTTAGGAGTCTCTCAGTGTTGCAGAGGAGAAAGAAAGATGATGATGATGTAGGCATCCTTCACTTCTCACTGAAGATCTATCTACCTTTAGATGACTTTTTCCCCAAAATGCAGTGGGCTTTTATTGTTTGTTTGTTTCTGTTATAAAAGCAATTCCTACTCATTACAGAAGAATCAAATTCTTCAGAAAAGCACAAAGAAGGGGGAAAAAATCCACCACCTCATCACCTGGAGATAACCACAGTCAAAATTTTACATCCATAAGAAACTAGATTTTGATGTTCAAAGGCTTGAACCCACATGTAATACTCAAGGTAGGGAAAGGAGCAATGTTCTGTTTATCTCTGCATTCCCACAGCACCTGACCGAGACCCTGGAACACACAGGCTTGCCAATAAACCTGTGTAAACAGCAGCTCACAAGCCCTGCCCCAGCTGCTTTTCCACTCAGGCTTCCAGAAGGCCCTCAAATGAAGGGCATGTGCTTTGCCAAGTTTATCAGTTTGAAGTGTGCCGGCTGAGATGTAAGCTGAGTTGTGTGGGGCTGGGGACAGGAATTGCAGAATGTGTGGGGCAGTCAGAAATAGGACTTTTATGGGAAGAGGAAATTAAGAATGTGCCACAGAAGGTGCCCTGGTGAGGTCTCCGACATGGGAAACCAGCAGGTTTCATAAGGGAGGCAGCTTCTCCGCACTGGGTGAGCAAGACAGATTGTCTTTGTCAATTGAGGAGAAAGACCCCTGCTGCTCTGGACCAGCGGCCCATGTACCACGTGAATACCACCAGAAGGGCCTCTCTCCAGAGAGGGTGGAGGCACTGTCCAGACTCTACCATGAGTGGCGTGTAACATCAACAAGTCACTTAACCTGTATCTCAGCTTCCTCCTCTGCCAGTGGAGGCTATCACCGCACCTACCTTGTACGTTCTGCAGGGGAGCACGCATCAGTTTCCTAAGGCCACTAAAACAAAGCACCATAAACCATGGGCTTAAACACCACAAACTTACTCTCTCGGTTTCAGAGGCTGGAAATCCAAAATCAAAGTGTTGGCAGAGCCATGTTCCCTCTGAAAGCTGTAGGGGAGAACCCTCTCCTGGCCCCTTCCTAGCTTCAACTGTTAATTTACCCATAGCTTCAATTACACTCATCATTCTAATTTTATTAACCACCCTCGAATTTGCTGTAGCCCTTATTCAGGCTTATGTCTTTACGCTATTAGTAAACTCTCTCCTTACATAACACATAATGACCCACCAAACTCATGCTTATCACAATGATAAGCATCTAGTGGTTGTCAGCCATCCTGGGTGTTTGCCTGAAGGCAGCACTTCACCCTCAGCCTTGAACAGCACTCTCACCCCACGTGTCTGTGCCTCATGTCTCTTCTCCCTTTATAAAGATGTCTGCCATATAAGATTTGGCCCCATCCTGCTTATCTTATCCTAACTTGATTACATCTGCAAAGACCGCATTTCCAAAGGTGGTCACATTCATAGATGCCAGAGGTTAAGACTTAATATCTTTTTGGAAGCCACAGTTGAATGCATGGCCTGGAGACTCACTGAGATAGGGCTGGAGAAACTCACCCGGCTACCAGAAGTACTCCATGAATGTCAGCCGCTCTGCTGTAATCAACAACACAGATGGGTTTCGGGATGGCCATTCTTACCATTTAATCTACACCATCTCCTTGTCCTCACAGCTTACTGGCCGTTTAATTATGATCTCCACTGTAAAAACACGCCTCCTCATTTAGGCTGCACCCAGTCCTACTGCCTTCACACCCAGCTCAACTCCAGTTCATCCGTGCAAACTTCTTCACTCAAGGCAGCCAGAGTTCCCCTGAGCTAGAGGCAGCCACGCTATGAGGTTGAGAGAGCCTCAGGTCTCCTTCTTGTGCATGCTCCTTCCAAAACCTCAGGGCAGGCCCTAGCAATGCGTTCACAGGGATATATGTTTGCATAAAATGTGAAAAAGTAAGATCTTTTAACAACAATTAGTTAAGACCTCTCTCTTTCTATCTCACCTTGTTCCAGGTAGCACTGGAATCCAGCAAAGAGGTAGGATGTATTCAGGGAGGATTCAGTAGGGTGGACTGTGTAGTTGGTGGTCACTTCTATGTATAGTTAGAATTACTGCTAGTCACCATGGCGTGGAAATGGCTTTCAGGAACTCACAATAACACTTAAGAATGGGGCCAGAAGTCACGTGACAAGAGGAACACATTGTACAGTGCACAGCACTGGAAGTCCGGGAAAGTGGAGGAGAAGCGAGTTCTGAAACCTACAGAGCCAGAATCCAACCTGCGGCACAACCTGCCAGTAATCAGACACGTAAAACCACCACGGGGGTTTGATGCTCATTGCTGCCTGTTTAAAATGGAAGTTCTCATCCAACAGGAGTGTCTCCGATAATGCACCATGTACAATCACAAATGCTCACGCTTTGTTCCTCTATTTCTGGGTGGGAGTCACATGACACAGAATTAATTAGAGTTCTGTGCTTGAGGGAAGCAGTATTACAAGCAGTGAGCAGGGGACATCTGTGTAGGAAGTTGTGTGTTTTCTTCATCCAGTTATCAAAAATAAAAAACAAATTTCCTCAGCCATGCTAGAGGAAAGACTGAATTAACTTTTCAATCTCTCAGTAGAGGAAGGTTACAAAATTGATGTCATATAAAGATACAACCAAAAAGTATACAGCAAAAAACATAACATACGGGGAAATTTTATTATAAAGGTGTGTTGGGCAGTTAATTCACAATGTAAATCTGTTTTTTTTTTTTTTTTCAGACTGGACCATGTTTGTAATGTGCATAAGCTTTTTAAAGTTTATAAGTTTGTGATTATTTATCAGCCTAAACAATACATAATTTTACTCTTAACTGTGGATATATAATTCTGTGGGGATTTTTTATAAAGAAGGCCACTATGTCACACAAGCTTTAGGCCCAAAAAAATCTGGGTGCACCCATGTTTGAACGACTGCAATCTCTGCGTTTACTGCTCTCTCTGGAAAATCCAGTGGTCTTAGAATGCACTAAGCACACACAGAACCCTCCGGCAGGCCCATCCTGGTAACAAACTCCACCCTTACCCAACTCTAGTCCTTGCTAGTTGTTTAACCTATTTGAGCCTCAATGCCCTTGCCTGTAAAATGAGGATTGTTTCTATGGTAGTGTACATATCCAATCCCCAATAAATATTTGTTAAGTTTCCACACAGTAGGAGATAAAGATACAATTATGTGCAAAAGCAAGACATGATCTTTATTCTCATGGGACAAAGCTGGAGGCAGGCCTTTGCCAATGGAAAAGCCCGGCCACTTAACTGCTGTCTCCAAAATCATTTCTAACTACCAAACATACATACACACAAGCCACAATGGCACAGTTTTGAAATTTACCTATTTTTCTCCAAGAACTATTTATGCTCTCAGCCAGGGAGAAAAAACACAGCCCCACCATACAGCTAAAGCTCTCAGCCAACACACTCTGCCACACCGTCCTGAGCCAAATCAATTCTGATGCACTATGCTGAAGCTTCTCTTCTCACCATTTATTTTGTGTTCTGGTCCACGGTTTTTACCCATTGTGGGTAACACTCATAATGGTTTGCAAAAGTTGTCTAGCAATGGAAGAATCTGGCACATGATGCTAAAATGCCAGTTTCCCAGATAAAAACCTACAGAACATAGAGCAAAGGCGAGCAGTCTTTTAGTCATTGGGGACCACCCTGGTGACTTAGAGAGGACATCATAAAAACTGCTGCAGCCTGGATGGACTGCCCTGCAGCTGTCAGAAATTGGGAGTATAATAGGCAAAGATGGATGCCTGACATGGGACTTTGCCTGGAAGGGTGACTGCCAACATCTGAAGACTAGAATGCTGTGCTGCAGAGGCTCAAGTGTCATGACCTTGCATAGTGCTGACTCAGTGAGCACCTTTGTTTCCAGGAACACATCCTACACTAAACCAGGTATGCATTTCCATAATGACAAAACAAGGTAAATGTCCAAAAGAAATGAACGTGATGCTATGAGCCATGAAGATTAAAATGATGATATACACAAAGGGCTGAGCACAGTGCCTGGCAGTTAGTAAATGCTCAATAAACAGCAGGTGTTGTTAGTGTTCCTATTATCTCCCCTATTGAACTTTACTATAGAGCAGGAGCCATGTCCTATAGTTCTTTGTGTTCCCAACTGGACTTCAGTCAGTGCAGGGCACACAAAAGTATAAAAAGACATCTCATTAATTCTACCAAGATTTTTCAAACACACAAAAAGCCTTTGGACTAAGTTGACTGATTCTCATCCTTACCAGTCATCTGCCTGTTTGATCTCAGAACAATTCCTGGCTCTGCCTCTGCTCTGTATCAGAGACAAAAGCATTTCTCATACTCCTTTGACCTCTGGCTGCAGCAAGGCAGCTTTGTCCAGTGGGAGGCCCAGATGGAATGTTGGGAGGTAGGAAACCAGAAGCCAGGGCATTTCTCCCCAGCTTGCCCTGCTTTGAGGGGCACCTCAGCAGTGAGAGAGCAGGGCCATGCATCTCTCCCAGGGCCCCAGTTCCAGAGGACAGCGCATCTGCGGTTCCAGCTCCTACCAGAAGGCCCTGGCTCCTGGCCTCTGGTATTGTCACTGCCTCCTCCCATGTGACCCCTAGCCCAGGGGTGGTAGCAATTTCTTGCTGCTCTCAGTTCTTTCATCTCCTGTGTAACCAATTCCCGGTATAAAATATTCTCCATTTAAAACATCTAATGTGGGCTGGGTGCAGTGGCTCAAGTCTGTAATCCCAGCACTTTGGGAGGCCGAGATGGGCGGATCACGAGGTCAGGAGATCAAGACCATCCTGGCTAACCCGGTGAAACCCCGTCTCTACTAAAAAAATACAAAAAACTAGCCAGGTGAGGTGGTGGGTGCTGTAGTCCCAGCCACTCGGGAGGCTGAGGCAGGAGAATGGTGTAAACCCGGGAGGCGGAGCTTGCAGTGAGCTGAGATCTGGCCACTGCACTCCAGCCTGTGCGACACAGCCAGACTCCGTCTCAAAAACAACAACAACAACAACAAAAACATCTAATGTGATCCTGATTGGATCCTGACGGACACACCATCTAAAGAAGAATTTTTATACAACCATCCTATGGAGTACTCAGCAGCCATTAGAAACAATGATACATAGCTAAACATACTGATGTATAAAGATAACTGAGGGTTATGGTGAAGAGAACCAGAAGACAGTGAAACAGTGCTATACCCAGAGAGCAGATGTTGAGAAGTATGCACATTTACACACTTAAAAAAATGACTGGAGAAATATACATAACATTTTGACTGTGGTTACCTCCGGGTGGCGAGATACTGGATTTTTTTTTTCCCCCTTCTTTGTGCTTTTCTAAAGAGTTTGATTCTTCTGTAATGAGCGGGAATTGCTGTCATATCAGGACAAAAAAATAAATGCCCATTGCATTTTGGGGAAAAAGTCATCTAAAAGTAGATAGAGCTTCGATGTGAAGTGAAGGATGCATACGTCATCGCCATCTTTCTTTCTCCTCTGCAACACTGAGAGATTCCTAAGGGGCACAGCTTTCCAAACCGGTTCCCGGCACAAGGAAAGAGGCAGCAGAGAGCCCACAGGAAAAGTGTGTGGATAAGAAGAAGGGCAAAGAGTTCCTGGAATTCCTGCTCAGGGTCCCAGATGCCAGGCACCTCCTCAGTGGGCTCCTCTTGGCCACCACAGCCTGGTCTCCAGGTCTTTGTCCTCACCACCTGCTTCAGGAGCCCCCTCCAGCTCCCTAGGAACCAAACCAAACCTCCCGTCCTCCTGAAGCCTTGCCCACCTTCTCAGCCAGGCACTGGTATTCTCCACCTAGTGCCTGCTCCCTTCCTCTTGGGACATGCACTAAACACAACCTATGTGTCTGGTGAGTACTTTGATCCTCTGTCATGGGTTAAGTGTGCTGTAACCTGATTCTCACTCACCGTAATTATCTGTTAATAACAAACTCAAAAATGAGCCCAAATCCTGGTCCTGCCACGTAAAATCCGTGTGTATGTGTGCAGATTACTTATCTTCACTGAGCTCTGAGTTAAGTCTACACTTATCACATAGAATGATCCTGAGGATTAAATAAGAAAGTATCTATGAAGCTCCTAGTATCATGTCTCCCAAGTAGCAGGTGCCCAAACAGTGAGTATCCCCCATTCAATTTATAGGTTCTACTTTCCCAAGAGGGTCTGACATATCCCATGTCATAGGCATTCTGTAAATAGTTGTTACTTAATGTCTCTTTTTCCACATATACATCATTAATCTAGTCACCAAGGACCCCACTCAAAAATGCTTGCCTCTTTGTATAATAACTCCCGAGGCACAAGAGTCTAAAGAGAACATAGACTTTTAAGCCAGGATCCTGTGATTCTTCCAATTCAGGTGGCACCACTCACTAGCTGCATGTCTCAGCCAAGTTACTGAGCCTCTCTGAGCCAGTTCTGTAGGATAGAAAAGACATTACCTTCCTCAAAAGGAGTCTTATAAGGATAAAATGAGAAAACGTATGCACAAAGTGCTTAACACAGCTCCCAGCATGGGCAGTCTCTATAAATATAAGTTCCTGTCTCTCCCATTTAAATGAATGGCACCAAGCTTTTCTGAGCTCAGGAAAAAAGCAAGCAGACCTGGCTGTAATTATAAACACCACAGCATAATGGCATCCAGGTGGAACCATGCTAGTGTCGTCCTCATTTAAGAATTTTATATCGTCTACTGATTTATTAGCCATAAGAAGCCATTCCCCAGAGGAGACTACAGTAGAAATAATTGTTTTGCAGAAAGTAGGATGGATCAACATGCCAGAATCATTAATCATCAAAATAGCAACATATATTTGATGAGCTGGCCTCTGCGGAGCTTGCTTTCTGTGACGAAAGAATTTGCACAAAAATCTCCAGCCCTGTCATCCAACAACTCATTGGCATTTTTCCTATATCTGCCCTGTTCCACTCAAACAGAGTGGGAATCTGCATCTGAAAATGACAGTTTCAATGGAAGATGGACCTCATCATTAATTGCTGCAAAGCTGCAAGGGTTTAATGTGGTTATTAATGAATTAATAATTTGGAGAACATTTACTGGCTATTTTCTACTGAATAACATCCATGTAAAACTGCAAAAGCTGCCCAGGAAATGAGAAGCTATGATGCTCAACAGAAGAAAAAGCTACCTCCCCCAGATGCAGGTAACACACAACTTTAAAATTGACTCTCATGAGAAAGGAACAGAAAGACTGCTCAAGTCCCTAACATAGGCACCCTCTGTGAGAGAACAGGCTTTGGGGAACCCTTCTCTCATTCAAGAGCAAACCTCCTACAGTCCAGTCTGAAAATCTATGCTGTTTTCTTCTCAAAAAGCACACGTTTCCAAATGGGTACTAGGAGCTCGGGCCACAAGGTAGAGCCTCTAAGTGTTGGTTTAACAAACAGAGATAATCCAAAAGGGACAAATACAAAGTCGTCTCTTTTCCCCCTTGGCTTCAGAATGTCATGCTTTAATTTTAACCAGAACAAAAGTACAGATCCCAGGAAAAAAAGATGAATCGTCCAGCCACCTACTATGTGCTAAGCACCTCCCTACATTCTCTTGAGGGGCGGGAAGGAGGGTGACTGTAAATTTGTGTCTGTTCCCAAGCCACCATGCTAATGTTTGGTTTTCAATCTGGACTGCATATTAAAACCACCTGGAGAGTATTAAAACATACCGCTGTCTTGGATACCTTACAAATGTTCTTCTTCCATAATTACAACAAGCATGTATAACAGATAAGGTTATTCCCACTCTGCTGAACCTCGGTTTCTTCATCTGCGAGCATAAGTAATGTGTTCAACGTAATTTTAAATACTTTCAAACTACTCCGCTCTTTTCCTTTAGTCTAACCTTTACACACACATAAGCACACGTGTACGCTTTTATTGACTTTTCTTCTTTTGATAAATACCATGTATACACTGAAAAATATATAAATATGTAAAAATTTTAAAATAATCACCTGAAAGCAGAACTGCTAGGAAGAATCACTGTTAACATTTTGATGTCTGCCTAGTCAGTCTTTTTGTATCTTGTTTTCTAATTATGAGAGAATAGGATAAGTCTGTACCCAGTCCTTTGTAACCTGCTTTTTATACTTAATAAAGCATGAACTTTGCTTCACCTCATTAAATATTCTACAGCATCATTTTAGTGGCTGCCTAGCATCACAGTGTATGCCTATGCCCTAATTTACTTAGCTCGCCTGAATTAATTAGGCTTTACTGTCTGACAAAAGTTAGTCTTCCATTTCTATCCCCAAACTAGAAAAATCAGGTACCCAGGTATTTGAAAATGTGGAGACACTTTCATTCCTTGGCACGTAGCTCTATTAATATGCCAATTGTTTCAGGTACTTCTTTTTCAAAGAGATCCTAGACACATCTCTTTTCAAAAAAAATGCCTGGAAACCCCCTAGGGGATGGCTCAATATTCAAACTCAACTCCCTTAAATCCCTAGCAGCAGAGCTGGCCTGAAAGAGCTTACCACGCCTGGTCCCAGGCAGCCTGCTGTCAGGTGAGGTGGAGAGGGAAGGGATGTCACAGGTTCCAGACTCCAGGGTCTGGCCCAGGCTTGGGACCTCAGAGGATCACAGATTTGCTTGATCTCATCCCCACAGCACTCAAATGAGAGAGACCTCCTCCAGGAGGGTTGGAGAATAAAGCAAAAAATCGCTGAGGCCTTCAGGAAAACCATGCCATAAACAGTCAAAACCCTTTGTCACCACACCAGTGAGGAAGGCCCAGAATTTTGGTTGTTTTATTTTATTTTTTATCTTTTTGTTTTGTTTTCTCTCAATTTAGATTCAGACGCTGGGTTATACATTATATTATTCCAAGAAGTGCCAACGTAGGAGCCCACAGCTGTCAGGAATCTGGGGTGGTTTAGGTTGGAATGTGTGCTCTTTCAGGAGCAGCAGGCCCACCCTTCAAGCACACAGTGAGTAGGGTACAGTGGGCAGAAAAGCACCCACAGGGGCTGTGTGTAGAGGTTCTGAGAAGAGATGCTCTCTCTGCCCTAAAATCCTACTTCCATCTCTCTCCCACCATCCCCATCTGGTAAACTGTCCACCAGCGGGAGATTCCTTTGTGTTAGGAGGACTTCTTTGAAGACTAAATGCCCCTGGAGGAGGAATGCCCACTTCTGCATGGATCTGAAGGATGACAGCTACCACCAGACCACAGTAAACCGGAGACAGGCCCTTTTCCTACTGTCAGGTAAACATGAATCCCAACCAGGAGTATCCTGGGTTGCTGTCTTCCCCTTGCAGCTCCTACAGAAAAAGGAAGGCTGGACCCAGGAGCAGAACACAATGCCACCTACTTGGGGTAACAGAGGGTGGGGTTAAGTTACCTGGACCAAAATGTGTCCCCACCATCCATTCCCAACAGTGCCTGAAATTCCCACAGCTAGAGTCTCTCCTGAGAGCCCAGTGGAGATGTGTGTGTTTTAATAAACATAAAGCATTATACTTTTGGAGCAACACATAAACCAGTCCCTGCTATACTCATTAATCCTATTAGCCTTATTGATAGAACACTACAATCATTTAGTTGGAAGTAGGGATGAGGTGTGGGCACAGAAGAGGCAGACATTGACAGGACAAGAAGACTAAAGAGAGGAAAAGTAAAGCCCAGCATTTTGCTGCAGAAAGTGTCTTACCTGCTGCAAGGGGTAGTCTCAGGAAATCTTCAGGACACAGGCCAGGCACCTGGGACACCCACTCAAAGGAAGGACACCAACAGCCCCAGAAGGGATCCGTAGGAGAGTCACAGGCTCCAGGCTCCCTCCTACCTCCTCTTAAAATGAACCTGACCCCATTCTTCTAAGCTCCCAGAACATATTGCTACTTTGCACAAATATAGATGCTCTGGGGAAAACAATCATCCAAGTCTATCCAAGCTACAACCCACTGCTTGGCCAGGAGGCCACCCTACCCTACCCAGCTGCTACCTATAGTTCTTCCAGAGCTCCTTGGACCAAGGGCATTTACAGAGGAGTTGCATTCGTGCACGACAGGAAAAGGAACCATTTTCCTACCTAGCTCTTTCTGATCATATACTGCAAGGCTCCATAACCTGGGGGAAATGAAGAACCCCCTTATAAATGCTTCCCACAGAAGAGAGCAGCAGCGAACTGACAGACTCTCACAACAGGGAGATAAGGAGACTGGCTAGAGCCTGCTTTTTGTGTTCCCAGATGGTCCTGCACCACACCCACCTGCAGACATCCAAGCTCTCCTCCCATCACCCTCACAGAGCTCCTTGTCTCTAGATCATCTCAATTCAGTTTAGCCTCAAGCTCTGAGCTCTATCCTGTAGGTTTTCCTGCCCAAGGGCTTTATCCCAGTTAACCCTCCATTTCTCCCCAGCCTGACAGCCTCTGAGGACAAGCAGTGCCCATCTCATTTCCTTTCCTTGGCTCATTTTAATTAACAAGGCAACCAGGCACATCACTGCTCATCAGTGAATAAGGACCAGAAAACATCATTCTCTCACATGATACTGGACAATTCTTACTTTCTAGTATCAGTTCAAAGGTCTCCAAACTCCAGCCCCACAAACGCTACCACCTCTGCACTCTAGTACCTCCACCAGCTTCCATGGGCTTGATTTACAAGTGATACATGATTCCATAGAAAGAAGACAGGACTTGGCACCTAACAAACCTGCACTGCAACCCCAGTCCTTCCAATGACAAGCTTTCTGAGTCTCATTTTCCTCACCTGTACAACAGAGATAATAAAACCTGCTTTGGGGATTTTTTAAAAATTAATTAGCAATGCCATCTATAAAGCACCCAGCAGAGTGCCAGGAACACACTGTTCTCTATGAAAAGTAGCCAGTATCAGTATTTGTCACGTGTCTGTTGTTTATCCACAGCTACAGTCCTTAGCTATTGGTTTACTGCCTGGCTCTATTTAAGAGGACATATGGGATCCTGCCATATTTAAAGGTTTTGGAGCACATGGACCACGTTTTCCATGTTCTCTTTATTCCTCCACTGCCTCTCACCCTGAGCTCAGCACCAAGTAGGTGCTCCATAAATTAGGCTCTCAGGACAACCCCAGCCAGTTCCATGTCTTTAATTGGCTTTACTGAGATAGTAGCATTTAAAACTGTCTGTCCATCTACATGCACCACCAGTTCAGTCTAAATACCCAGCAGAAATGAGTTGTCTTCAGGAACATTTGAAAGAGTTGCTGTATGCACCAAAGCCAGCTTCAGTATGCACCAAATCCTGTAGCTTCTCTAAAATAGGAACCCTCACCTGTCTGCTCACCCCTGCCAATCCCCACAAGTCCCTACTCTCCTCTACCTGAGTTTATCAATGACCTGATGTAGCTCTAACAGAGAAAAAAAAAGGCAAAAGCTAGAACCAGAACTACGTCAATGAATAGTTTCACTGTCTTAGCTAAAAATCCATCTTCTTCCACTAGGAAGCCTTCCAAGATTCACCATGGACAGAACTCAACACTAATCCTCAGTGTCTCTCTGCATTTCATATTCTATGGGGCTGTACTCCATGGAACTGTAATTCCCTCTCCATCTCATCTGTCATTCTCATGAGGCTGTGAG
Source organism: Mandrillus leucophaeus (assembly GCF_000951045.1). NCBI lineage: Eukaryota > Metazoa > Chordata > Mammalia > Primates > Cercopithecidae > Mandrillus > Mandrillus leucophaeus. The sequence goes on from NW_012109585.1 coordinate 412,458, forward strand.
TTCCAAGGAGCTGTCTTCCACCCTGAACCACGTATGGTGATGGGTATAGAATACAGGTTCAGCAAACTTTTGGTGAATAACTTAGCAGCCTTGTGAAGCAAATTTGGCATCCCATCCCCCCTGCCACGCCCCACTATCTCCACTTTGATACATGAGAAACAGTAGCTAAGAGCAACTGAGCACTTTACCTTCTACGCCTCTGTTTTACACAGGAGAGAAAGGAGACCTCCATGCCAGGACACTTGCCACCAGAGCACATCGAGTGGCCTCCTGCTGCACTGATGGCTCAAGGCTCTCACAAACACCCCTTTGAGATCATTTCATGATCATTATTTGCCATCTTCTCCTCTGGACAGTTAGCTTCCTGAGACTAGGCACAGTGTCTGTCTCCTCCCGCTGTGTCCAGCACTAGCAAGGCGACTGGGCTGTAGGTTCCCATGAAGATCTGCTGAAATGATACAGACAACTCATCCATCCCTCTCTGTTTCTCGGACTTCATGGTGCCTATGAATCCCCAGGAGATCTTGTTAAAATACAGATTTTGACTCAGTAGGTCCTGGGCAGGGTGGGGGGTTGGGGGGCGGGGTGCTGGAGACTCAGCCTTTCCGATGGCTCCCAGGTTATGCCAGGGCCACTGGAAAGCAGACTGCCTTCTGAGAGGCGAGCTTTTAGTTGTTGAAGGCTTGGCTGGTAGTGCACTTGTGCTATGACAAAATACCTGAGACTTGGGTCATTTATAAAGGACAGAAACTCGTATCTCACAGTTCTGGAAGCTGGGAAATCCAAGATCGAAGTGATAACCTTTGGCATCCAAGGAGGGATGTACCGTCCAGAGGGGAGGAACACTGTGTGCTCACATGGTGGAAGGACTAAGAGCCAAATGCTGCTGTGTGAAGCCTCTTTTATAAGAGTCATAATCCTGTTCATGAAGGAAGGTGCCCTCAAATCACCTCTCAAAGGACCCACCTCTGAATGCTATCCAATGAGCAACACCCGAATTTTGGAGGCGATGCAATCAAACCACAGCGACTAGCTAGAGACAATCCTCTTATTTTCAATAAAGAACTTTGTCTTTCCTGAGCGCTTGGAGTTGTCCTTTCTTTCAGCTATGATGTGAGCCCTCCCTCTTGGTCCTTGATATCATGTGATTCAAGGAATTCAGAGCAAAGTTTCAGCCCTGAAGAGCTAAAGCTGAGAGCTAGAGACCCTGCCAGTTTGAATCCTCTCTCTGCTAGCTTCCAGGCCCACACCCAGGGCTTATGGCTCACAGTTTATTATTGACAACCTGGCCTTGGCAGCAGGAGCATTTTTGGATGCCTTTACTTTTAAATCCCTGGAATTCAGAACTGTACAAGTTAAACCTTATTCTAACTACTTTTTTCCCTGCAGTTTTCATCTCTAGCTCCTCTGCCCTCTGAATATTTCATTCATGCCCAGGACAGAGTCTTAAATTGCAGGAAACCAGAATTCTGCAGATCAATTAGCCTAACTCACAACATGTCATTTTTCTTATTTAACAATTAGAATAACACCGTTTCTGTGTTCAGCGTGGGCCCGCTGTGTGTCCACTGGAGAACAAATCTACCTGCCTTTGGAGGAGATTCATTTAAGAACCAGAGTCCCCATGGTGCCTCACCATCTAAGAAGGGTCAACCTGTGAATCCTTCTGAGGATTACTCTTTTTTCCAAGCTGATAAGAGCTCTGAATGGCCACTCAGCTAGGAAGATCAAGGAGCCTACCTTCTTCCAAGGGCCTCTGGGCACAGCATGGCTGCTCCTTGATTTTACTGCTTGACTGAGGCAGAGGAACATGTCTTTTGGCAGAGGTGAGTGCGGGTATCCTGGGGGAGAGTTTCTGGTCACCAACTACAGCCCTTGTCTCCCTCCCCAGTTTTCACTACAGCTATGTAAGCACAGAGGGCTTTGTAAGAAATGTTCAGTCAAGAAGCAGAAAGAGCCTCTGCTTTTAGGTCCTACAGTGAAATTGCTGGAAGCCTTTTCTTCCTTGTTCCTCCTATCTCCTGGCCATGGAGTAAGGGTGGTGAGATCTGGTGGTCTCCAACCTTCAGGGGCTCCAGGGGATTCGTCCCTGACCTATATTGTTGCTGTTTTTGTGCAATCCTGGACACTGGAGAGAACATGGGCTTCAGCAGATCAGGAATAAGTGAGTTTCAGGAATGGATGGAGGGAAGCTCCAGTCAGATGGGAATGTTTAAAAACAAAACTGAAATTCTAATGGTGTATACAGCATAGTTAAAACATCCTTGTCAAAAAAACCTCTTGGACACACCCTGTTTCAGGAAATGGAGGCTCAGCTCAGCAGGTACCGTTCTTCACCATGTCTGACAAGTCAACTCTACAGGTCAACAGGTTGAAGAAAAATCTGGCATCCACAAAAATAAAACATTACTGCAAGGCCACCTCCTTCCTCCAGAATGTGATGTATTCATGACAAAAGAGAGAATTCACTAACCATAATCTACAAATAAAACTAGTCACGATGGGCATATTTTCTCTTCTTTTACTCCATCAGATGAAACTAGTTTCCAAGATCCACATAGCTGTCAATTTCCCCCCGCAATTCATATTTTTATTCTTCTCAGCAGACACTTTATTTTTGTAAGCTGTACCCAGTTTTGTTTTGATAGCTCACCAGAACCTGGAGTAACAAATACTTTTAATTTGATTATTTTAAAAGTCTCATTAATTTTTCAAGCCACACAACATACACAGGCACAAATGTATTCGCCAGACATCCACAACCAGTGAAGGTTAATAGTCATTTAATGTAACTGCATACGTTACAAGCAATCTTCCTGTCCCACTGCATTTTCAAAGACCACATAAATATGTAATCTATTCCTCTTTTTTCCTATCATAACATTCCACTGGGGCGATTCTGATGAGCTGTCCCCCTGCTGCCTCCATGGTAAAGTGCTGCACAGTAGCTGATGGATAGATACTGGGTTTGAGTAAAGAGGATTTCTGCAGCCATCCATAAACCCAGCTCATTTAAATTGCTAGCTGTCGACTACCTGAGAAGAAAGAAAAGGCTGTCCGTAAATAATAAAAAAAAAAGCATGGCTCTATTGTCTAGAATGTCAAGCAGAATTCCTATTTCCAGGTAGCAGCACTGAGGGACCACCTGATCATAATGAGGGGCTTTGTCTGTCTTCTCAGCCCAGTCTCCTGGGAATCCCTCTCAGTACCTTGAGAAAAGGTAAGAGTGCTCGAGATTCCTCTCCCTGTAACTAGGGTTCTGGTGGATGGTGAGCCAGATAATTGTTTAGATGGCCAAGTGGGTTTGAAGTGGAAATAGAAACAGATCCAGGATGTTACTAGAAGACTACCCCTTGATTAATGGGAATTCAAAGATGAAACAAGTATTGCCTATTGTTTAATTTTCCCTTCTTTGCAAGTAGGGTGTTTGGGGAGAAAGCTAAGACTCTAAAAACTAGGGCATATATGAGACAGCACAGAGCAGGCCCTCCTTAAACTTTTCTCTTGGTCGAGATAAAATTTTTCCTAATCCCACGACATGCTGCTGAGGGCAGAGACACTCAATAATGTGGATTTACTGACCAATTCACCTGCGTCTCTGCAGGAAATCAAAGTTCATTCATTCACAGACTTGCTCAGTGACAGAAGACGTTTAATAGTTGCCATTCTATCCAGAGCATACAATTCATGCTTTAGCCCCTAAAATTTGCCAAGCAATGCAGTTGAAAGCTAAAAAACATAAGTCACTTTCTCTATATCAGCAGTTCAAGTTTGTCCAATCTCTGCCCTCAGAGAAAAGAGGAGGCACACACAAATTCCAAGACTATATATCACGAAGGCTATGGAGCCTGTTTGAGACATCACAAAAACTACCCAGCTGGATTTTAAGCTGCTTCTCATCAGAGAACTGAGGATTCACAGATTTCCAGGGAAACTGGATTTTGAGGGAAATTTTTCTAGGTAAAAACCCATAGAATTCAATGATGAATATTTCCTTTGGCCTTTAATTGATTTACAATTAATACTCCATGGATAGCTTTAGGTGAAATATCTATTAATTTAAAGCCATTCATTACCCTTTTCTTTCATCCAACACATTTTTCCAATATGCTTATTGTTCACTGTAACTAACACACTGACATCTCTCCAAGAGCAAGTCCTTTTAATACTTGTAAATGGTTTATTGGAAGGCATCAATGATAAAACTAGTTATGTTTTCAGTAGAGTGATGCTAGGATACAATTTTATGCAATGCCATAAAACTATACTTCTTATTGAAGTAGCATCAGCAAGACAGTAGAAAAGGAAACCCGAGAGCTCATTTCCCAACGGAAACACCAGCTTTAACAACAACACATGATCCAAAAAACCTTTATGAGAACTCCAGAAATCAGTTAGGAAGTCACAGTACCCCAGGCAAGCTCAAAATCAAGAACTGCTACACTGAAATGGGTAACAAAATGCTATTTTATTCCAACTATATCAATCCTTCTCCCAAGCCAGCACAGCTCATGATCAAAAGGAAGAGTCCAACTTGTGGATTCTCTCATGGGAGGAAAATTGAAGAAATTGAAATACTTCCAATGTTCCAGTTTTTCAGGGAACTGTCCAAGGGACTGGTTTCTGTCCTGCCTGATTCAGAGTGCTGATGGGAAACTGACATACCTTGGATGCCTGGGATCCACAGAGAACAAAAGAGAGCTCAGAAGCTGTGGCAGCACCAGAGAACTTTTAGTATCACCCAGAGACACCAGCACAGCTTGCCACAATTTGCAGAAAGCACCCAACTCATGGCTTCTCCACTGGGAGGGAAAGGAAGGGTGGAATGTATATATTGTGTTCTGGCTTTTCAAGGACTGCCAGAGGGAGTGGTTTCTGTTTTGCCTGACTTAGAGTGCTGGCAGACTCAGAAAACTTTGGATACCTGGGAGCCAGAGAACAGAAAAGAGTTCAATGCCAGAAAAAGTGCCAGAAAACCTGAAATACCTCATACAGACACCAGAGGGAGCAAGAGGCTACAAGCACCCGAAAAAGAGACCAGCAAATCTCTCTAAATGGGAAATTACACACACAAGCCTAGAAAAGATTTCTCCCCCAAAAAGGGTTAAGAGATGCTTGGAATCTCTAGCTGGGCTGACTGCTGAAGGTCTTTCCCTATAAGAAAAACCACAAGGACTGGGAAATGTGGTTGTGTTTTCAAATGTGCAAATCCCAATACAAAATTATAAGGCTCACAAAGTTATGGGGAAACACAGCCCAAAGTTACAAAATAAAAATATCCAGAAATTGGTCCTAAAGAAACAGACTTATACGAACTATCTCATAAGCAATTGAAAATAACCACCATAAAGATGCTTAACAAGCTCAGGAAAATTGTGAATAAACAAATGAGGGTGTCTATAAAATGAAAAAGAGTACTTTTTAACCAAAGAAATTTGTGAGCTGAAGAACACAATAACTAAGTTGGAAATTTCACTAGAATAATTCAAGGGCAAAACTGTTTAAACAACACAGAATCAGCTAACTCAGAGACAGGTCACTGGAAATTATTCAGTCATAGAAACACCAACCAAAAAGAAAAAGTGAAGAAAACCTAAAGGACCTAAAATGGGACACCATAAAGGCCAATAGGTATATTATAGTGTTCCAGAAGAAGGAAAGACAGACAAAGGGGCAGAAAGCTTGTATGAAATAATGACTCTGGTAAAGGAAATGAACATCCAAATCCAAGAAGCCAAATAGATCTCAACCAGAACATATCCAAAAATGTCCACACTGAGATACATTATAATCAAGCTGTCAAAAGTTAGGCAAAGAGAGAATTTTGAAAGCAAGAAAAACGTAATTCATCACATACAAAGGAGTCTCCATGAGACTATCAGTGTATATATCAGCAGAAACCTTGCAGGCCAAAAGGGAGTGGGATGATACATTCAAAGTGATTAAAAAAGAAAAAAAAGGGCCAGGGCAGTGACTCATGCCTGTAATCCCAGCACTTTGGCAGGCCGAGGTGGGTGGATCACGAGGTCAGGAGTTCAAGACCAGCCTATCCAAGATAGTGAAATTCCATCTCTACTAAAAAAGTACAACAAAATTAGCCAGACATCGTGGCAGGTGACTGTAATCCCAGCTACTCAGGAGGGTGAGGCAGGAAAATCGCTTGAACCCTGGTGGCAGAGGTTGCAGTGAGCCAACATCATGCCACTGCACCCTAGCCTGGGCAACAAAGTGAGACTCTGTCTCAAAAAGAAAAAAAAAGAAAGGAAACGAAAAGAAAACTGTCAATCCAGATTCCCGTCTTTTTCAAAAATTAACAAAAATTAAAGGCTTTCCTAGATAAACAAAAGCTGATAAAATTTATCACCACTAGACCCGCCTTACAAGAAAAGCTAAATGGAGTCCTTCAAGTTGAAAAGAAAGAATGCTAAAAGAAAGGACACTGGTCAGCAACATAAAAGCATATAGAAGTATAAAGCTCATCAGTTGAGTAGGGCAATGAACCCAGGAGTTCGAGACCAGCCTGGGCAACATAGCAAAACCCCATTCTGACAAAAAAATACAAAAATTAGCCGGGTATGTTGGCACAATACCTGTAGTCCCAGCTACTTGGGAGACTGCGGTAAGAGAATAACCTGATCCCAGGAAGTCGAGGCTGCAGTCAGCCATGATTGTGCCACTGCACTCCAGCCTGGGCATCAGAGTGAGACGCTGACTCAAGAAAAAAAAAAAAAACCTCACTGGTAAAGGTAAATATATAAATACTACAAATACAGAATATTGTAATACTCTAACAATGGTAGATCAATCACTTATTTCTGGCATAGAAGTTAAAAGACAAAAGTACAAAAATAACTATAAAGATATGTTAATGGATGCACAATACAAAAGATGTAATTTGTGAAAATAACAAAACAGAGGGAAGAAGTCAAAGAGTAGAATTTTTGTATGTGACTGAAGCTAAGTTGATTTTGGCTTAAAATAGGTATTACAACTGTAAAATAAGCCCCATGTAACCACAAAACCTACATAAGATACATAAATGAAAATGAGAAAGGAATCAAAGCATATCCTTACCAAAAAAAAAAAAAAAATCAAAACAGGGAAAAAAGGAAAAAGGAACAAAAACACTAAGAGACAGTCAGAAAACAAAGTGCAATTTAGCCCATTTTAGTATCACAGGAAACCTGAGACTGGGCAATTTATAATGAACAGGAATTTATTTTCTCACAGTTCCAGAGGCTGGGAAGTCCAACATTGAGGGACCAGCATCTGGTAAGGGCCTTCTTGCTGTGTCATAACATGGTAAAAGGAATCATGGTGAAAGGAATCACATAGTAGAAGAGCAAGATAAAGAGTAAAAGGAGGATGAACTCTCTCTTTTATAACAAACCCACTCTTGCAATAACAGTGTTAATTCATTCACTCCATTCTTATGGCTAATAACCTCTCATTAGGCCCCACCTCCAGACACTGCTGCACTGGGGATTAAGTTTTTAACATGCACATTTCTGGAAACATATTCAAGCCATAGCAAAAAGGCCATAGTAAGTCCTTCCCTATCAGTAATTACTTTCAATGAAACTGAATTACATTCCCAAATCAAAAGACATAGGGTAGTTTAATGGATTTTTTTTTAAAAGAAGATGAGACTCTTTGCTTATTTTAGATTTTAGGACACACACAGGATGGAAGTAAAAGGATGGAAAAAGATATTCCACACAAAAAGTAACCAAAGGAGAACATGGTGGTCATATGTATTTCATACAAAATAGACTTTAAGTCAAAAACTGTCATAAGAGACAAATAAGAACCTTATATATTGATAAAAGGGTCAATTCACCAGGAAGACATACCAATTATAATTATGTTTGCACCTAACATTAGAGGAGACAAATATATGAAACAAACATTGACATGACATGGGCTCAAGAGAAGGGGAGAAAATGTTTACAAACAATACTTTAGAAGAGATTAATATCCAAAATATATCAAGAACTCAAATAACTCAACAGCAAGAAAACAACCCAATTTTTAAAATGGGCAAAGAACCTGAAATAGACATTTCTCAAAGAAGACATACAAATGGCCAACATGTGTGGGAAAAAAAAATACTCAACATCACTAATACTCAGGGAAATGCAAGTTAAAACCACAATATGATATTTCCTCACACCTGCTGGAATGACTATCACCAAAAACAAAAGATAAGTGTTGGTAAGGGTGTGGGGCAAAGGAATCTCTCACATATTATCAGAGAGTGTAAATTAGCACAACCATTAAGGAAAACAGTATAGAGGGTCCTCGAAAAATTAAAAAGAGGACTACCACATGATGCAGCAATCCCACTTCCAAATATCTACCCAAAATAATTAAAATCAAGATCTCAAAGGGATATTTGCATTCCCAGATCCAGTGCAGCATGATCTATAAAAGCTAAGACGTAGAAACAACGCAAGTGTTCATCTATGGATGAATGGATAAGATATGGTGTACAAATACACAAGAATATTAGTCAACCTTAAGAAAAGAGAAAATTTTGACCAGGTACGGTGGCTCACACCTGTAATTCCAGCAATTTGGGAGGCTCTCAGAGCTGGGTACACAGAAAGGAGCAAATCAAAGGCCCCTGCTCTCTCAGACCTCTCATTTGTGGGGGAGATGGACAGACAAACTCACACATGGATATGTTAATACCAGGAAATATTAAGAGCTATGGAGAAAACAGTGGCATAAGCAATCCACAGAGCGATGGGCAGTGGCAGTTTACACGGGGCAATCAGCTATGACTTCTCTAAGTCATATTTGCGCCAAGGTCTAAAATAAAGAGAAAGCCACACAGACATGTGTCAGTAACGCATTCCAGGCAAAGGAAACAGCAAGTGCAAAGGCCCTCAGGCCTTTTGGTTTTGATTGATATCAACAGGTCGACCTCTAAAAGGGCTGCGCCAATTCACAGTCATGAACAGCATCGGGGAGCACCTGTTTCCCTACATTTCGACCAGTACTTCTTACCATATTCCCTTTATTTCCATAAAAGAGAATTACCATTGTGTCATATCCATAGATGGACTCAAAGCACTGATGACAAGGGAAGAGGAAATGAAAAAAAGCAGCTCCCACTCAGTACTCCCTGTACCATACACTGCACCCCTCCCAGTTGACAGATGTTTCCATTTATCCTCACATCAACCCTTTAAGGGAGGCATTAGGTACCTACTTTTGCATGCAAAAAATTTAGATCCTGCAGACTTTAAGAAATCAGGCCAAAGGCATTCGATTCTTAGGCTATAACCGGAATTGACCTCAGGTGAGCCTACCGTCAGAACCTGAGCTCTTTCCATTCCACCAGGTTGCTCCCTAGTCCAGGAGCACAGAAGAGCTTGATTGGCAATCCCATACGAGGGACAAGCTCCAGCCTGAGTGGAGCTGGTTGCCCTGGGTAATTTCTTGCGTATGCATTTGATTTTTCTTTCACTGGATCTTTTTAACAGCAAAAGCCAATATTCCCCAATGTGCCAGGAATTTATCTACAGCTGAAGGAAGTTACTGTCAGGAAGATGTGGATATGAATAATTAAGGCCCTATTAAACATGCACACATCTTGTAATAAATCTCAAATTAGAATGTGCCAAGATCTTGTTAAACCTGCCAACACATATTCTCAAATAAGGTGGGAATATAATTTGGAGCTTATCAGGAGATTCAACCTTTCCCAGAAAAATACTATTCGACTGTTTGGAATTTTAATCTGGGGATTACCTGAATTTGTCTCATCTATCATTCCACTGTGTTTACACCCACTGTGAAACATCAAGCAAGTAATTTCTCTCAGGATGTCCTCAAGTGGGGTGTATTTTGATACATACTACACTAAACCTCATTATTTCTGACATTATCCAAAAGAGCCTCACTCTGAATACACTTCCCTTAAATTCTAAAAAAATAAAAATGTTCATTAATCAGTGACTTAAACAGAACTTTTTGAAAAGCCCAGGAGTTACGCTTCCTGATGAGGGTAGGGAGAGAGCACTGTGGTGAAGAGCACACACTCCGAGTCCGACTGATTTCCTGTCCCCGCTCCACCACTTGCCTATTGTCAAATGGGAACGGCAGGTGCACCTACTGCACAGGGTAGCTTTAAAGATCTCATGAGTTAATCACCTAAAATGCTGCCTTCCCCATAGTAAGTGCCAGCTGTAGTTATTATCATTGGATGTATCCCAATCATGAAAACTGATGTTACCAAAAATATATAACTCACAGTTTTTAGTAACTTTTACTTTTTCTAATATAAAAAATACAGATTTATTTTATAATCTTATAAACAACTCACAAGAACAAATAAGAAAATACATTCTTAAGTATAACATAATGAAGTGTTAAATATCCCCATGGCACTGGCAGAAACCAATACAACCATGTCTATTTTGCCATCAGGGAAACTGAGACACCAGTGGTTGAAACATTTGGTTTCAATCTTCCAGAAAACAGGAAGATGCCCAGCCTTTCATGACTCTTTAAATGGTGTCTTGATGTTTCCTGTTCCAATAGGCCAGTACATTCTTGAAATATAGCCTTAATTTTTACACACAAGCTGTGTAACCTCAGACAAAGCAAATAACCAGGTTGTGCATCTGTTTCCTCATCTGTAAGGTAGAAAATAATAAAAACACACAGCTCCTAGGGTCACAGTGAAGAAAATGAACCAAAATCATAGACAAGTCCTGCCACACATATGCATGAGCTGCTGGAAAGGCATGCCCATTTGCCTGTTCTAGAGTGGGCCTTCCTAACATGGGAAATAGTCCAGATCTTCAAGCCAAAGAAACAGTGGAAAAAAGCCACAGCAAGAGGAAAAAATGTATACACTGTTCCTACAGAGACCCCTCAGATTCTTAAGATCACACTGCAGAATTAACCATCATGGTCCACGCCCACCTGTGAAGCCATTTAGGGTGGAAACAGCAGCAGCTCATCACAGTCTTTTCTGCCGCCTGACATCCCACTGAGAGCTGAACTCCTCTTTGCCAGTAATTGGAGAACAAATTGTGCAAAATGATTGGACTGACCAATAAATCTGTGCCAGTAATCCACTGGAAGGGCAACCACGTGATTCTGCAGAATCTGTAAATCTCACCCAGATAGATGGCAAACTTACTGAAGTCCCCGGGTCAGGGACCTCAGGTTCCCAGGCCATATCCCCATCCTCATCTGTACTCTGGGGACAGGGATGGCAGGAAGAGGATGGACTGGGAAGAGTGAAAGTTCACAAGGATGACCTATGCCCTCCCCAAAGAAATAAATCTCCTCTCATTTAAATGACAAAAGAAAAAACCCAGAAGAGAAAATATGATCCGTGTGGTCTTCGGGGGAGAGAGCAAGTCAGATACTAAGACCTGAACCTAGCTCTTGAGCAGACAGGCCAGAAGGGAGTTCACACAGACAAAGCATTTAACGCTGTGCCAGGCCCATAGTGTTCACTTAATACCGACGCTAGTCACTGCCCCCCTTCTCAATGCAGAATACAGCTATAACAGCAGCCAGTGTGCTACAGGCCAAGGCACAATGCTAAGTGTTTTACATGAATTGTTTCATTTTCTCCTCAAAACAATCCTAAGGAGCAGGTGCTATTCTCATTCGCACTTTCCTGCTGAGATAGCTGAAGCTTAGAGAGGCTAGGAGACATGCCAGGATCACACAATTAGTACGCCGCAGAACCACACCACCAACCCAAGCCATCTGCATCACTACTTCTAAACGACAGTGTCTCCGTATACCATGGGATCTTTTAAATCTGCTTTTGCTACCTGCAACCCTTTTGGGAATTGCAAATGGTATATAAAGTCAGAAACAATTGGCGTGCTTTCACCACCCCACCCCAGCCTTCGGATGCTGTGATGGCTAATTTTATGTGTCAAATCGACTGGGTCATGGGGTGCCCAGACATTTTGTGAAACATGATTATGGCTGTGTCTGTGAAGGTGTATCTGGATGAGATTCACATTTGAGTCAGTGGACTGAGTAAAGCCGACTGGTCCTCTCCAACGTGGGTGGGCCGCATCAAGTCCGTTGAAAACCTGAATAGAGAAAGGCTAGGGAAGAGGGAGCTTCTCCTGCGTAACTGTGAGCTGGGGCATTAGTCTTTTCCTGACTTCAGACTGGAACTGAAAAATAGGCTCTTTTTGGGCCTTGAGCCTACCAAATCTTAGACTGGGATTTACACCGTTGGTTCTCTTGCGTCTCCTGCTTGCTCAATCTCCATAGTCACATGAACCACTTCCTTATAATAAATCTATTTATGTATATACATCTATATATACACATATACATCTGTCTGTATCTCCTAATATCTCCTTTTGTTTCCTTTGCTCTGGAGAACCCTAATACAGATGCCATGCATCACAGAAACCCATCTGAAGCCTTCGTTAACACTAGAAAATTTTTTATGGGTCATTTGGACACTAAGCATGCAATAACCCAGTGTTTAAAACTAAACTTTAGAGGAATGTCCAACCTAAAAAAGCACTGCTGTGAAAATAAAATGGGAACTGATGCAAAGCATGGGATGTAGTGGGGAGGGAGAAGGGAACACAGGGGAATGGTGTGCCCTCATGCCTCTGCAGAACCTTTCTGCATTATTGTCTTCTTGGCTCCTCTAATGCACCACATCCCTTTGCGCACACACACTATCCCATAGTGCAAGCTCGAGAAGCCATATGCATGGCTCACTCAGCATAGCACGCACAGGTCTCCTCACCTAAATGAATCTAGGTAAGGAGCTGAAGGAGACTGAACAAATGGTAGAAGGAAATACTGTTTTGGGGTCGGAACCTTCTTTGTAGTTCCTGTCTCTCTCTCATTTACAAGACAGACTGCCCTAGTCCTCAAACTAGGCTCTGTGGGAATTAACTGTCATGAGCTGGAGCCAGATCAGCCATTATTGTATGTCCCATGGGAAGCAGACCTGAGACCTCACTCTGCTCTGCCAGGCCTCCCACCAGGCCACCGCTCCTGAAAATTAGCTCTTTCATCACGACGAGCTGCCCAAAGCGCAGGAGCTAAGAGATGACCTATGGGCCCAATTCATAATATTTATGTTCCTGCCACTTCACTGCCCTCTATCTCCGCTCAGTACCTTTGGCTGGCTGAATCAGAGACCCCCCCCAGACACTGTGGGGATGGAAACTATAATTGCAATTGTCAGTGGTGAGCAGCTTTTATGGTGAGGGCTACATACCTACCACAATCCTCCTGCATTCCACCAGCTTCAGCCAAAATGCAAACTGACACTACCTCTTTAGATGAGGATAAAGCCAGTTTAATTCACTCCTTAAATGCATCAGCATTTATTTTAAAGCCGTGTATCTCTCAGACCACAGGACATGAACCTGCTCCAAACCTAACACCAGATGCATTGTCAAATTCACAGAGAAAGCTAGAAGCAAAAATTAAAAGTGAATGTGAATGCAAGGCTGATACTTAGGTATGTAAATTGCTTTAAGTTCTTGATAGTAAAAATACCCACTCACGCAACTCAACGAATACATATTGACAAACTACTATGTACCAGACATAGAATGAGGAGATGAAGAGACGAGGCCATGCCTACATGAGCTCAGTGTTCTAATTCACTCTACCAAACCTCCCTCAGTTTGCCAGGAAGGACCTGTGTGAATCTTTGCGAAGATCTTCCTAGTCCCACATTCACCTTGATAATTATAGCTTTCATCTAAGGAAGTCACACATGCCAAGCATTATTCAGCCATAGGTATTTTCAGCATTCCATTTATTGAGCACCTGTTATATTAGGTACTGTGATAAGTACTATGCACATTATACCATTTAATCCACCTGACATCTCTGCAAGGTATGTATTATGTACTATCGTTTTACAGGAGGAGGCCAGAGAGATGTTAAATGACTTTCCAAAAGTCATGTAATCAGCAAATGGTGGTAGAGCTAGGATTCACATTCCTAGCCTATCTGTACTTCCTGGGCATCCACTGTGATTCCCAGGAGGTTCAAAGGAGGCCTGCTCTTCACTCAGCTGCACAGCAGTGTTCATGCTACTCTAAGGCCAAGGGACTGTTTTTTCCTCTGTGTCAGAAAAAGGAGCACCAACGTGACTGGCAAGGCTGCAACCGTAGGTCCCAGGTGAGTTGCCTCCCCTGAGTCTGCCTTGTCATCTCTCAAATAAGGAAGGTGAGCAAAGGGATCCATAAGACGTCTTCCAACTCCAGTGTCTTCTGAATCCCTGCAACTGGAAGACCTGCCAAAGTGTGGCCAAGAAGACCTAACTCATTCCCAGGCCATGCAGCACCACAATCAGACCCTGACCAGGGCCCACAAGAGAGAAGATGACTCCAAAAGACCTGTGTGTTGGGCTGTTCTTGCATTGCTATAAAGAAACACCTGAGGCTGGGTAATTTGTGAAGAAAAGTTTAATTGGCTCATAGTTCTGCAGGCTGTATAAGCATGGTGCCAGCATCTGCTCAGCTTCCGATGAGCCCTCTGGGGGCTTTTACTCATGAAGGAATAGGCATGTCACATGGTGAGAGAGGGAGCAAGACAGAGAGAAAGGAGAGGTCCCAGATGCTTCTAAACAACCAGATCTTGGTGAACTAACTGAGCAAGAACTCACCCATCACCAAGGGGATGATGCTAAGCCACTGGGGAGGGATCCACTCCCATGATCCAATCACCTCCCACCAGGCCCCATCTCCAACCCTGGGAATTACATTTCAACATGAGATTTGGAGGGGACAAAAATCCAAACCATATCAACCTGCCACAGCACATCCCAGGCAAACAGAACGCTCCCCAGGCCCATCACTGACCTTCAAGTTCCACCCTGATTTCATCTGACTTGTTGAAATAGAGCCATTTTTTACAGATTCAAGTTCTACTAACCCAGATCACATCACTCCCCCACATCCAAAGTAACACACACACCTGAAAGCCAGTGATAGAAACTCCTCAGCAAGGCCTACAAGGCCCCAGGTGGTCACTCTGGCTTTTGTTCCCCTCTCTCGCCCTGCCTAGGCTCCCATCCCCAGCTTTCCACTCCAACCTCCCCAGGCACCCAGCCCTTCATGCTCTTTTCCTCCTGGGATCCCCACCCTTCCCTCTGTCTGTGACACTCCCCCGGCTCTCTTCACAAGACTCTGCCTCTCCCTTTGACCTGAGCTTACAAGTCCCCTCTTCTGAGAAGGCTTCCTGCCCATTATTTAAGACTCCAGCCCTGTTTGGTGCCTCACAGTAATATCATGATTAGTGATTTTTCTACTTAGGTTCATCGCTCATCTTCCCCCAGCCCGAAAACTCTGTGTGCTTCACAGAGTTTTATGTATTTTTGTAAAGTCACCTCTTCTGTTCATCTCAGCAGAAAAGAAACTTGTTTGGACGCTCATACACTTTGTCAGCTGAAGTTCAAGTTATGTCAGCTGAAGTTCAAGTTATGTATCTGCATTGTTTTGAGGCAAGTCTGTCTCATGGAATCTGTGCACTCCACCATCTAGCTCTGCACCCAGCACCCAACAGAGCACCTAGCACAAAACCAGCAGTCGGTGACACTTGTTGAAAGCTTGAAAGAACAAGCATTGCTTATCTCAACAGGTCCTGTATGATTACCACAGCAACTGGCTGGCCAGCACCATGGATCCTTCTCCACTTCTACGGGCTGGAGGAAGGGGATGTGCCACATTTTGTGCAGATAGCAAAGGTTCTGCTCTGCAGGAGCTAAAGAATACACACAAAAGTGTTTTCACATGATACCGTGCCATGCAAATAGAAAGTGCTTTCATATATATGTCTGTATGTGTGTAGATACTACACTTGATCTTATCCAAAAGGCCGAGAAGTGACTGTGTGTGTCTAGAGAGGCGGACAGATAGACAGATGTCCGCTGAAAAAAAAATACATTTATAACAAACATTTAAATCATGGTCCAAGGCAAAATAGGCTAAGTGCAAAGTGAGTATCACAAATAATGAGTGCCACAAAAACGAGGGTGAGTCCAAGAGGGAGAGGGGAGGTTACCCAGGGAAAATGGACTTCAATCACGCTCTAAAAAGTGGCACAGATCGATAGATGTCAACAGCCAGAGCAGCATAAGTGTGGCCCCAACCCACTTCCATCAGTACCACCTGGGGTGTTGGTCAACTCCCCGCCTGCTAGCAGAGCCCCGGGAGTTGGGCCTGGGAGTCTAGTTTTTATCACACGCTCGGGTGAATCTGATGCACATTAAAGAAAAGTCATCACTGAGCCCACCAGGCAAAAGGGCCTAAGTGTACAAAGCTGTGTAGGACAATAATTTGAGAGAACTAGGAAGCAGCAGCTAGAAATACATGTTAAGGCTCGAGAGTTAGGTCTGGATTCTATAGGTAAAGGGAAAACACTGCAGGCTTTTGGATAAAGGAGTCACACAGTGAACACGATGTTCTAGAAAGCTTGGGAAACAGCTCAGGAGTCACTGGGGAAAGAGTTGAGGAGGAGGGAGCCAAGTCAGGAGGCCACAAGACCTCCAGCAGACACTGGGCCCTTCCCCAGGTTGAGAACCCCACGTTGGCCACCACTAGGGACCAGTCAGGGACATGGAGAAGCCTCCCTGGTCTCATCCATGGACATCTGCTCTGGTCTTCCTGATAAGTCCAGGCCTGAGGATGTTTTGATAAAAAAGAAACACACAGGATCTCAAGGCACAAGTGAGAAACTCTTATTTGCAGGCCAAGAGAGTAAGAGATCCTTCAGAATTCAAGTGCTCAGGCAGTGGTACTTGGCAAGGATGTGCTGTATGCCAGGCACCCAAGTTGTTGGAAACAAATAGTATAACTGTAATCTGGTCAAAGCCGAGAACTTACATTTCTCAGGAACACTGGCATATGCACATTAAATCTATAAATACATAAAGATTTCTGGGAGCACTAAATAGAAGTGTGAGATTTTTCCAAATAGATGTGTCTGTTTGTTGGGAGATGAATCTCAATGACCTCTACTACTACTTAACAAAAAAAAAGAAAGACAAAAACAATCAGGAGTTGGAGGCTATACAAACTTCATGTCCAATGAATCACTGTGAACATGAAGCAGGTTTGGTAGTTTCCATCTTGACAAGGGAGTTTAAAGGGTGCCCCATCAGGTCCCCGTGGAGTCCTACTCTCTGGGGGTCTCTGCCAATGGAGGCATTCCTCTCTCCGTCCCTGTTTCTGCCTGGCTCTTGTGCTGTGAGTTATACAAAATTTGCTGTCTTCACAAGAGTGCACAGATTCCATGAGACAGACTTGCCTCAAAACAACGCAGATACATAACTTGAACTCCAGCTGACAAAGTGTACCAGCGTCCAAACAAGTTTCTTTTCTGCTGAGATGAACAGAAGAGGTGACTTTACAAAAGCTTTCCTCTTTCAAATATATGAACAGGGTTCCAGCCAAAAGGAACTATATCATTTCCACCTGTCTGAAGGCAGACAGGCTGTAAACATTCCAGCAAGATGTTTGGGGAGTCCTTTAAGCTCCCTGCAAGAAAGTAAATGGCTTGAGACAGGTCTCTCTCATTAGCTAGTGCAAACGGAGAGCAAAAATGTTTCAATTCTAGGAGTGTGGGAGGGTCTGGTCGCAGATCGCCTTCCTGTGCTTCTTCCTCTGGTGCTACACATTCTCTCCAATGCAGACAATGTTTTTCTGGCCTTGTGGTTTCAAAGATAACCTTCACGGTAAAAATCAATAGCTGTAACACAGTCTTTGGTTCAGAATGAAGCAATAACCCAGGCTCTAAGATGAGGTCCCCTGTTGAGGTCAGAGAGATGCTGACACAGATGCCTCATTTTCTCCTCCCAGTCCTGCTAACATTTGTAATCGCTGCCCTGCGGCCCAAGGACAGACACCTTGGCTGTCTTGCCTTTCTCTGACGGGAGAGATGCTCACAGCCTTCAGACTGTGGTTCCCAACGCACTGAAAACAGGTGGGTCTCTAAGAACATTTAAACTGACCGATGGTATGATATTTGCACTTTTGTGTTGCACCCAAGGGCGCACCCCTCACTAAGGGGGATACCATTAGCAATGCTCAGAAAAAGAAGCCAAATGCCAAAAACCACGTGTGGAGAGATTTCACCCCATGACATGTCCACAGACGGCACATTTACAGAGACAGAAGGCAGACCAGCAGTTGCCTGAGGTTAGGGTACAAGTGAGATCTCAGGGAATTTGGGAAGACAGTGGAAATGTTCCCAAACTGGATTGTGGTATAGTTGCAAAACTTGTAACTTTATTAAAATGCATTAAGTGTGTACTTAAAATGGGCTAATGCTATGAAATTAAATTACACATGAATAAAACTGTAAAAGAGATACATCCATTGAGTAGTTAACGATATGGGGAAATACAGGTTAAAAAACACAGAATACCAGATATTAAATCATATGCTATTTTTAAAAAAAATGCATCATGCACACATTGGCTTCAGAGGAATAAGAGAAAGCAATATGCCAAAATGTTTATAGTAATTGTTCACTATGTGATGGAATGACAGGTGCTTTTCACTTTCTTCTTTATGTTTCCTGTATATTCCAAATTTTTATCATGAATATGCACTTGCTTTCATCATCAAAATTTGATGCTGTAGTTTAGTAATGCACCTATGAAATAATTGGCCAAGAGTACATAGCTGAAGAGTTAATAGCCAAGTTTGAGACGATGCTGCTTACGGTCCCTGCAGTTGAGCAGACACTTAATGGCCATTGTGAAACTCAGGGACCTGAAAGATTTAAGGCCTCCCTCTTCAAGTAAGCACACCCCCCTCCCCTCATCAGGCCCACTGTATGTATTCCCAGAAAGGGTCAGGCCTTGCACAGGGAAAGCAAACATTAATTAACTTGCACATTGCACGTGCACACATACCAGTCCCCCGTTAACACACTGGAACAATTTTCAACGTGTTCAAGTCAATCAAATACAGGTGACAGGACCTGAACTACATTATAAAGCATGAGCCCTGTGCCCGTCGCCAATGTAGAACACAGCCTATCTGTACAAATGCTTCTTTTCTTCCCCCTGTGAGAAAGGCTCTTTATTTTCTTGGAATACACAGTCTTACCGTAACAGAGGATTCACTGACCCTAGCTAATGATTTTCTCTCCTTCAAAATTAATATCACACACTGGATCTCTAGGTACTTTACAGTACTTACAGAATTTTCTAAAATAATGAATACTCTCTACCCACGCTAACAGGAGTTTCTCCATCCTTGGTGTTAAGATTGAGGACAAGGGTCAGCTGAGGCCAATCCCGCAGTTTGCTGGTTTGGAGAAGGATCCTAAACTGAGCACACAGCAAGTTGACTGGCTCAGGAGGAAAGCTTGAGGGTGGTATCCTTAGCTCATCAGCATTTTTCTACGATTGACCTCTGTCTATCACAGGGACAGGCCCTGCAGCCCGGTTTGCATTCCAGAACCCACCATCCCCTTTCAGATCACAGCTGCTGGAGCTGTGGGCAGCACTGCTGACCCAATTATTCTCTCCTCTGACATCAGGAACGGGAATTTACAGGACTATTGCTCTCCACTGGCAATCTGAAATAAGGCTCTATAAATTCCAGAGCTGTGTGACAGACATTTGCCGCCAATGTACCTGGTAAAGCAGGTAAATCCAGGCTCAGGAAAGAGCAATGCAGAGCAGAAAAGCAGAGAACAGAGAGAGAAGAGACCAAGAGTTGCTTTCTTAGACCCCTTAACTCTCTAGCTCCTGGTAACAGTCTCTGTGAGGTCAGCAATCAGGCTGCACAAACTACCCTTTCTGCCTCCTGATTACTGCTCCTTCTAGCCTGAATGAGTCTTTGTGACTTACATCCAAAGGAGGCTTGGATAAAGAACCTACAAAATAAACTCCTCTCTGAAAATAGGAAATACTTCCCTGGGCCCTCTGCCTGGAGGCATTAGCAAAAGGACAGCCAGAGGAATTAAACATTTTTTCAGGATTGGAGGCCAAGAGAGCTTCAAGTGCAAGTTCCTAAGAAAAGGGCTCCTAGGGCAGGTGTCCAGGCTGGAGGCCCAGCAGAGCCTCCAGAGTGAATGATTCACTCAGTGGAGGTCAGAATGAGAGCTCCCCCAGGGCAAAGACCAGGGACACTGTCTCCCTTACTAACCACTGCATCCCATGTACCTAGAACAGCACCTGATACAGCGGAATCTCAACTAATACCTGCTGAATTAACTCATGGGTGTATAAATATTTGATGGGCAGCTACCTTTTGCAAAAAGTAATTCTAGGCACAGGCTCAAGAAGTTACATAAACCAAGGCAGAAGCAAAAATGTACAGTATATCTACAAGGAGCAGGTAAAACCCCATTCGGCAGATACATCAAGCCTATTTGCAGAGCTATAGGATGGGACTATGAGGGAGAAAGCTTTGCGTATTAGGCTAAAGAAGTAGTTTTGTCTGCAAGGGTGAACATCCCGCAGCTAACATTTCCAATGACCAAAACACATTTCCACTGGAGCTCCTTAAACACATACTTCCTATGCAGCCTTCTCACTCCACCTCCTAGGTACCCCTACTGACCCAGGAGACTTGATGGCATCTTCCTTTCTGTATCACGTACCATGAAAATAATAAGTCTACCAAAGCTGTAGTCTCAGACTTCACAACATCCTCCACTTCTGGACATTCTGACTACAGGCACCGAATAACTCAAGTTACAGGATCAGAGAAGCAACATCAGCTTCAGCATCCATTCAGCTAAAAACAAGGAGCAAGTATCAATTCACACTAACACCAGAGATTCAACTTTCTCCATTTTTGTAACAGCACGTATACAAGTGTATATATTCACACACACACAGAGAATTCACCCACACAGAGAATTCAGTTTACAACTGCATCAAGCTCTGACCCTCCTAAACAAAGACATTTTTCAGTTTCTCCTTGTCATTGAAGAAGGATTAATAAACATCTGATTCTCTTTCAAATAAGTATGTCCACAGGAGCGGGAGAGTGATTTGGTAGCAAGAATACACTCTGGCCACTAGACCTGAATGACTTCTCATCGTGGCCTCTCCACTAATTAACAATATGATCCTGAAGGCATTTTACCTCCCTGAGTCTGTTTCTCTATCTGTAGGTTGGAACTAGTGACACTCCTCCGTATTGTTATTTCAAAGATTAAGTCAGAGATTGTGCATCAAAGGGACTGACAATGCCTGACATGTGGGACAGACTCAATGAATGGTAACTATAATATCGCCACCAACTTAAGTGTAAGTTGTCACATCAGCATTAGCACATGGCCAGGGCACACATACGTGTCTGCTTTGTAATATAGTCAGAAGTGTACACCAGACTCTCCCCACACAGCACATATAACCCCAGCACACAGCCAGTGACCAGAGGATCAAAGAGCTCTAAGGGAAGTAATAAGTTTTACATCACAGCCACCAGCATCCATCTCCCTTTCTATAGGTTCCTTTGGGAAACCAGCTGTCCACTACATTTAGTCCTTGGCTTTGTGACTTCCCCCCAGTTCCAGGATGGAGCATGTGACTCAAACCTCAGTCAACTAATGCACTGCATTTTCCTGGCCAAGGTGATTGGTCCATGGATGGGCACATTTTCCTTGGACAGGGAAATATAATGAGATGCTCACCGGAATGGCTGAAAGACATTTTCTACCAAATGTAAATGTAAGGGCCTGTAAGACTGGCCCTGCTGCAACCAGCTCACCCCATGGGGACAGCCTGCCCAAGGAAAGACCTAATGCACAGAGAACAGAGCTCAGATACGGGAAGGGGGAACCCAGCTTCCAATGGCATTTATGAGCCTCTGCATCGAGCTAAACCGAAAACCAGAACTATCTCTTGAATTCTTGGTAGTGTCTTGAAGCTCCTTTTTTTTAAATCAGTTTGAAATAAGTATTCTGTCTCATGACACTGGAAGATACCAGACAGGTACATGTAGCAAGGGTATTCATGGCTAGCAAGAGGTTTTGGGGGAGCAAGCAGAGACACCCAGATTATGCTTGGTGAACCATGAGTCTACTTCTAAGCCAGGAGCCCTGATTCACTGTAGACTATAGAAAATGCTCTGAAGAAGTGGCTAGGACTGAAAACAAATTGGAAGCCCCTGGGATGAGGGCTCCTAACCTGGGGACATCACCCTCTAAGCCTGAGAGCCTGAGGTCTGCCCACGGGGTCCAGCTCAGATGTGATGTGTGCTCCTGCACGTGCCAGCTTCTGATTTCCTAGTCGTCTCATCCTTCCAGGTGAGTGGGAATGTGATATTTACAAGGGCCATGGTCTCTAGAGCATGGTGTGAAAGCACCTCATAAATTCTACTTTACTATTTCAAAGGAAAAACACTTGATTAAAACACACACCAGAGAAGGCAGACAGGGGCCTTTCAGTCTCCAGCTGTCATCACTGAAGGAGATCTTGATCCCAGTTTCAAGAAAGGGGAACTGGAACAGTTGGATGGCACACTCTCCTCCACTGCACAGGTGCAATGCATCATTACCTGACATTGGCCGCCTGAACTTTTCTGCTGAGCCCTTCCTTCTGACCCCTTCCTGGAGCTCCCCAGTAAACAGGTCTTCACTGAGAAAGAATGCTGGATAATAATTAGTGCCACATTCTGAGGCTTCAGAACAGCCAGAGTTGACTGGATTCCTGACCCACCCTGCCACTTCCTAACTATGACCTAAAGCAAGACATTTTACCTATCTGAGCCTTCAGTTCTGCATCTGTGAAATAAGAATAAGTGTAGTACCCCTCACCAGGTTGTAAGAATTAAGTGAGGTGGTCAGGGAGTCGGCAGATCTTACTTCAGTTTTACTTGTAAGAAGGCTGAGGCCAGTCACGGTGGCTCATGCCTGTAATCCCAGCACTTTGGGAGGCCAAGGTGGGTGGATCACTTAAGGTCAGAGTTCTAGACCAGCCTGGCCAACATGGCAAAAACTGGTCTCTACTAAAAATACAAAACTTAGCTGGGCATGGTGGTGTATGTCTTTAATCCCAGTTACTCAGGGGGCTGAGGCAGGAAAATCACTTGAACCTGGGAGGCGGAGGTTGCAGTGAGCCGAGATCACACCAATGCATGCCAGCCTTGGTGACAGAGTAGACTCCATCTCGAAAAAAAAAAAAAAAAGAAGAAGATTGAGGCCCACAGTGGCTGTCTGACTTGCCCAAGATCCTAGAGCTAATAACTGCAGCATCTGGGACTCATATCCAGGCCTGACATCAGAGCCCTCATATTCTGCCCACCCCTCCATGGGACCATAGGCCTGGTCCCTCTGGCACTCCACGACTCTGAAGTCAACATGCCCATCTGTGATGCTCTCTTCACTGTCTCTAATCATGGACTCGCTTTACCATCCGGTCACAGTCTCCTCAAGGGGGAACAACTTCAAGCATTATGTTCTGCATGCACTTGGCAGAAACTTTATGCTCTGCAAGGCAAGGTCTCAGAGATAAGAAACAAGTTCTATCCTCTCCTAAAGTGTGTGTTTGCTGAGAGTGCCTTGCAGGCATAGTATAAATGTAGTTATATTTTAAGATCTGCTCAGAATAAACAAAACCTGTTCCCAGAGACTTTACTCTTCATAAGTGTCAAGAAAACCCAGCAAATCGAACAGGTGTCTCACTGTACAAAGAAAATCAGGACGCTGCCAAGGAAGATGGCTTAGGCCTCAGGGATGCAATTGTGTCTCAGGTTTGAAAAAATGATAGCAAAAAATAAAAGCAAAATGAAATATGTCGCTTGGCTTTTGAGATTGTGCCTACTAGCACAGAGAACGTGTGTGAACTAAGAGCTTTACAGGCCTACTACATTTTTTAAACAAAACTTCTCTTATTCACTCATTTGTTCCATGAGTTTTTACTGAGCTTCTATGTGTCAGACACTGTGGTAGACCCTCAGGCTACACCCCTGAATAGGAGAGAGACGGCCCTGGCCATCCTGCTGAGAGTAGAGGACACTTCCCGGCATCCTGTGCCAGTCACTCAAATCGGTGTGCAAAAACTCCATGTTTACAATGATGTGGGTAACAGCTAATCCCAGGAGGAAATCATTTCATACGGCAAAACATCTCTAAAAACTTGTTCCTTCTAATAATGTGTCACGGGAAGAAAACAAAAAGCTTTTGTAGCCAAATTAGCTGAGAATGAGTGCTTTGAAAGCTGGCAAACTGTTTTCTCTATTGCAGGACTCCTCTGATCCTTTCCCATGTGACTGTGCTCAGTGACTTGCCAGAGAGTGCCAGGGCTGTGGTGTGTGGGTACACAGACCTGCCCAACTCCAGGAAACGAGCAAAGCCTTGCAAACATGTATGTGATCAAACTCTCAGCAAAGAGCGTTTTGATGGATGGTGTTCCACAGAGAGCACTTCAGAAAGACACCTCTGTGGAGGATCGTGTCTGAGCTAGACCTACGGTGGAGATGCAATCCCAGCCTCACCTTGGCCCTCCTTGCCAGGTATGCCACTGCCCTGATGCACCAGTACAGAACTGCCAGGTTTCCTTCAGAGTAAAATTAAAAATCTGAAAGGCATTGTATTCTTTATGTCACTTAAAAAAAAAAAAATCTTGTCTTGGGCATTTCTTTCAGCTCACCCCATGGAACTGGTCACTATGAATAATTGAAAATATAAATAAAAAATTCATCTGGTAGCCCAGCCAATCTCTGCTGTGTCCATGGAGGGTGGTAAGATTTGTTATCTCAAGAGGAATTTCCATGACCTCTTTCCTACCCATTCAGGAGCAAATGAAGTCTATTTCCACTAGCAGAATGTCCGGCAGAAGTGTGAACAATAGTGGTGTAGAATGACAAAGACAGTAGGCTCCTGGAAGAAAATGAGGGTCTTCACAGGTTATTTAAAACAAAGAAATCTGGCTAGAGTTTCAGACTAGAAGAGGAGAGCAGGCTGAAATGGAAGATGCTCCGTTATTCACGGAAAATTACCTGTGGTTGAGGAAGGAGTCAGAGAACCGAACCTTGCCCTTTGGCAACACCGGAGAGTAGAAACTTCTTTTGTCAGTTCTGGTCTCTAAGTTTGGTGCCCTTTTTGTTCCTCCTGGCTCTTTGTTCCACTCTTTGTTCTTACCTGACCCCCTTAGAAGTACAGTATCTATATTCTCCTTTCCCAGTGAAATATGATCTCAGGAAATGAGCTGAACCTCATTCACACCAAAATGTAATGACTAATGCTAGATAAATGATCTGATGCCAGATCAAGTGTTGAACCAAAAGAACTGTACTCCCAAAGCAGGCTTTCAGGCATCAGAAGGCTGCTGGGTCACTGTCTTTGAGCAGAAGGCCTTCAATCAAGTGCAAGTACATCCCGACACTTGTCCACCCCCACAGGTGTCAGAGGAAGCCGCAGGGGCCTGAGTCACAAAGGGGAGGTCTGGGAGGGTTGGCTGTCCCCTGTCCAGTGTTCATGCTTATGCAGAGACTAGCCAGACCTGCAGACCTTCAGAAGGGGATGATGAGTCAGATTGAGGTCAAAAACCACATAGCATTTCCTTCCCCTCCCTACTGAGGACCCTCCTGTCTAGGCTCAACCAGAGCAGAAGAGGTGCAAAGGTGAGCTCTTCTCCCCACAAGGTCCATCCACACAGTGATGCCACTTTCAGTGCCCTGGAGATGTCCAAGCTCGACACTCCCACTCAACAGTGGAAGAAGGGCCCCAAGAAGGGCAGGAGCTTCCCCAGGGCTGTACAGAGGACCCATGGAAGAGCCTTGCAGAAAGCAAGCACCTCACTGCTTCCAACCCACTCAGCTGCCCTGACTCCAGAAACCATCACAGCCACCTGTGAAGCTCAGCCTCCCAGCCCTGTTGTATGAAATCCCAGGTCCAACAGGAAACATATTCACACAGTTCTTCCTTAGGGTCAATCCCAACCCTCCACTTTCAGGGAACAAGAAGTCAGTCCCTTCTACGATACTCAAGGATTCATCCTGCAACAGGTTCCCTGGCATTTGGCTATTCCTGTGTGGGGCCCTCTGTCCCAGCATGAGAAGATCAGAAAGCCTGTAAGGTGCCGTGGGGGTATTGACACTCCCCCCAGTTAACTGACTTCCAGTGGAAGTGTTGAGTCCAAGAGGTCACCTCTGGGAAAGCCATACCAGGTGTCATACAGACTTCAGCTCCCCGTCATAGAACAGGCTCAGCAAGTTTCATTTAACCAGGCTAGGGTCCACAGGAATGCCCAGTGAACTCTCTTCCCCATATTGAATATTGTCTGTAACCTTTTGGGAATAAGTTTTCTGTACAAAAATATAATTCACACAATAAACAGCCCCTTCCCACAATGGAAAAACCTAATAGAATGTAATTATTGCAGAGGGATTCTGGGAGAAAAGAAGTCACACTTCTCTCTCCTGATCCCTCCCGAGAGGCTCCCATGCACCAGGAGTCTGAGCTGAAATAGTCACCTGAGAAAGGCACAGGGTGGCCCATGCTCAAGTGTGGGGAGTCCTTAATTTCAGTCCATCCTATATGGCTTTCCTTGATGACTATTTAAAAATCAAAACAAAGGTCATAAAGCCAGAATGTTTTATTCTACTTACAAGTCCGAAGTCATTTCACATTTGCATGAATAACCTTCTGTGAAGACAGGTGTCACATCTTAACTTTTAGTGGCCCTGTGGCACTTGCTGTCATTGAAATGGGGTAGATGTTCACAGCACACCTCAGGGCAGCAGTTCTTAAGCAAAAGTGATTTTGCCCCCTAGGGGACACTTGCCAATATCTGGAGATAATTCTGATTTTCACACATGGGGAGGGGGCAATGCCACTGACATTTAGTGGGCAGAGGTCAGGGATGCTGCTAACCATCCTATACTGCGCAGGACAGCTGCCTGCAACAGGGAATTTTCCAATCCAAAAGCCAATACTGCCAAGGTTTGGCAGAAACCCTTCTGTCAAGTAATGGTTTTCAACAACACTGGGCATAAGGTTCACATAAAGTATTTAGTGTAAATGCAAGTTTATGGATTTTACACACAGAGATTGTTTCAGTTGGTCTGAAATGGGAATTTGCCATTTAAAAAAAAAAAAAAAAGAAAAAAAACTGTTCCCCCTTCCCCAAGGGATTTTGATGCAAGTGTTTCCTATATTTTCAAAATGATGGGCTTGCAATTCCAAAAGATACCACCAGGTAGCAGTGCTGTTAGCTCGGGTAACAAAAGCTTTATAGAAGGTTCTTAGGCAGAGTCTCACGGAACCACACATGCTCTACTTCCCCACGAAAATACAATCACAGGTAGG
This sequence comes from Mandrillus leucophaeus, assembly GCF_000951045.1. Taxonomy (NCBI): domain Eukaryota; kingdom Metazoa; phylum Chordata; class Mammalia; order Primates; family Cercopithecidae; genus Mandrillus; species Mandrillus leucophaeus. The sequence continues at coordinate 439,713 of NW_012109585.1, forward strand.
CAGAAACATGAACTAAATACAGAAAGTGAATAAACTCACACAATATAGATCAATATTTAAAAAGAATGCAAACACCAGACATTGGGGCACGCTTCTAACAAATATTCATCTCTGCCTAATGTAACTTACATGGAATTGTTTGGAGCCAAGTGATTTCAGAGCTGGAAGGACTAAAGTCATCTAGTTCCATAGCCTCATTTTAGCAAAGAATATGACTGCCTGTAAATGACCAGTTTCTAGAATTTGAGACCTTGCAATGCTGTGCCCACTCAGTCCCAATAGTGAGTACTTCAGAATCCCTTCCCTGATGAGCTCTTCCTGTTTATGGGGTGAGCCTATGTCTGCCTTTGAAACACATCCCAACTGCTTGCACCTGTTGCAGTGAATACCCCTGCAGAATATTTACTCTGGGCATTACCTGGATTCCACAGCTCAGTGTTAACCAAACTTGCTTCATCCAAGAATCACCTAGGGCTTGCTAAAAATACAGGCTTTCCCTCCGGAGAGTCCCACGCAGTTGGTCTGGAGCAGGGTTGACAATCTGTATTTTTAGCAAACACCCTAAGTGGCTCTTTAGCTCTGGCTCTATTCCAAACTTTCCCAAAATGTGGTCCCTATAAAAACATCAACTGGGAGCCATTCTGGACCAATCACTCTTTCTAGGGGCTGAGCCCAGGAATGTGTAACAAACTGCTGGATGAAAATTTTGCACATTAAGGTTGAGGACCCTAACACTCTATATAGAAATTACTTACAGCATGATGCCCTCCCAGATCTTAAGGAGCTTCATCTCTACAAAGGCAGGGAAGGGAAGGCTGCCAGATAGACATAAATGTCTCAGCATTAATGCAGGCACTCCACCAGACACTGGGGGCACCAAAGAGCACTCACTTCTGCCTCATCTGGGCCTGGCACACCTGTGTGACAGGGCTTATCGCTGCCATCTTATTAGAAAAAATAGACTCGGAGAAGCAAAGCAGCTGTCCAAGGCCATGGGGCTAAAGAGTAGCTGAGTCAGGATTCAAACTCAGGTGTGGCCCACCCAAGGCCCCTGTCTTACTTTGCACAGGCTCCCTCTCAAGAGGCAATTTTGGTAAGGCCTCAACTCTCCTTTCTCCCGCACCAAATGCCCTTTGGTTTCCTCTCCCAGCACACAACAGAAGAGACCCCAAAGAATGAGAAGCCCAGGAAGGCTGGGAAGTTGCAGTTCCCTGTGGGCTCCTCCTGCCCTCATGAGCCGGGCACCTGGAAGCTGGGGTCACAGAACAGGAGCTTGCTCCCCCTCCTTCCCTGCACCCCTCCTCCACCTGTCCTTTCTCCTGAATGGCTAATTTAAATGGATAGGATTTATTTGACTCAACTCTGCATTGTCTGACCCCAACCTGCTTCCAGCTATAACTCCCAAGTCAAAAGGCAGGAAGTCAGAACAGGGAGGAGAAAAAGACCGAGATAATCAGCCCTTGATTAACATTGAGCTGTGAATGCACAACCTTTTCTAAAGCTGCACAGAGGGTGAACAGGAGGAATGCAAATGAGGTGGTGGTGATGAAAATGATGTCTGAACGGTAAAGCGCCATACAAACAGAAGGTGTCATTCAAATTTAAAAGAAACGGAAACATGGTTTTCCAGACAATTCTCCAAGGCTTGCCTCCTTACACCAACGTTCTCCTGAAAAGGGTTCGCAGCTCTGAAAGACAACTCCTGATAGCACTGTGTGCCAGGCCCAGTGTTAGACACTGTAAGTCAAACAAAAATGTGCAATATGTGAGCCCTGTCTTCAAAAAACTGATGATCTGATAAAGAGGGGAATGGAAAAATAGCCCCAAATCCACATGGCATATGCCTAGTGGGGCAGACTCTAGAATGTGAGAGTCAGAAAAAGTTACTCAGACCTTCTGCAGGATACCAGCCAGTGGCACCTCCTAATGGGTCTCTCCCTTGACTGTTACCTTCCCCACTCCAGGGTCCTTCCAGTTCTGCCTCCTAAAGATATCTCAAAGGCACCACTTACCTCCCCTGCAGCATCATTACCTTGGTTCAGGCCTGTCCTCTGTATCCTGGCTAGCCCTCCACCCTCCCTTGCACCAACCCATCTCCCACATCGTAGCTGAAGTGATTTTTTTTCAGTCCAATCATGTTTTCAAATCAAATAATGTTTAAATGCCTCAATGGCTCCTTGTGACCACCTGGGGAAAGTTCAAACTTCTTGTTTTGGGACCTGAAGCCCCTCTCTGCCTCCCATGTTGCCCCTTAGTGCTGTGAGCTGAGAGATTGTAATTCCTCTAACAGGGTGTAATTTCTCATGCATCAAAGTTTAGGCACACTGCCTGGAACGTGAGATCTCACACAACCACCCGTCTCTGCCTGGTTCATGCTTCTTTGTCCTTCCAGTATCAACTCAAACAGCTTCTTAGGCCAGACGTGGTGGCTCATGTCTGTAATCCCAGCATTTTGGGAGGCAGATCACCTGAGATCAGGAGTTCAAGACCAGCCTGGCCAACATGGTGAAACCCCATCTCCACTAAAAATACAAAAATTGGCCGGGCGTGGTGGCACGCACCTGTTAATCTCAGCTACTCAAGAGGCAGACGCAGGAAGATCACTTAGAACCAAGGAGGCGAAGGTTGCAGTGAGCCAAGATGGCACCACTACACGCCAGCCTGGACAACAGAGCAAGACTCCATCTCAAAACAAAAAACCAATCAAACAAACAAACAACAACAACAACAACAACAAAAAAGTCTCTTGCTTCGAAGCCTCCCCAGAGCCGCTCCTCCTCTGGCACAGGTGGAACCTGATGGCTCCTCTCAGAATGCCCTACACATGCCCTTCCTGAGCATTTTCACACCATATTTGAATAACTTGTTGAATATGTATGTCCTCTTCTATAGGAACAGGAATCACCTGGCCATCTTGTTAAACTGCACATTCTGAGTCAGTAGGTCAGCAGCAGGGCCTGGATTGCTGCGTTTCTATCCCGCTCTCAGGTGATGCTGCTGCTGCTGGGCTGTGGGCCACACCTGGTGTATACAGACTGGACTTTGCTGCCCAGAGACAGCAGGGCCAAGTTTGTCTTGTTCACTAAGTATCCCTAGCACCAAGCCCAAGCCTCGCACATGTTTGTTGGCACTCAGTACATTTTTACAGAATGAACAAATGAAGAAGGTAAACAGGTTGGAAGTGGACATTCAGTAATTTGGGGTTCAAGTAATAGTTTCATCAGGACAATATTCACAGGGGATAATGACACTGACAATGTATACAAAATTAGCACGATCCCTTACAAATCAGACCTGACTGACAAATATTTATCCATTTATGAAGTTGATTATTGTCCTAAATCAAATCCATACAGCAAGTGCCTGACCAAAATAGAAAATCTAAACTTGGTGATTTTGTGCCCTTTACCAAAGCTAAACAAATTGCTACTTGCTGCAATCCCAGAGGGGTTGGGGGAGGGAGGGTAGGGCATAGCGCCTGTGCTTAACTGTGAATTATTTATGTGAAATATTTGCATGTGCTTTGTATGATTATAGCTGACTTTGATGTCTTTGTGCCCTGCTCAGGGCTTCAACACACAACTATAATTTCTTTGCAAAAAAAAAAAAAAAATGCATAGACCAAGTATCAGAAATATGTTGAAGTAGTTACAATATAAAATAAAATTGCAACAATTATATTGCTCCTCTGTTGCCAAGGGTAGTCCAGATGCTCTGAAAGGATGGAGCACACAGACTTGTTCAAATCACCGTCTAGAGAAAAATAGCACAACATATCTTTGGAAACCTGACTCTTAATTCTGCAGACTGGTGATTTCAATATCACTGAATGGGAAAAAATAGAGATAAGCATTTGCAACAACTTCAATAACCCACTGCAGATCAATACAGCTCTAACACTGCCCTCCTCGCCCTGAGCCGTCCAAAGAGCTCAGCCAAACCTGCGAGATCGGTTACAAAGATCACATTGTTTGACTCAACACACTGGTGCTGCTCTTACACAGTGACAGAGAAACTGGTCAAAAGAGAACTTTTAGGTAACTCTCCCAACTCAAAATCAATAGTTCTCTGAAGAATTGAAAGGCAGGCAAGCTGCTGAGTCTTTATTTACATATATGTGGCTCTCAATAGATGCCTTCCCCATGGCTGCAAGAAGAAATCAATAGTTTCTCCCAGGAAACCTCAAGTACAGAGGGATGGGATGGATATAAAAGATGTTTGGGGTTTGCATCTCTCTTTAATTCCAATTCTGTACATCCTCAGGGTAGTAGCTATAATGGCCCAAAGACCTGCAATATTTGAAGGCATCTATTTAAAGAGTCAATATTATTGAGTGCCTAACTTCAAGCCAGCCCAGTTCTTGAGACTGAAGATTCAGGTTTCCAGCTTGAGCAAGTAGAGATATTGGGGAATGACTTGCTGAGACCAGGGCTACAGGAGGAAGATCAAGCTTACAGCGTAAATGGTATAGGGGAGTATCTTCGTCTCCTAGAGTAGGCACACAGATGACCAAAAACTGGGTGGCTTAGCACAGAAGTTATTGTCTCACAGATTTGAAAGCCAGAAGCCCAAGATGGAGGTGGGCAGGGTTGGTTCCTTCTGAGGCCAGGAGGAAGAATCTGTTCCATACCACTCTCCTGGCTTCCAGTGGTTTGCTCATCTTTGGCATCCCTTGGCTTGTAGATGCATCACCCAGATCTCTGCCTTCATCTTCACATGGTGTTTCTGTGTCTTCACACTCTTCTCTCTCTGCATGTCTGTCTCTGTGTCCAAATTTCCCCTTTTCATAAAGACACCAGTCGTACGGGATTAAGGGCCCACCCTAATGATCTCAGAGTAACCTGATTACCTCTCTAAAGACTATTTCCAAAATCTGAGGTGCCGGGGATGAGGACTTCAACATCTCTTTTTTGGGAGGATATAATTCAAGCCATAACGTGGAGGGAAAGGGGGACATTAAGCCCCATTCTCAGCCTATTGAGAGTGAGCTATCTATGAATGCTTAGGTGCTAAGATCAGAAGAAAAACTTGCCCAAGAGATATAGAGCTAAGAGACATGTTCCATTAGCAGTTCAAACAGAAACAGATGCTTGAGAGTCAGGCGCTGGTGTGGATGGCATGGCTCAAGCCACAGACAGGAATGAGGCTGCCCCCAGAAAAGTTACAATGCTATGGACAGAAGGAGAGCTGAGAAGAGGAGCTGCCGATAAGGTGGAGAAAACCCAGAAGGGCAACCTCAGTGAAGCCAAGGGAAAAGAAGGTCTGAAGGGAAATGTCACTGGTCTAATTACACTGTCCCAGTTATCTATTACTGTGTAACTAACTACCCCAAAAATTAGTAACTTACAACAACTGCCACTTATTTTCTCTCACAATTCTGTGGTAAGGCTTGGCTGAGCAAGGCTTCTACACCACGTGGCATCAACTGAGGTAAATTGGAGGAGGTTCATCTCGGAGAGGGATGAACTCATCTGGAGGGTACAACACTGCTTCACTCCCATGTCTGGCACCTGTAGGAGTGAGTGCAGGAGAAATGGCTAGAAGGTTGGACTCAGCTGCAATCATCCAAAAGAGTGCACACACATGGCTTCTCCCATTTGTTGGTCTCAGGGGCAGGGCTGAGGGCAGGGCTCTTTCTAGTTCATGATTCCTCATCCTCCTGGTTTCAGCGGAAGCAATCCTCAGCTGCAAGATGAATCTGTGGGGCCTAACACAAAATGAAAGTGTGGGACCCCTTCTTCAAAAAGCAGGAATCATATAGGGTTGTGTGTCTGTGTGTGTGTGTGTGTGTGTGTGTGTGTGTGTAATGTAGCATCAAAGTGGACATGGAAGTACTACTATACTAAGATCAAGTTTGATCAGTTTTCAAGGGACATGAGTTTCTATTTTATCAACATGCATGCTTCCCATGTGTTTCACATGAAGGACATATTTCATTCATGATTCTATCATGACTCAGCTGAGTGTAGGTAGTCACAATGTCCAACTAGGGCTCAGTGGCAGGTTCGGCAAATGCCACATCTGTTTCGGAGAGCAGTTATAAAAACAATCCTGACCCACCAAGGACCATAGGCACTTGAGATAGCCCAACAGCCAGAAGAATCTGGACGAAGACAAGAGCACCAGAGAAGCAGGATGCTGGGTTGGAAAGGCAGACCATCTGCACTGGATCCCCATCTCCCACCCGAGCAGATGGTCCTTTAGAAAGAGCTCAGCCACATCTGCTGACAGTGCCACTCAATGGCTGTCTGCAGCTGTCCAAAGTGCTTGGCCACTCAGGCTCCTCGTTGATAAAATGGAAACACAATGCCCTCTTCTTGTTAGGTGGTTGTGACAACTACAGCTGATTAGCGGGAAGCACCCTCTACGGGAGATATTCTCGTTGTCATTCTGCTGATTCCAAGGGTCCTCCTGGAAACCACAATCCCCATGTTGTTCACCTCCTCCTGACAAGGAGAGGAATGTAGGGTTAGACAGAATCCAAGGAATATTGCATTTTCTATTCCCAGAACGGGAGAAAACTCCTGGGTCTTACTCTCCAGGCCCTCCCAGTTCTGTTTCAAAGTGCAAAGTGCCTGCCTTGTAAAGTGCCTGACGTCCAGTGCTGTAAATTTGTAGCCAAGATAGTTGTATGTTTTGACCACAACCAAGGGCAGTACATTGCCACAATTATATGGTAACTCAAAGTTTCAAATATCACCATCTTTCATGCATCCTTTAAGATAGCACCCTTTAAAACACAAAAAGGACACATAATGTTGTCATGTACATCAGAACAGACATATAACCATGATGGGAGTAGGGCCCCTGTAAACCAAAATTAAAGGATGGGCATGGAGGTGCATGAATCCCAGCTCAGCCTCTCATCAGCCTTGCTCTAGATGGCACAGTGAAGAACCTGCATGAGAAGCTACTTTTGTGGAGGTTCTAAAAGACATTAAGATCAATCCGTAAACAAGGATGTGGAGAGAGATTCAAAGGGCTCCAGCTCTGGAATCAGACAGGATAAGGTTGGAATCCTCTCTACAGTGTATTGGCTGTGTGACCTGGAGCAAATCTCTTAACTTCTCTTCTCCCTCATGAGTAAAATCCAGACTTGCCAGGCTGTTTAGAAGGCTTGAGAAAATTGTGGAGAAATATCCAGAATGACAGCTGATATACAGCAGGCCGCCAACCAGCGGCAGTTACTATCATTGTAACCAGCGGCAGTTACTATCATTGTAACCAGCGGCAGTTACTATCATTGTTATTACCATGCCAGTAAATATTTTAATAGACTAGATGTTCTTCCTCAAGGCATAGAACTAAATTTCATCCACAAAGGCATCTCTGTTAATCACTCATTAAATATTTAACGAGCCCCTTATACAGTCAACTATTGTGGGGGCAGAAAAACAAATAAGGCGCACCGTGTCTCACCTCAAGGTGGTTATAAGACGGTGACTGCTGAGGATGCGGCATTCTTGGGCACGTGATTGCTAAAGAATTTTTTACCTTTTTCACCAAGTTGTTATCAATCTTTTTTTGCATATGACTGTCCTTCCCTGGAAGGATTAAATCACATCTGTTACAGAGCTAGTAGAGGGCCTGGCACAGCTCATATAAGAGCTCAGCAAGAAGTCACAGTGGAAAGACACGGGAGGAGGAAAAGAGGAGGAAGAAAGAGGGAGGAGAGGAGGGAGGAGAAAGGGGGAGAAAGAGGAAAGGGTGGAGGGGGTGGAGGAGGAGGAGACACTTAAGTCAGAAATAACCTGAAAAGGCAGCCAGAACCATTCAGTCAGAGACCTTGATAAGCTATAGCCAAGGAGAATTTGTCATCTCTTGCAAATGCTAGTGAAATAACTTCTCTAGTTCAAAACAAAGATAGGGAAAGAGTGGGTGATGTTTCACGTATGGTTGCAGAAGGTGGACATTGCAGTGACCCTTCTCCATATTCTTTTCTCTCTCAGACACATACAATTATTTTCTATATTTGCAAAAACATACAAAGTCCTTTTGATGGCTGTCATCTTTGTAGTTCTGGATTTACCAAGTACCACTGCAGTACTAGTCAAGTCAGAGATGACAAACTGACAGAGGACAGAGAGGAAACACCTTTCAGAACCCTTTCCTAAAAGTGACACAGGAGTCAGGTGTGGTGGCTCACTCCTGTAATCTCAGCACTTTGGAACACTGAGGTGGGCGAATCGATAGAGCCAAAAGTTAGAGACCAGCCTGGGCAATATGGCGAAACCCCATCTCTACAAAAAAAATACAAAAATTAGCTGGTTGTGGTGGTGTATGCCTGTAGTCCCAACTACTCGGGAGGCTGAGGAGGGAGGATGGCTTTAGCCCATGAATTCGGGGCTGCAGTGAGCAGAGATCACACCACTGCACTCCAGCCTGGATGACAGAGAAAAATCCTGATTCAATCAATCAATCAATCGATCAATAAAAATAAATTGTGACACAGGCTAAGGGAGCCCACTGCTGCCTCCTTGATGAACCAGACACACAGCCCAATCACAAAGCCTCTTCTGGCCCCACACCTGCCACCACACACCTCAGGATGGGTTATCTTTACACATCAGAAATAAATGTCTCTGCTCAGATAACAGAGAGCTCCTGATCAGTTGAAGTGGCACCCTCAACAGAGACTAATTACTCAGTCCATTCAAATTCTGAAGCTGCTGCCAGGTCCCTCCAGGAAACTAACTTTACACTCTGACCAATAGGGACTGCAGTGATGTACAAACAAATCAAGAGTCTCAGAACACAGCCAGCACACATTCATGACCTGGAACTCCTTCCTAGATGGGAGGTTCAGCAGGGGCAAGCCGAGGTGTCCCCTCTTCAATTTCCTGTCCCCAGTCTCTCCCTGGCAGACCCATCCACTTCCAGAAGGGTAACACCTAAGTTTCCATTCCTTAGCCACACCCTCCCTCTACAGACACTTGCTGGCCTCCCCAGCACCACATGACAAAGCTAAACACCACATCTCCCCTCCCCAACAGCATCACCAGCTTCACTTCCTGATGTCTGCCAAAAGTGGGAAACTCACATTTGCCCTTTCCTTTCCACTGCCACCATTTTCACTCACGTTCTGACTCTCAGGGGCTCTGAAATCAGATCTCACTGACTGCAACATCTTTCCACTTACTAACGCCATCCCCACACTCATCCTGAAGGGTGTTTCTTAATCTACTGCTGCAGGAAACCCAGTGGTGGCTCCCCAGCCCTCACCACGCTAAGCACCGATCACTGCTCCTGACCTCTCCCTTCCTAGTCTACTGTATTCATTCCTCTGCTTACGTCCTTCATTCCAGCCAAATCTTCCCAGAATGCTTGCTGTGGATTTCTGCCCTTGTGAGGCCCTGCCCTCATGGGTCCTCTCCCCACTCCTCAAGAATACCTCAAACCTGGCTCCCACTGAGGCCTCTCCAAGATTCCCCAGGATGATGTTGCATCCTCCCTTGACCCCCCAGGCAACCTCCTCAGTCTCTCCCTGCGGCCACATCCTGCCCTGTGTAACCTGCATACTCGACTTCTCTCTGCCACCCCCAACTGTGAGCTCCTGGAACTCAGGCCTGAGTGTATCTGCTCCTGAGCACATCTCTCATGGTGCAGACAGTTTTACACACCATAGGCTTTCTATCAATATTTGTGGAACAGACTGTCTAATCAATCCATAGAGCATAAAGTTTAAGAGCAAGGGCCTGGCCATCAGCTGCAGATGTGGAATGAGGTGGGAAGATGATGAGTGTTTGCAATGACCATCTTGGAGAGGTGCTGGATTGTCTCAGCATTCCTGCCACACCTCTTTCACCCAGTTTGTGTCAAAGACCTGAGCCATTCCAGATGTTACCCACAACACAACAACACCCCCCACATCACTATTTATTTATTGACTGCTTTGTGTCTCAGCCACCAAAATGTAACCTTCCTGAGGACAGAGCTGTGTTTCTCATTCCCTGCTGTATCCCACCACCCAGGAAAGGATTGGCCCCTAGAAGGAACAATCTGCTTCCAAGTATCACTTACTGACTGTATCACGTTAGGTAAGTGGCTCACTCTAAGTTTTGTTTTCTGTTTTTTGAAAAGGCATCTCTCTCTGTCTACTAGGCTGGAGTGCAGTGGCGCAATCTCGGCTCACTGCAACCTCTGCCTCCTGGGTTCAAGTGATTCTCGTGCCTCAGCTTCCCAAGTAGATAGGATACAGGCAAGCACCACCATGCCTGGCTAATTTTTTGTATTAGAGACGGGGTTTCACCATGTTGCCCAGGCTGGTCTTGAACTCCTAAGCTCAGGCAATCTGCCCACCTCAGCCTCCCAAAGTGCAAGGATTACAGGTGTGAGTCACTGCATCCAGTCTGTTTTTAAGAGTTTTGGTCTCACTCTTGCCATCCAGGCTGAAGTGCAGTGGCACAATCATGGCTCACTGCAACTTCAAACTCTTGGGCTCAAGTGATCCTCCTGCCTCAGCCTCTAGAGTAGCTTGGACTACAGGTATGTGCCACCACACCCAGCTAATTTATTTTTTGTAGAGGCAGGGTCTCACTATGTTAACCAAGCTGGTCTTGATGCCTTGGCCTCAAGTGATCCTCCCACCTCAGCCTCCCAAAGTGCTGAGATTATAGGGAACGAGCCGCCACACCCAATCCTGACTTCAAGTTTTAGTTCTCACCTCTAAAACGGGAGAACAGGATAGTATCATCTCAAAGAGCAGTCATGAGGAGTCAGTGAAGTAATCCAGGATGAGGGTTTGGTGTGGGGCTGGGCACCATGAGTATTTGCAATGACCATCCTGGAGAGGTGCTGGATTGTCTCAGCATTCCTGCCACACCTTTTTCACCCAGTTCACCAGACATGAGCTCACCAGACCTGAGCCGTTCCAGATGTTATCCACAACACCCCCCACACCACTCTTCTCTGATAGCTTTTCTTGCCCTCATGCCTCCCCCTCTCCTTTTCTGGCTCAGATCATAGCCCAGCCTCCAGATGGAGTCCTGCATGCCTCCCTCACAGAGACAAGAATGCTCAGGCAGCAGCTGTTGAACACAACAGACCCAGTGGAGCAGACTCCAGCCTGGTAGCTCAACCATCTTGGACATATCCTGCTGGAGAAGCAGAACCTGCTCCTCCTGGGAAGCCATAGACTTGGGGAGAGGCTCAGTTCTTCCAGCTGTCACTTCCACTACCCTCCTGTTGGAAGGAACCTGTGTACTCCTGAGACAGTAACTGAGGTGCCTAAATGGCCCTGCCCTGAGCTCACCCTTAGAGGGTGGGTTCAACTGAGTCAAAGCGCACCAAGCTCTGGGACCTCTTTACACCTGCTCTGCCTTATCAGTGCAGGCTGGATTAGGCTGACCACGCCAGTTCCATTTGCCTAACTCTAACTCGGCCCCAGGCTAGCCTATCAAGCCCACCACCACAAAGCGCACTTATTACTAAGTTGACTGCCAAGTGAGGTCAATTTGTAATTTAAATCTGTACTGCATAATGCATAAGAGATCTTGGTATAAATTATTCACCCGCAAATTGCCATCTGGACATTTAGGAAACTTAGTGGGAAATCTAAAAGGGAAGTGGGCATTTGCCCAGCATCACGTTAGTAAGCGGAGAGTGCTCTTTTGTTGCTGTTGTCATTTTATTTGCCAGGAACCCAAGCAGATGGATTCCATTTATCTCCACCAAAAACCATTTTAGAGGTGGGGTGTGGTGGTTCAGGCCTGTAATCCCAGCTCTTTGGGAGTCCCTGGTGGATGTATCACTTGGGGGCCAAGAGTTTGAGACCAGCCTGGCCAACATGGCAAAACCCCATCTCTACTAAAATACAAAAAATTAGCCAAGCATCATGGCACATGCCTGTAATCCCAGCTACTTAGGAGGATGAGGCATGAGAATCACTTGAACCCATGAAGCAGAGGTTGTAATGAGCTGAGATCACACCACTGCACTCCATTCTGGACAACAGAGCAAGACTGTCTCAAAAAAATATATATATACACACATATATATTTATATACATATATATTTTTATATATTTATATATATATTTATATTTATATTTATATTTATATTTAGAGAGGTGTGCAGACCAACCAAGGGGCCAGCTACTCACTATGTTTCCTCTCCCAGCCCCAGATCCTAGAGCCAAGCTCCACCTTAATATAGCTATAGGGCACCTTCTTTACAGGAGCTTCTCCTGTCTCCCAGGAACACAAAGGGAAACTTGGCCTACTGCTGACCTGGCCATTAGCAGAGACTCCCTTCCTTTCTCTCACGTCTATACAAAGAACTGGTTTCTGCTCTCCCACGGCTCCATCTTCCCTATAGAAACTCCCCTGAACAGGGTATTAGAGCTTACAACAGAATCCAACGAGAGGACCACTCATGGAGTTTGCTATCTTACCCTAGTCCATCCTCTTCTTAGGCCACTGTGCTAAATACATCCATTCAGCTAATCAAAATTGAACAACTATAATTATGATTCAGGCATCAAGGACAAAGGAGTGAGTAGAACATGTTCTCCGTTGTTAGGGACCAGAAGGGTAGGTGCTCATGCAAACAAACCACTACAAAACAAATTAGCCCTCATGCACACTTTGTTCTAGGCACAGTATGAGGCACTGGGGGATGTGAGAATGAGAAACCGATTGGGGGATATGGGAATGAGAACCATAATAAATACATGTTCAAGGTCAGTGGGAATATAAAGGAGTTCATGATCAGCTCTGCTTGTGGAAGGAGAGGGTCAGGGAAGGCTGCACAGAGAAAAGAGATGCCTGACTGGGTCATAAAGAATGAGTAGGAGTTTGCCAGACAGACATGTTACACCCACATGCACATATGGGGGATGGCAAGCAGGTGAGTATACACAAAGGCTTTAAGGATCATGATGCAACCCAGCTTGTACTGCTGGGACAGGCTGAATATAGACTACATATTTCCTTTAAAGAGTTCAGTGTGTTTCCATTTGTGACAAATGATTCTCACACAATCTTTGTGAAGTTGGAAGGAAATGGAAATTGTCTCATGCTGTCGCAACAGAATAATTGGAACCCTTATAATCCCCTCTTCTTACCTTCTGTTAATAATCCACCTTTCATCAGAATAAAATACCATTACCCTAAGGTACCATTCCATTTAAACCTTATGGATCTTCCTAGGAATCAAGAAATCATTGCTAGGCTCACCTCACCCTGAGACACAGATGTGGGGGAAAAAAAAAAAAAAAAACAACCAGAAACTTTGCCTTCCGACAAGGACTTCTGGAGTCCCATTTCCTTCCTGAGGGCTATACCAGTCACTGCAAATCCTGAAGGCTTTTCTATGCAGAAATCAGAGAGCACCAAGTGACCCAACCAGCCTGCTTAGGGAGGAGGGGTAGAGTAAAGGTGTTTTGTGGCTGCTATGTGTCCATGAGACACATCACTGAGCAATGACTGAACAAACCAGTCACTTTCCCAAGGCCAAAAAGTCTCTCCACCATCCTTCATACCTGCCAAGCATCCCCAACAGGTGATGTTCATCCAACACCACCGTGCAACTCACAGAAGAGGACACAACCTTGACCCAGGGCATCTCTTGCCCCTGATCTGTACAACACATTTGGCTCTTATTACCTTCATGCAGAAAGAAAGGAAGGAAGGGAAGGAGGGAAGGGAGGAGGTGGAGGAGGGGGCAAGGAGGAGGGGAAGGGAAAGAGGAAGAGGAAAGGGGAGATAAACTTCCTCCCCTTGTAATACCTCCCCAGATAGCCATATCTTTCCACCAACCATGATAAGAAATTGAACCTATCCAACAGGTCTTCAGCATTTTCCTGCAAACCTGGAATGTTCCAGGTGGCTGTGCATCTAAGAGACATTTTCTGTTGGTTTTTTATAATCTGTTTATATCAGAGTTTGATATTCTTTGGCTAACCCCTAAGACTGTGTTCAAACAGATTAAACAATCAAAACTTTGAAGGGTTTTTCTATGCCTCCTGGACAAAATTTCAAGACTTACATGATCAAATCGAGAATCTAGGTACCCTGAACTCCAATTTAATAGGCACTTTTGGATGGTACTGAAAGTATGAACTCATCACAAAGCCTGCAGTATAGAACAGAGCACAGCTTCTTAAGGCATCATTTCTGGGATGAAGGCTAAAAATTGTCTATCACAGCCAGTTAGCCTCAAAGGGAGTCTAAATAAATCGAGCCCACTGGGGAGTCTGTGAAATAAGACCTATATTAGGAGCAATCTTTTGAGCATCATGTCCATATGAAGTAAGAATTCTCCCTCTAACTGGGGCACAAGACCCTCTTAAGAATAAAACTTTGGATCATTTCACAGTAGTATGACTGTATCTTAGAAAGCAATCTAGGGATTGAACTAGAAATTTGCATGATACTCTCATTTGGTTGTAAGACCCTTCTCTGGCCGTTCATCACTAGGAAAGCAGTTGCCCACAGGAAGGGGAGCAAGATACAACGCATTCTCATCATCACCTCCCTCTCTGATTAAACACCAAAATATGTTTGATCCAGAGCATACAAAATCAATTAAGAGAGTTAACACATATAAAGCACTTTGAATCCTGAATCAAAATTAGCTATTATATCAATAAAAATAATAGCTTCCATTTATTGGTACCTACGACCTGTCTCTTATACACATCTAGATGTGTATAAGAGACAGATAATAAATACATGTTCAAGGTCAGTGGGAATATAAAGGAGTTCATGATCAGCTCTGCTTGTGGAAGGAGAGGGTCAGGGAAGGCTGCACAGAGAAAAGAGATGCCTGACTGGGTCATAAAGAATGAGTAGGAGTTTGCCAGACAGACATGTTACACCCACATGCACATATGGGGGATGGCAAGCAGGTGAGTATACACAAAGGCTTTAAGGATCATGATGCAACCCAGCTTGTACTGCTGGGACAGGCTGAATATAGACTACATATTTCCTTTAAAGAGTTCAGTGTGTTTCCATTTGTGACAAATGATTCTCACACAATCTTTGTGAAGTTGGAAGGAAATGGAAATTGTCTCATGCTGTCGCAACAGAATAATTGGAACCCTTATAATCCCCTCTTCTTACCTTCTGTTAATAATCCACCTTTCATCAGAATAAAATACCATTACCCTAAGGTACCATTCCATTTAAACCTTATGGATCTTCCTAGGAATCAAGAAATCATTGCTAGGCTCACCTCACCCTGAGACACAGATGTGGGGGAAAAAAAAAAAAAAAAACAACCAGAAACTTTGCCTTCCGACAAGGACTTCTGGAGTCCCATTTCCTTCCTGAGGGCTATACCAGTCACTGCAAATCCTGAAGGCTTTTCTATGCAGAAATCAGAGAGCACCAAGTGACCCAACCAGCCTGCTTAGGGAGGAGGGGTAGAGTAAAGGTGTTTTGTGGCTGCTATGTGTCCATGAGACACATCACTGAGCAATGACTGAACAAACCAGTCACTTTCCCAAGGCCAAAAAGTCTCTCCACCATCCTTCATACCTGCCAAGCATCCCCAACAGGTGATGTTCATCCAACACCACCGTGCAACTCACAGAAGAGGACACAACCTTGACCCAGGGCATCTCTTGCCCCTGATCTGTACAACACATTTGGCTCTTATTACCTTCATGCAGAAAGAAAGGAAGGAAGGGAAGGAGGGAAGGGAGGAGGTGGAGGAGGGGGCAAGGAGGAGGGGAAGGGAAAGAGGAAGAGGAAAGGGGAGATAAACTTCCTCCCCTTGTAATACCTCCCCAGATAGCCATATCTTTCCACCAACCATGATAAGAAATTGAACCTATCCAACAGGTCTTCAGCATTTTCCTGCAAACCTGGAATGTTCCAGGTGGCTGTGCATCTAAGAGACATTTTCTGTTGGTTTTTTATAATCTGTTTATATCAGAGTTTGATATTCTTTGGCTAACCCCTAAGACTGTGTTCAAACAGATTAAACAATCAAAACTTTGAAGGGTTTTTCTATGCCTCCTGGACAAAATTTCAAGACTTACATGATCAAATCGAGAATCTAGGTACCCTGAACTCCAATTTAATAGGCACTTTTGGATGGTACTGAAAGTATGAACTCATCACAAAGCCTGCAGTATAGAACAGAGCACAGCTTCTTAAGGCATCATTTCTGGGATGAAGGCTAAAAATTGTCTATCACAGCCAGTTAGCCTCAAAGGGAGTCTAAATAAATCGAGCCCACTGGGGAGTCTGTGAAATAAGACCTATATTAGGAGCAATCTTTTGAGCATCATGTCCATATGAAGTAAGAATTCTCCCTCTAACTGGGGCACAAGACCCTCTTAAGAATAAAACTTTGGATCATTTCACAGTAGTATGACTGTATCTTAGAAAGCAATCTAGGGATTGAACTAGAAATTTGCATGATACTCTCATTTGGTTGTAAGACCCTTCTCTGGCCGTTCATCACTAGGAAAGCAGTTGCCCACAGGAAGGGGAGCAAGATACAACGCATTCTCATCATCACCTCCCTCTCTGATTAAACACCAAAATATGTTTGATCCAGAGCATACAAAATCAATTAAGAGAGTTAACACATATAAAGCACTTTGAATCCTGAATCAAAATTAGCTATTATATCAATAAAAATAATAGCTTCCATTTATTGAGTACCTACGACAGGGCAGGCAGTAGGTTAGCACACGTGTTCTCTAATTTAATCCTAACAGCTAACCCTACAGGCTAGTGCTAACCCTCACATTTTACAGACGAAGGTAAAGAAATGCAAATTGTGTTTCTGCCTTGCTTGCAGGCCTTTGCTAATGAAAAGTCATTTTTACTTTTTTTATAAAGCACTGCAGTCCACACTAAGGAGCAAATGCAGTCAGCATTTTTATATGCTTGCCCAAATTGGATAAAGATAAAAAGTCAAGAAGAAATACATAGGCAGGTATATTTCCTGAACTGGGTTTTTTTTCACTCTAGGATGGACATAATATAGCATGGAGCTTTATCTACATCACTTGCACATCTATGTGGTTACCTACCCACTGCTGGGAGGTGGCTGTGGTCCACAGATTTGTCCTGAAGCAACTTCAGAGATCCTCGTGGTGACAAATGTACTATTAAATCTCCACAAGGGAGTCCCTGACCAATTCCATCTCCTGATCACCCAAGTAATAAAGAGGGCCAACTTATATTTCAACCACTAAGAGAAGATTTAAGACCAAGAGCAACTGGTGCCATTAGTCTCTTGTTGCAGATGCACAAGTCTAAGCCCAGGTCAGCTGTCAAACATAAATATGCAAGATCCAATATGCAATCAGTTTGCCACAACAGCCACCTCTCCCCATGTCATTCCTCACAGGAAACATAAAAACAAACACACAGGTAACAAGGCAAAAGGAAGAAGGCAGGCCTTATGTGCTCAGGACTTGGGAAGAGTGTTGGGTTTGAGTTTTGCCCTTGCTAAAATGTTGTGTCACCTCATATCTTACAAAGGCACACAGTCTTGTCCACATTAATCCAAGAGTCATCTGGACCCACATGGACCTTGAGCATCCCTAAAGTCACCAGAAGGCAGACAAGATCTGGGATCTCACAACAGTGCTGGTGAACCTTCAAAAGTCAAGAGTACTTCCAAATACTACCCTTCCTAGGATGTGCCCTTAAGTCAATGGAGGTGAATCTCTCTGCAACATCGCCTCCCATATCAGGAATAAGTATATCATTTCCAAATGAGTCTGTGCACTGTGATCTCTGCAGTGCCTCACTTCATTTCTAAAGTGCTTTATTTTAGGAAGATAGTCTTGATAACAATACAGCACAGGGATATTTGGGGTTCCACCACTCACAGTAACTACTAATTTCTTTCCTTCCATCCCATTTAGGCACACATTTCTCAGAAGACTGTCTACCATCCCAAAGAAAGCTGGTAGATCAGGGTTTCTCAAGCTTCCTCCAAAGAGATGACTCAGAAACTGGGACTGGCTTCCTCTGGGAAGCCTTCCCTCAACACTTCAAGTGAACTGACGGGTCCCTTCTGTACGTGTTTCTACATATCCTCAACTTCCCATTAGAGCATTATCATATGATGTCTATTATGGATTGAATGTTTGGGTTCCCCCCTAAACTCACATGTTGAAAAAGAACCCTAGCCCCTAATGTGATGATATTTGGAGGTGAAGTGATGATATTTGGAGGTGAAGTGTTTGGGAAGTAATTAGGCTTAGATGAGGTCATGAGGGTGGTGCCCCATGAAGGGATTTGCATCCTTATAAGAGGAAGAGATCCCAGAGCCTCCTCTCTTCTCCACGTGAGGACACAGCGAGAAGTCAGCCATCTGCAAGTGAGGAAGAGGGCCTCACCAAGAACTTAATCTGCCAGCACCTTGACCTTGAACCTTCTAGCCTCCAGAACTGTGAGAAATAAGTGTCTTTTGTTTAAGCCATCCAGTCTATGGTATTTTGTTATAGCAGCCTGAGCTATGACAATGTTACAATGATTAATTATCTCTCTATATGCCCTACTAGACTGTGAGCTCTGTAGAGGGAGAGATAAGGTCAACTTTACTCACCACTGTATCAGAGTCACCTCACAGGGTCTGGGATATAAGAGGCACTAAGGAAATACCTGTTGAGTGAGTGGATGCATGGGAAGCACGTGTACACGCATAGGTAAAAATTGTGGTTTTAAAGAATATCGGACACTAGAGGAAATGCTTTATGGCATAAGTAAAAATGCAGGAAATAAAATTATTTAAACAATGTGATTTCAATTATGTAAACATTTACACATGATTAGGAATCTGGAAGGAAATATACTAAAAAATGCTAATAGTGGTTATCTGGGTGGTAAGAGTTGAATTGTTGCCGTTGCCTTCATTTCCCATGTTTCCACAAATTGCATAGATTACATTTATGATTCAAAAATAAGATTACATTTTTAAAAAGGAAATTACTGAGAAAAAACTTGCCTTCACGTTTTACGAGGTTTTCACCTATAAAAACAGGGCAGAGAGACTCGGGGAAGAAGTGAAGACCCTGGGTGAGTTCATGTTCCCAGAGTTTAGGAGCTCCTGTCTCTCCCGATTTCCCAGAAGCATGAGGGATCCTCAAACACAATGATTTTACAGCGAGCTTCCCCCTTAAGTGTTCCTCTCAGCCCCAGCCATTCAGTAAGGAGAGTTGTTCAGAGATGCAGGTGGAAGAAATGCCACCTTTTGAGGACAGATCCAAAACTATGAGGGATCAAGAGACCAGAAGAAAACGGCCGGGAAGGAATTCCACCCAAATCTTCAGAGCCATCAAGACCAAAACCAAGGGAAGCACAAACATGTTCATCAAGCACTGAGAAGTTCCTCCCAAAACTCAAAAGTACAGAAGAAGGTCATTGCTTTAAAAGTGACTTATTTAAGGGTTAGAAGGGAGGTGGTGAAATTATGGATAATGAGAATATTGCAATAATCACTGCAGCTTATCATTTATTAACGACTTAACACAGATGTCAGCAACCTTTTTTTTTTGGAGACGGAGTCTCACTCTGTCACCCAGGCTGGAGTGCAGTGGCGCGATCTCCACTCACTCACTGCAAGCTCCTCCTCCGGGGTTCACACCATTCTCCTGCCTCAGCTTCCTGAGTAGCTGGGACCACAGGCGCCCTCCACCACGCCTGGCTAATTTTTTTTTTTTTTTTTTAAATAGAGATGGGGTTTCACCGTGTTAGCCAGGATGGTCTCAATCTCCTGACCTTGTGATCCACCCTCCTTGGCCTCCCAAAGTGCTGGGATTACAGGCATAAGCCACCACGTCCAGCCCGCAAACTTTCAATGTAAAGGGCCAGGTAGTAAATATTCTCCAAATATTTGTGAGCCATTTGACCTCTCCTCAACTCTGCCATTGTAGTGCAAAGGCAGCTATAGATAATACATAAAAGAATGAGCATGGTTGCATTTAAATAAACCTCTATAAAAACAGACAGGGCAGATTTGGCCTGAGGGCCATAGTTTGCAACCCCTGGCTTAACATGGGCAGGCATTGTACTAAGCTCCTGACTTAGCACTAATTTAATTCCCACAATCCTCAAGTGGGGAAACTGAGACTCAGGGAGATTAAAGCGCTTGCCAGGCTATACTGTCAAAAGGTGGCAAGGCTCAACTCAACCCTAGGTCAGTTTGACTCCAAAGGGGACACACTTTTTCATGAGGTAATTCAGCCTCAGAGGCCCTCATGACAGTAATCAATCCTCCTTTACCAGGTGAACACATACTGAGCACATCTTTGTGCAAGTATCAGGCTAAGTATGGGAGATCAAGGATGAATAAGATCCAGACTTTGCCTTCCAAAGTTCATAATTTGAGATGGGCATCTACCCCACAAGTACCTACCTAGCTCTCCCTCCCCAGTACAAGTATGTCCCCAACAGAATAAAATAGGTCCAGGGATGCCAAAAACTCACAACACACACATGCATTAAATATACCTCATTTCTTTTTTTTTTTTTTTTTTGAGACGGAGTCTCGCTCTGTCGCCCAGGCTGCAGTGCAGTGGCGCGATCTCGGCTCACTGCAAGCTCCACCTCCTGGGTTTACGCCATTCTCCTGCCTCAGCCTCCCGAGTAGCTGGGACTACAGGCGCCCGCCACCTCGCCCGGCTAGTTTTTTTTTGTATTTTTTAGTAGAGACGGGGTTTCACTGTATTAGCCAGGATGGTCTCGATCTCCTGACCTCGTGATCCGCCCGTCTCGGCCTCCCAAAGTGCTGGGATTACAGGCTTGAGCCACCGCGCCCAGCCAAATATACCTCATTTCTTTACAAAAGGATTCATGCTCTACACAGGACACTACTAAGAAGTGACCCCACTCAGAACTTGTAAATATTGGCTTACGCATCCATAAGTCCCAAGTGCAGAGGCCAAGAAACAAACTGCAGCCTGAGAAGCTCTACCAGAAATTCACTGTACTGAGTCACAATTCAGCTTCATGGTTAAGAGCATAGAACCTGAAGACAGAAAGACCTGGATTGGAATCACAGCTCTGCATCACCTTGGGTAAGTGACCAACCTGCTCTAAAAGGCTCAGCTACCTCACCTGTACACAAAGGTTAAGAATCCTTACTGTCCTAGAGCTGTCAGAAGACAATGTAGGGTTGGAGGGCAGGGACTAGAGTTGTCTTATCCATCATCATATTCTCAGCACCAGGCAGATACCAGGTGCAAAATAAATACAGGGGAATAAACAGAAATGGAGACTTTTTGAAATAACCTCAGTGAAAGGAAAATGGGACTTATTTTGCAAAGAACCCCCCAATTAAAGAAGTCTAGCACTAGAAGCAAAGTACAAGTGTCCTGCAGAACCAGCCTGGGTAAGCCGGTCACTGGCGACAGACTTGAGTTGCACAAATCCATGCTCAGAATGGGCCTGGGAGGCCCTTCTCTGCAGGAAGCATGTGGATGGCAGTAAAAGTGAGCGGAGAGGTGCAGGCGCATCTTCTGTTTACCTATCTCTACATAAACAGCCTGAGATCCCAGGGCCCTGCACCTGCCCCAGCCCAGCCCTGCTGCTTATTTCCCACACCCATTCATCTCCTGCTTCTGATTCTAAGTAAACTCTGATCTTATTAACCTCCATCACATGGGAGAGTGAACACCCAGCCTGCCCCTTCACAGGCCTTTCTGACAGAGGCTGCCTTACTGGAGAAGGACAGAGGTTAAATACCGAGATTCGTAAGCAGTTTTCCCTAATACCTAAGCACCATCTGCCCACCTGTGGCTGCTTCATCAACCTTGAAGCTGGAGGCAAGGATGTTGGGGAGCAGGGTGATGTTTCTTGCAGCTGCCATGTGCCAGGCACCATGGGGCTTAACACTCAAATTACGAGTGATTTGTCTGCCAATGGAAGCCTAAGTGACCTGATAGAAGAATCTGCACAAAGCCAAAGAAAAACTGAGTCATTTTCACACAGCCTTTGGATGAGGTAGATAATCACAAGGCTGCAGAACAAAGAGCTTTTTGCATGAGGGTCCCACAGCCCTGGTGATACCTGAATCCAGGAGACAGGAGCACCTATCGTTCTGCTTTGCCTCCATCTATAGCTTCCCCACCTAAGACAAGGGCAATTCACCCATTTCCCTAACAAACTACAGGGGGACTGTATAAAAAGGACAAAATCTGAACCTGCCCCTCCTGAGCCTATACGGTGGGACAGTGCCCAGTACTCAGTGCTTATGACACCACAGCATTAGCTACCATTTTATACCGAGGATAGAGCAGGATTTAAGAGCCAAGACTTGGAATTAGCCAAAGCTGTGTCCTAGCTGAGGTTCTGTCACTTATTACCATGTGGTCTAAAGGCCCCTCATTTGTAACATGGGGCTAATAATAGTGCCTCCCTCAAAGAGGTGCCATTAGGATCAGGTGACTTAGTTGCATGTAAACTGCTCCTTCATGCTCACTGCAGGACACTGTCATCTCATTTGTTGTCCCAGATGGAATGTGAGCTCCTCACAGGGAGGACTCATGTCCAAGTGCCCAGCATAGGTGCTGGCACACAGTAGGGCCTCAGGTCATACTTCTGGTGAGGATACCAACCCAAGCTTGTGGGATGCCTCTGCAGAACACCCAGCTTGCCACAGCTGCTCCCCTGCTCGGTCATCCCCTCTCCTCCCAGGCTGCAGTTCTCAGTCCAGGGATCTCCACTAAGACCTTCCTGAAAGCAGTGCTGGGGCCAGGAAACAAGGGAGGGGAGCCCCAGCCATTCTGTCCATCCACATGATAATCTCTGACCAACTTGAATTAAGTTGGTTTCTTCCCAGCTCTCTGGCACATGTCCAGGATGCAAAGGTTCACCCCACAAGGGGCAGTTCTGGCTTTCTCAAGCCTTTCTAATTGAGTCAGGTTTGGGAGAAATTCTAGAGTCAATTCCAGAACTGACAGAAGCAGGTAGCCGCTCTTCCCTAGAAGTAAGTTTCCCTCTTTAAATAAAGGACCCTGAGAAATTGCCCCTCAAAGGAACACCAATCTTGGGCAAACCCTCTTTCTGGAGGGTCTTGGTTAGTCAGCTAAAATTCTCCCTTTTAATAAAACAATTGTGAAGCAATCTGCCTCCTAATCCATTCATAAATCAGACACACAAGTCTTAGAATAATTTCCCCATAATTCATGTTAATCATTCCACTCTCGTAATATGAATCATCTGTTTAATGGAAAACTTTCACCAAGACGGGCAAGAGCCACTGGATCTTGCTTTAAAAATCTCTCCAGAGCTCAGAAGGTTTTCTATTATTGATAGAAAAGTTGCTATATTTTTAACAGGCACTTTAAATATTACTCATGCAATCAAAGCTGTTTTCCTAACTCAACTTACACAGTTTTCAAACATGTATTATGTTTGACCTTATTAAATATTCTGTAGCACCACTTACACACAACGGCGCACAAAAGTACAGTACCAAAACTTCTGGCAGCACTGGAAAAATGCAAATCCTCATGAATTGCCCAAAAGGATGCAGCAAAAGCTCTGAGCATGGCATGGACTCCCAATCAGTGCCATGGGAGGCAGGGACAGGGGACAGGTTCCCAGAAGAGCTCTTTGCCGTGAAGTTCAGTGAGCAGGAAACAGACAAAACTCTGGGATTTTTGCACTTTAGTCAAGAATTTCACTGAATCTTCTCCAAGAATACTCCCCCAGTGCTCCAAGAATAAGACAGCACTGTTCAACCTCATCAAGATCCAGGATGTCACATAGGAAACATGACAATTTTGATGTTTTCAAAATAGAAAATTTGGAGCTGTCTTATCAAAATCTATAAACTAGATAATAATACCAGTAAATAGCTACCATTTACTGAACACTCAGTGCCAGGCATCACGCTAACTCATGTGAAGATAGAAGATCTTGTTTAATCCCCACAAAAACCCTAGGAAGCAGGTGTTATCTTCATTTTTCAGACAAGAAAAGACAAACTTCCCTGTGACCACCCCACCAAAATGTGACAGAGCAGGCTGGGAGCAGGGGCAGGTTGGACTCCAACATCTGTGCCCTAAATCCTTCTACCAAACTGGCCTAGGAGGTCAAAGCTGGAGTCCTGCCCCACCCCACCCCCTATGGTGTAGGACTACATTCAGGTGACGTGAGTTAATGCCATTTAACAATAACCAACTGCTTGTCAGAATAGCTTAGCTGCTTCAAATGGGAAGGTCTTTGAGTCCTGCCAAGACGTA
This sequence comes from Mandrillus leucophaeus, assembly GCF_000951045.1. Taxonomy (NCBI): domain Eukaryota; kingdom Metazoa; phylum Chordata; class Mammalia; order Primates; family Cercopithecidae; genus Mandrillus; species Mandrillus leucophaeus. The sequence continues at coordinate 463,876 of NW_012109585.1, forward strand.
AGTGATTAAGTAGGAGTTTAGTCAAAATAGGTGGGGCAAGGGAGTCTCTCACCGGCCTTGTGAAAGTCAGAACCAGAGGGAAAAGCATATGTCTCTAAGAGATGGTGACAGAAAGGGGGATGGATGCTCCAGCTAAGTGTGGACCAGTTGTCAGCAAAACAAGAAAAGTATCAGACCAAGTAACTGAGAAGAATAACAAACAACTGTGGTTGCAATTTTTAAACACAAGGCCTTAGACTGCTCAAATTGCTGAGCCAGAGATGAGAAGGAGACAGAGAGTGCACTGTGACAACTGAGTCAAATGCCAGTGATTCTGTGCTTCCAGTGTTTTCATTTGTTTCGTCAATTCACCTGTTCACATATCTTAAAGTACGTGAAGTATCTGGATTACACTGGCTTCATATAAGCCCTGGATTCAGGGGACTGAGTGCTTACAGTTCTGCTTTGCCTCCATCAACGGCTTTCCTGCCTAAGCGGATGCCCTTCCTTTACTACTCGAAGTGAAACACTGACAATTACCAGGTGGCAACAACTGATACAAAATGCATGATTGACAAGAGGAGCCCTGGCCCAGACTCCCCATAAGTCTTTAACATCCCTGAACAGTCACACCCACCCCTGCAGTCAACCTGTCTCAAAAAACAGCAGCACTGTTGAGCACAGTGCACAGAAGAATATGAAGTTCAGGTTTACAGAAACCAAGTCACTGAGTATTTCTAGAACAGCTCCAGGGGATCAAGGCCCCAGATAAGGCACCTGGGGGACACTTTTCTGTAAGAAGTTTACAACCTAATGAAAAAAATATAAATAACTCAATTTGAGACATGCCTCAGGAACATTAAATTCGAAAGCAGGCATGCAGCAAATAGAACAAAAGTGCCAACACACGTGATCTATATTCCCCACGGCTATCCCATGTTGAGCTCCTTCTAGCTCCCTGTTTTTCTTTGCCCGCAGTCTTTCATGCTGACCCATATAAACCACACATCCCGACAAAGCAGCTCAGGCTAAACAGTCTGGAAATCCCCCGATGCCTCTTCTCTTTCATGTTGGAACCAACACCATTTAGGCACCAACTACCTGCCAATAACTGGGCCAAGTTCTTGGGATGCTAACATAAAGTGCACATCCCTGCCCCCAAAGTCAGAGGAGCTACTGCTTTGGATGCAGGAAAAGGGCTGTAGCCAAGGCGAGGGCAAAGGGGGCTCAGGTCCACCTCTAGTTAGGAAACTACAGTGGAAATACCAGCCCACGTGCTCTCCACACCAGGCTTCCTCACCCCACTTATACTATCCAACCGCCCCCAAAAGGCAGTTTTACTATCACATGACCCTCTCTTCAAAGCAGTTTCCATTAGATTAACCATGATCCTAGAAGATATACTCACTAGCCCAAATTAATCCAACCACACTCCCCCTCAAACATGTGTACCTAACAGTCACAAAGACTGTGGTCAGCTAATTGTGGCTTTTGAACCAGATGATGTTGAGCCAGGGCTGGAAGAGTTGTTTCCAGGCATGAACATATGAACAAACAGCCAGGGAAATCCGGTTTACTTAGTGAAGCAGAATAACCCAAGTGGGCAGAAGACATGGGGAGGAGGGTTACAAGTTAAGGTACAATGACAACTGGACCATGCCACAAAGAAAAGGAGCACAGGGTCCTGAGAGGGAACAATGGGCACCTGTGACCTGTTTTGGGGGTCTGGAAAGGTTTCCACAAGCAAGTGAGACCTGGAGGCAGAGTGGGATCTAACTAGGCAGCCATGGGAGAGGCTGATTCAGGCAGGGAGGAGGGCACAGGCAAAGGCCCTGTGCAGCCCTAAATACAGCCAGCTAGGCTAGAGGGGTACACACGCAGCATTGCACACACAGCTTCAGGGCATCTTCAGATTGCTAGAAACCCATCCTGGACCCAAGTTTAGGACCCCTGTCATCATGCGGCCCTTCCTCCCAGGAAGTGTCTTGGGCTGGCTATTGTCTGGGGCTGCTGGCCCTGTGCCTCCCTCTCCCTTCCCCACAGCCCTGTCCCCACTGCTTCCACATCTCCCATGTGTCTCCTTCACGACTGCATACAGGACTATGTGTTCCAGAGGAACATGTGGTCTGCTCCCTTATTAATCTTGCTGTATCTTATTAAAATGGCCTCATGCCCGCCTGGTATTATTCTGCACAGAGCAGCGGGGTTCATGCAGCAAGCTGCAGCTAGGCGAGCTGTATTTCATTTCTTTTGTGTTGAAGGAATGACCTAGATGCTGCTCTGCACAACAGACTCATACTTGCAGGCTTTAACTCATTCTTTCCCATCCAGCCTGGTGCTCAGATGGAAGCAGAGGTTTGGACTCCCACCAGGGTGGTGTCAGTTGAGTCGACAAGTAGGCTGAGTTAGACCTATGTGGGAAAGAACAGTTTGAGACCCTTCAGAGCTGCTCCTGAAGACAAAGGCAATGCTCCCTGACAGGTGGGCAGGTGTTTGGACAGCAGAGGAAACTTCTCTGGGAATTCTTATTCATGCAAACTCATATATAAGACATGAGTGAAAGGAAAAGGTGAGTGACTTTATGGCTTCCTCCATCTATCTACCTCTTCCCTTGGTTGGTTTCTGTCCCAGGCTGTCATATTCATTCATTCACTGTGCTGTTGTCTATTCAATGTCTACTCTACACACGGCTTTGCAAGGGACCCCAAAATAATGACAGGGCTAAGAGATCCTCCTGAGGAGAACATATATAAGCAAAACCCCAACAGGCAATATCCATACAGGGGTGGAGAAGTGCCAGAGAGACCGGTTGTTGCCCCCAGATTGACCTGGGTGTGCCACTTACTCATTGGGAACTTATGTAAGCTTCCCAAAGTCGTGAACTGGAACTAGGACCACTGTCTTAGCTCAGGTTTCCGTAACAAAATACATCAGAGTGGGTGGTCTAAACAACAGGAATTTACTTCTCACAGATCTGGAGGCTGCAAATATGAGATCAAGGTGCTAGCCAATTAAGTTCCCTGGTGAGGGCACTCTTCCTGGCTTGCAGATGGCTGCCTCCTTGCTGTACCCTCGTATGACTGAGAGAAAGAGGAAGCAAGGTCTCTGATGTCTCTGCTTATAAGGACACTAATCCCATCATGAAGTCCACATCCCCATGACCTGATCTAAACCTAAACATCTCCCAAAGGCCCCATCTCCAAATATCATCACACTGGGGGTGACAGCTTCAACAAAGGAACTTCGGAGGGACACAATTCTATCCATAGCAACCACCAACCCCACAGGATGAGTGCAGTGATTTACTGGGATCCCACAGGTACACCTCCTTATAAGAATAAGCCCAGCTGGCCCGCTTATTCTGGTAGCGAGTGATGCAAGGATGGTGCCTAGGGTGAATGGTAGGTAGAATTCGTCTCCTAGGACCTAGCCTGCCTCTCAGCACACTCAGGACCAACCGATTCTGCACCCCTTTCACCCACTGCCTACCTCTGCCAGCCAGAGCATAACTGAGAATTGAACTTTTTCCCTCCAGGGGTATAAAAGGAAACTGAAAACAGAGGTGTGATTAAATGCTGAGCTGGTCATCATGCCACGATCAGATAGTCACATGCCGACCAAGTCCACTGATTTTCCATCTCTTAATCACGTCCCTGCCAGATTTAAAATGCAATGAACATCAATGAGAACAAATGCTAATAAGGCTCTAACAGGCGTTAGATGTCAAGAGGTGAGGAATAAATCTTGCATATTTTGACTGAAAGGGGGTCAAAGAGGAAATAACTGGGATACTAAATAGAATTCTTCTATTCAAGAGAAAGGCTCCCTGAAAGGCAGCTGCTCCAATGAGTGACACTCGCTCATTAAAGAATGCATCATTCAATGTCCCGCGGCAACAGAAACACCCAACCCAGTGACATGTATCTTTCCTAGAATTTAGCTAACATGGTAAAGTCACCAGTGAATTTACATCAGGCCTAAGTGAAAAAGAAGCTCCTTTTCTGACACATGCAGTCATTAGAGTTTTAGCTGTACTGAGATTGCTCCAAGAAAACACTGTGTCTTTGGAAATGTTATATCACATACCTCCTTTAAGCAGCGTTGGCAAAGTTAATGCATTTGTCAAGCATCTCTGCCTCTCCAGGGTCTTGGGAAAGCCTCTCAGGTGGATGGGCCTCAGGTCCATGAATGCATCCTATAAAATCTGCCTGGCTGACACAAAGGGACAGCCTGAGACCAGGGCTGTGCTGTTCTCACTGCTGGTCACAGTACCTGGCCACACCTGCCCATGGCCACCATGTACTCCACTCTGGTTCCAGAACCCAGTTCAACCCTGGCCTGAGGACTCAGCCATTTTCTGGGCTTATGCCTTCAGGCTTATGCCCTCTCCAGTGTCTCAGACATTCTGAAATACCCAGTGTGCTGCATAAGGTTTCCTGATTAAAAGACTTGCTTTTTGAGTTCCAAGGAGGCAGAATGAATAGTGCCACAACTTGAGAATCAGACCGACCTAGATTCAAGTCCCAGCTCCCTCACGTCCTGGCTGCAAGATGTTACTTATGCTAAGTTCTGCTTCTCTCCACTTAAACTGGTGGGGCCAGCGCTTGCCTTGGAGGGCTACTGTGAGCATTAAATAAAGAAATACATGGCAAGCACTTAGCGTAGTGCTAGGCATATGGTAAGCCCTTCCCAAAGGTTAGCTATTTATAACTGGCTTCATGAAAACCTGATTTTTCACTCCATTGCAAGAGCCAAAGTAGCTTGGTAAATAAATAAGCCTCTGGGGATTCTACAAAGCATTTTGCAGTGAGCAGCCATCCCTTTAGGTAACAGGATTTACCATGAACTGTATACACAGCCTTCCATTACCAATATAAAAGAGGAGCCAAGGGGATAAGGATTACTTATAACACCAGAGAGCCCCAAATCATAAACAACCTCTTAAGAGGTTGATAAGTTTACTTCAAACCACAATCCAGATGTCTCCACATCCAAACTTTCTCCTCTTAGCTTAGGTTTCCACCATGGATGATAAGATGATGACGATAATGTCAACAATGATTGTCTAAGGCTTTGTAAATACTTACTATATGCTGAGTACCAAATTAAACACCATTCATCTATTCACCCATTTAACCCTCACAGCAACCCATGAAGAAAGAAGGGGCTGTTACTATCCTCAGGTGAGATCAGCACTATCTAATAGAAATATAACGTCAACCACAATGTGAACCACATATATAATTTGAATTTCTGGCAGTCACACTACAAAGCAAAAACAGGGAACATTAATTCTAATATTTTATTTAACCCAAAGTATTTTTTCAACATGCCATCCATATTTTAAAATATTAATGATCTTTCATCCTAAGGCATTGAAATCTTGGTGTTTTACACTCCCAGCGCATCCCACTGTGGGCTAGCCCAGTTTCAGCTGCTGAGTAGCCACACGAGCCTGGTGGTTACTGTACTGGACTGTGTAGGTCTCAAGAATGATAAAACAACAGGAAGAAACTTCGTCAGTTCCTCCCGTGGACCCAGACAGTCCGTGTCCGCAGCCAAGCTCCTAACTACTGTGCTCTTCAGTGTCTCATTTGCTGAATCCACTGAACCCCACATTCTGCCAACCAATACCCTCCCTGAGCAATAGAAGCTTGATCTTTCCTTATAAGGATTGGATGCAAACCCCTTCCTGCATGCTGAGGGAAAGTATAAGGAGACACCTACACTGTAACATTTAAAGAAAATATCTTGGCAAGGCACCATCACTAAAACTTGCTAAAAACGACCCCAGGGTAAGAAACGGCTAAGAGGAGACAAGCACTTTTTCAACCCAACTGACATCAGAGGGTAATTCTAAAACTGTCACACACAAAAAAGGGTCCAACACTGTGTCAGAAATTCCAAGAAAGGGTAAAGAGCGTGTTACAGAGATTAGATACAATTTGGTAAGAATTCCAAAGTAAAATACCAGAAAATGACAACGCTAAGCACAGAACAATATGGAATAGAAGAGGAGATAATACATACTTAAGTGGGAATGGGTACACACACACTTAAATGGAGATAAAGAAAGGATAAGCACCAAGCAAAAAAAGGCCTGCAGGTGAGCAGCCACTCTCTGCCTGCATCTCATAAATCTTCAGTTCTTCTGCCTGCATCTCATAAATCTTCAGTTCTTCCTCCAAGGATGTAGAAATGATGGCGGAGAGGAACTCTTTGCAGCTACAGTTTGTGGTATGATGACATTGCTATGGTTTGAATATGTCCACCCTCATGAATGGATTAATGCCAATTCTAAAAAGGCTTGAGGCTGTGAGTTCCCTCTCTTGTTCTCTCTGTGTGTGCTCTCTTGCCCTTCCACCTTCCACCATGTGATGATGCAGCAGGACGGACCTTACCACATTTAGACCCCCGGATCTTGGACTTCCCAATCTTCAGAACTTTGAGCCATATAAGTTTCTATTCATTGTAAATTACCCAGTCTCAAGTATTCTGTCATAGCAGCACAAAACACACTAAGACAGGCCTAATGGTAATTACCTGCTGCCAACTGTACTGTGAGTAAAAGTGCATTTAAAAATCAAATGGCGGCACTTGGCTTCAAAGTTGGCTCTTGGAAGTTGAGCGGAGAGCGACGTGGTTGTGGTAGCTGCCGCTGTGGCCACCGCGGGATAATAAGCCAGGATCTGCTATACCCATTGACTAACTATGGAAGATTATACCAAAATAGAGAAAACTGGAGAAGGTACCTATGGAGTTGTGTATAAGGGTAGACACAAAACTACAGGTCAGGTGGTAGCCATGAAAAAAAATCAGACTAGAAAGTGAAGAGGAAGGGGTTCCTAGTACTGCAATTCAGGAAATCTCTCTATTAAAAGAACTTCGTCATCCAAATATAGTCAGTCTTCAGGATATGCTTATGCAGGATTCCAGGTTAAATCTCATCTTCGAGTTTCTTTCCATAGATCTGAAGAAATACTTGGATTCTATCCCTCCTGGTCAGTACATGGATTCTTCACTCGTTAAGAGTTATTTATACCAAATCCTACAGGGGATTGTGTTTTGTCACTCTAGAAGAGTTCTTCACAGAGGCTTAAAACCTCAAAATCTCTTGACTGATGACAAAGGAACAATTAAACTGGCTGATTTGGGCCTTGCCAGAGCTTTCGGAATACCTATTAGAGTATATACACATGAGGTAGTAACACTCTGGTACAGATCTCCAGAAGTATTGCTGGGGTCAGCTCGTTACTCAACTCCAGTTGACATTTGGAGGATACGCACCATATTTGCTGAACTAGCAACTAAAAAACCACTTTTCCATGGGGATTCAGAAATTGATCAACTCTTCAGGATTTTCAGAGCTTTGGGCACTCCCAACAATGAAGTGTGGCCAAAAGTGGAATCTTTACAGGACTATAAGAATACATTTCCCAAATGGAAACCAGGAAGCCTAGCATCCCACGTCAAAAACTTGGATGAAAATGGCTTGGATTTGCTCTCGAAAATGTTAATCTATGATCCAGCCAAACGAATATCTGGCAAAATGGCACTGAATCACCCATATTTTAATGACGTGGACAATCAGATTAAGAAGATGTAGCTTTCTGACAAAAAGTTTCCACATGTTATAACAACAGATAGTTGTGTTTTTATTGTTAACTCTTGTCTATTTTTGTCTTATATATATTTCTTTGTTATCAAAATTAAGCTGTACTTCTTCTAATTTCAAAAGTATAACTTAAAAATGTAAATATTCTATATGAATTTAAATATAATTCTGTATATGTGTGTAGGTCTCACTGTAACAACTATTTGTTACTATAATAAAACTATAATATTGATGTCAGGAAAAAAAAAAATCAAATGGCTTGAAAAGTCTCCCTAAGATTAACATGATCAACAGGCAGTTTCCTACTGGGAATACCTAGAGTTTAAAAAGAAAGGGGATGAAAATCCCCAAGTATGAACAGTCATTGCCCTAAGCACAGGACTGATCTAAGACTTCTGTCAGACAATGGTGGATTTCATCTCCTGCCCCATCAATTCCCCTGCAGTATCCCTGTAGAAGGATCCAGGACAGGAATATCTGCCCAGTGCCTGCAGAATCCTGATGAAGGGCCAAGATGGAAGCCCATCGCCAAGTCCTCTGCCCTGTCAGACTGTCTGGGGGCAGCAAAGACCTGGACCCATGCAGGTGAGGGTCCTGAACGACCCCACCTGGACATCAGGTGGCACGTCCCATGTGTACTCCGCAGCATGCTGGTCTCATTATCACAGGTACATACAAACACTGAGCTCAAGGTAAAATCCCTCTCTCTCATCCCATCCTTTCAGAAGGGGTCTCCCCTCCAACTCTTGTACAGGAGGACAGTTACCAGCAGGAGCTCAGAATCAAACAGACCTGGCTCAGCCTCTTACTAGCAGTGTGATGTTGGGTGAGTCATTTAACTGGTCTGAGCCCCTAAATTCTTCTTCTTTAATAGAAAGAATTATTCATTCATTTTTACACATATTTATTGAGCCCACACTGTTTTAGCTTCTGGGGATACAACAGTTAAGAAAAGAAAAAAAAATCTCTCCCTCATGGAATTTAATTCTAGTTAAAATGGGGAGGTGCCCGGTGGGCAGATCAACACATGTAACTGTACCTATCTCATAGGGCTGTCAGGAAGATTAAATAACACATCTAATGGAGACTGCATGCACTAAATAATTGTCGTCTATTGTTATTACAAACAGTAATAATAGTAATATCTAATCCTTCCAGCAACACATGGGCCTGGGCCTGACTCCAAAAGACCAATTTGGCTGGAAACCAGGGTAGAATAAAAGCCTAAAAGGGGCTCCATTCTTCACATCCTAACCTCTTTCTCGATTCACGCCACAAGGACATCCTGTCACAAAGATGAAGCCCCAGGCAGTCTTTATTTAGCAGACTCAATAGTCCCACCAAGCCCAGGTACATAGTGAAAAATGGGTCTGAGAAGTAGGGCTCTGGGGGGTCCAGTTCCACTTATCAGGAGAGTGCCAGCCTTCTGCCAGTCTCATGATGAGTGATGCACCTGCTGCCCACGGGTTCCTGCCCTAGCAGGGAGGAGGGCCTCAGAGGCATTCCAACACGCTGTGACATGTCACATCTTCACGGACTGGAGGGACAGTGAAGGCTGTGATTCTGCTACTGCCATGAATCCATGGCTTTCTGATGGTGCCCCAAGGAGTGCTAGGACTCTGCAGAAAATGACACTGACTACAGTGATGACAGCAGCACTCACCACACCATTTATGACACCCTTGATGAGTGGAACACAGCATGCAGTGCTTTCCTTGCACTGCTTTCCTTAATGTTTTCTTTGCGGATTATTAAAAGAAAAAAAAAAAAAAAAACTCCATCTCACAGATAAGGAAAGTGAGGTTAAGTAATTTGTTCAAGAATGTACAGCAAAGAGAAACTAGGCAGGCAGCCCAACTCCAGAAGCCAGGTCTGAACCAACAAGCTAAACTGCTTCACCTAAGGGCCATCGTATGGGAATAAGAAAAAGCAGAGAGGCTAGGGGCTCCAAGCCACCCTCCCCCATCTCAGTTGCAGCAGTTCACATTTTATCTGTTTTCTATGAATGGACTCTACATGACATTTCCTTTGGAAAAAAAGAAAGATCCACTGCTAATTTTTTTAAATCATTGGAATAAATGACGGCCAACATCAAAAGATGGTTTTTGATAAGCCAAGCTTTAAAAAATGTCAAGAAGTAAAATGTCCAATCAACAGTAGAACAGATAAATTGTGGTAATAAATTCACAAAAAGGAATAAAACACAGCAACGACAAACAACTACTTCTAGACACAACAGCATGATAATCCCATAGACATAATGAATGAAAGAAGGCAGATACAGAAGAATATATTCTGGATGAATTCATTTTATATCAAATTCAAAAACAGGCAAAAGGAACAGTTGGTGGTAAGTTAGAACTGTCATTACCCTTGGGAAGGGAGCACTGTCTGGGAAGGGCACTAGAGGACCTTTGGAAGTGCTGGAAGTGCTTTATATCTTCATCTGGATAAGGTGATAAGGTTACAAAGGAGTATTTAGAGGTAAACATTTAATGAGATGTACACTTAAGATCTGTGTACTTTTTCTGTACATGTATTATACCTCGATAGAAATGTAAAATAAAAACTCAAAAATATCTCAGTAAATTATGTAATCCAGGATTCCACTGTTAGGTAAGAATGAGGCCAGACATTTAAGAAAGACAGCAATTGTGTCTCCTCATTATAAAAAACTAAAAATAAGAATTTTTTAAATTCCAAAACAGAAATTCAGCATCGACAATAGAACACTTGAGCAATGGAACCAGCTAACAGGAGCTTTGTGCTCCAAGTCTGCACAGGCTACACATGACCTCCAGCTACCCCACTGCACCCTGCTGGGGAGACCCACAGCTTGATTCTCAGAAGACGTGTGTGCAGAGAACAAAGTCCATGCCTGCCACTTCAAAGGGGCTTAGAAGAACGTTCCCTTCCTCTGTGCCTAGGAGCGTCAGGCCTTTTAAAAAGGCACCATGAGAAACTCAAAACCACTGAACGTGATAAAACTGTTGCTGGCTATCTCAACAACCAAGTACATGAAGTAAAATGGGCATACATGACAAAAGGAAGTCAACAGCCCACCAGGCTTTCACCACACAGTAGACAACTGCAGGCACACTTGCCTCTAATTATTTCCAGGTCTGGGGACAGGTGGGGCCTAGAATAAAAGCCCAGGGAGCCACCTAGCTACACTCCCAGAAAGCAACCCAGAGCCCTGGGTATTTCTGGTTCCAAGAAGAGAGCAGCACAAGCACCTCTCACCACCTACCACCTTCCTCCTGCAGATGGCACCAGCCACCCCGCCCTCTTGTGCTACCCTGCCTATTAAAAGGGAAGCCAGCCTGCCAAGAATCACAGGCTGAGTGTGCTCGGCTTTGCTCGGTGTCAATGTAAGTGGTTTTGATGCAAGAGGCAAAGGAGTAATGAGAGTCACTTGGTTTGATCACAATTACACTCTTATTTGAAATGCAGTTCAGCAATTACGAGGTCCTCAGCCATAGAGCTCCCCTGGGATGGGGGCAGAGGGGGGCCTTTTAAAAGGAGAATTATATCCACCATACAAACAGAGGTTTCACTTTTTAGCTCCTTGTAGAAGACTTTTTTTCATGAAAAACCCCTTCTGGAGCTGAGGGAAAAGAATAAGCCTTATAGGAAAAGTAACTCCTGGACTTATTTTCAGGCCCTTGGTTTTTTCTCTTTGTGTCAGTTTCTTCTTTAAATACTGCGATATACTGACTCTGCAAAAGCTGTCTCCAACCTTTCTGGTACACCTCTATACAGATACATAGAAAAAAAGATTAAGTCAACAACAAAATATTAACAGCTGTTAAGTATGACTGGAAGAACCATGGGTGACTTGTGCCTTCTTTTTATGTACCAATACATTAAAATAGTACATTAAGAATTTTACTGGTATCTTCTGTTCATCTGTTTTTGCTGCAATATGGCACTTCGCTTCCTAACTCATGAAGGAAAGGCCAGCTTTGAACTCCCTAAGGTCTGGACTCTCCTTGCTCCACAAAAGAGTAAACATTATTATTTGTGGGTTTCCAAAAGTGAGGGAGGAAACGACGGGCAGTGGATAAGTCCTCCTCCAATGTTTTGTCTTCAGTTTGTTGGCCCAATAAGGCAAATTAATTGTACCAGCATTTCCAAATAGGAGAGATGAAGGTATGTGCTTCAAGCACTGTATCAGGAAATGGCCCCACACAGGTTACTGGGCAAGGCAGGAATGAATGAGCTTATGGGGCCTCCCTTGGGAGCGCCTGACGCCTCTGCAACACAGGACTCTGATAGGGTAGAAATTTAATGTGGAGAAGGACAGGGAGGTACCACTGAGACAGGAGCACTCAGTGCTAGGGCCTGCAGAGCCTCCTGGTCATCCCCTCTTCCTCCTGAGTCTTATAAATTCCTCCTCTCAAGGGAAGAAGCCTTGAGGAACGCCTGATACTGGGCTTCTTGTCTATCTCGGCAAGCTATGCTTAAGTTGATTTAACTTTAGAAAAATATTTTAACGTGTGATGTCTTACTCTCCAAGTATCAAGGAACAATTTGTTCCTGTTATTTTTTTTTTCATCTACAAGGAACATGTACTACTTGTGGAATAATAAATTAAGTTTTTGGAAGAAGGCAAGACATAAGCAATACAAAAAACTGACAGATAAATTGTGGGAGGGGGCCACTTCTTATACTCCTGCATGACCACCAGGTGTAGGAGGATTCCAGATTCTCTTACAATGTGTTCAGAAGAAACCCCTTGACATTCTCTACAATGGACGGGTTCCAAGATCAACAAATTAATCAAATCAGTCCTGAATGGAATTTCTTGTCCTAAAGAGAAATCAGACAGGGTCTAAAAGAAATCAGGCAAGCCTAAATGCAAAGCAGGAGACAGAGCTGGCAGAAATGCAATACAATCACTTCTTCCTTTTCTTTTTTTCTTTTTTTTTTTTTTTTTTTTTTTTTTTTTTTTTTTGAGACAGAGTTTGCTCTTGTTGCCCAGGCTGGAGTGCAATGGTGCAATCTTGGCTCACCGCAATCTCCGCCTACCGGGTTCAAGTGATTCTCCTGCCTCAGTCTCCTAAGTAGCTGGGATTACAGGCATGTACCACCACGTCCGGCTACTTTTGTATTTTTAGTAGAAAGGGGGTTTCTCCATGTTGGTCAGGCTGGTCTCGAACTCCCAACCTCAGGTGATCCACCTGCCTCGGCCTCCCAAAGTGCTGGGATTACAGGCGTGAGCCACCGCGCCTGGCCTTCCCTTCCATTTCTTAGCTTTGTTCTGCATGAGAATTGCTATGTGAGGGAGACTCAGATGCTTGAGTTCTCACAGTTTTACAGCTAGAAGAAGAATGGAGAGAACAGGTCTAGTAGGAGGGAAGAAAGAAGTGGCATTGGGGATACAGGTAGGACAGGCATAGTGACTTCAGCTCCGTACACTGTGGACAGGCCAGTTGATGTTGAAAAACCACCTTGAAGGTTGAGTTAAATGGTGGTAACTTGTCTCACGCATGGATGGCTGCAGTCTCTGAGCTAGATACCCTAACGAACCCAAAGGCCCTTCATGGGAACGAGGTTGGAAACCCCACCTGAGCCAGAGGGGAGCCTGAGATGATGCAAAGAGCTACACACTGACGGTTTTCTTTTTGAGTAAATAAGCTGGACAAAGTTCCATGGTCATAGGTCAGCATGCTTGGTACCAGGCAAACATGCCTGGCCTAAACAAGCCAGACCAGGGCTTGGTGTCTGAGGCAAAGGCTGTTTTATATAGACTAGCTAGCAACAGGATACTTGCAGCAACTCAGTTTCCTTGTGGGGAGTTTGAAGTGGGGCTTGAAGAATGTGTCAGTAGCTAGAGAGAGAGAAGAAAGCAGCAGCAGAGGGGTAGAAAGGCACCAGAAAGGCAAACTGCTAGCCTTGGAGATAGCCGTGGAGCCAGACCCAGGAAATCACTGCTGTACCCTGAGCCACTTCCCAGGGCTCCATGGGGTTGGCTGTTCGAAAGGCTTGCCTTTCATACAACTAAGACTATATCTTGAGCCTCTTCATCTCCCCTGGGAGCCCTGCAGTGCAACCCAAGCCACCCTCTTCTCCAAGAGCCTAAGAGAGACCTAAACACTCTCCCATCACCATCTAACCTCAAAGGCATGTCTACAGGGATGGGGGGATGCTATAAACTACTGTGGGCCAAGGAGCACTTGCCACCCTACCCCCACCCCACAATCCCCCAAACATCTCCCGCCTTGGCCCTGCATGGAACTGATAATGTCAGGATCATGTTTTGAAGCCACCAGAATGAAAACTTATTCTAGCTTTCCATCACAGCAAAGACAGAATAACCATTTGAAAAGAGTTTCATCATAATGATTCTATTTTAATCTCCTTCAAACATGAGAGATCAAACATATACAGATTTATCTTTACTGAAAAGAAAAAAAAATCCTGGGTAATATGCGAATGCATTTCTGAGCCATCCTGTGGCTTTAACAAAAAAGGAAGGTTTAATGTTCAAAAAGATACTGCTCAAGTAACAAGGTCTCTTAATACCCCCCCGCCACCGCACCACTCCTAAACACCCTGCAAATGCTCCTAAGCAACATTCATTGCTGACCAGAGGGATTTGGGAGCTACTTAAAAATCACACAAGACAAGCCAATGATTTTAAACTTTACTCATGTCTTTGGCTTAACAGCCACAAATCATACATGAAATCAGCATCTGACTTGAATGTGAGATTTTGCTCTGATGAGCCAAGACATGCTTGGCGGTGCCACCACACCAGTCACCAGCCAGGGCTTGATATGACAATAGAAGCTGTAAGGTGAATGGGGCTTAAAACTATCTTCTCTTTCCAAAGTCCAAATAAACTCATCTCTCAAGTCATGCAGACCTTAGGGGTGGATCAATTCATGAGCCCCAGTGGTGACAGCACTAAAACCAATTCCCCTACACAGACTGAATCATCAAACTAAACATTGCCACTTTAACACTTAGTGGGTAAGAATTAGAATGTCAGGAAAGAGCTTTCCAAGCATTCATCATTCTCCTTTTTTCCCTCTAAGATATTCATATAGCAACTCCCTGAGACCCACACCCAATAAACGCCAGACTGACAGCTTGGTGGAGCAAACGCTGTGTGTGTGAATCACGCTCCATCTATGGTGTAATATATCTGCCTACCACCAAAAGGACTCACTAAGGGCACAGGCAGGAGTAGAGATAGTGGGGGCTGGGGGAAAGGTGATGTGACAGGTTAGACAACATCCAAAGTTAAAAATGAATGTAACACAACAGAAAACTCATTAATGTAATTGCTTTATTGGTGTAGTCACCACAATAGCTTCTAAGTACATTTTCCTGTGCAATAGAAAGGAGACAGGAGGTAATAAAATGATCTGTGTGTATCCAATGTATGAGTGTGAGCTTCTGAAAAAGTCTCTTGCTTAGGAAGAGGAATGCTGAATCAGTCCATTTTCACACTGCTATGAAGAATTACCTGAGATTGGGTGATTTATGAAGAAAAGAGGTTTAATTTACTCACAGTTCCATGGGCTTAAAAGGAAGCATGACTAGGAAGCATTAGGAAACTTACAATCATGGCAGAAGGTGAAGGGAAACCATCTTCACATGGTGGCAGGAGAGAGAGCGAGGAGGGAGGTGCCAAACACTTTTAAACCATCAGATCTCATGAGAATTTACTCACTATTGTGAGAATGGCAGGAAGGAAACCCGTCCCTACAATCCAATCACCTCCCACCTGGCCCCTCCTCCAATTCAACATGAGATTTGGGCAGAGACAAAAATCTAAACCATATTATTCCACCCCTGGCCCCTTCCAAATCTCATGTCCTTTCTTGAGCCTCTTCAGCTCCCCTGGGAGCCCTGCAATACAACCCAAGCCACATTGTAAAATACAATTATCCCTTCTAAACAGTCCCCCAGTCTTAACTCATTTCAGCATTAACTCAAAGTCCAAAGTATCATCACCCACTAAGAGCCTGTAAAATCACATACAAGTTATGTACTTCCAAGACATAACAGGAGTACAGGCATTGGGTAAATGCTGCCATTCCAAATGGGGGAAATTGGCCAAAACAAAGGGGCTGCAGGCCCCATTCAAGTCCAAAACTGAGCAGGGCAGTAACTACATCTTAAAGCTCCAAAATAATGTCCTTTGACTCCATGTCTCACATCCAGGCCACACTGATGCAAGGGGTGGGTTCCCAAGGCCTTGGGCAGCTCTGCAGGGTACAGTCCCCACAGCTGCTTCCACAGGCTGGCATTGAGTGCCTGTGACTTTTCTAGGAGCACAGTGCAAGCTGTTCATGAATCTACCATCCTGGGGTCTGGTAGATGGTAGCCCTCTTTTCATAGCTCCATTAGGCAGCGCCCCAGTGGGGATTCTGTGTGGGGGCTTCAACCCTATGTTTCCCCTTTGTACTGCCCTAGTAGAGGGTCTCCATGAGGGCTCCACTCCTGCAGCAGACTTCTGCCTAAACATCCACGCAAGTCCATACATCCTCTGAAATCTAGACAGAGCTTCTCAAACCGCAACTCTTGTCCTCTGCATACCCACGGGCTCAACACCACATGGAAGCCACCAATGCTTAGGGATTGTACCCTCTGGAGCAATGGTCTGAGCTGTACCTTGGCCCTTTTAGCCATGGCCAGAGCTGGAATAGCTGGGATGCAGGGCGTCATGTCCTAAGGCTGCACAGAACAGCTGGGCCCTGGGCCTGGCCCACAAAATCATTTTTTCCTCCTAGGCCTCTGGGCCTGTAATGGGAGGGGCTGCCACAAAGGTATCTGAAATGCCTTTGAGGCATTTTCTCCATTGTCTTGGCTATTAACATTCAGTTCCTCTTTACTTATGCGAATTTCTGCAGCAGACTTGAATTTCTCCACAGAAAATGGATTTTTCTTTTCTACCACATGACTGGGCTGCAAATTTTCCAAACTTTTATGCTCTGCTTCCCTTTTAAATATTAGTTCCAGTTTCAGATAATCTATTTGTTCACACATACAAGCATATACATTTAGAAACAACCAGGTCACATCTTGAATGTTTTGCTGCTTAGAAATTTCCTCCCCCAGATATTCTAAATCATCATCTCTCTTAAGTTCCACAGATCTCTAGGGTAGGGGCAAAATGCCACCAGTCTCTTTGCTAAAGCATAGCAAGAGTGACCTTTGCTCCAGTTCCCAGCAGGTTCCTCATCGCCATTTGAGACCACCTCAGCCTGGACATCACTGTCCATATCACTATTTGCGTTTTGGGCAAAGCCATTCAACAAGTCTCTAGGAAGTTCCAAACTTTCCCACATCTTCCTTTCTTCTTCTGAGCCCTCCAAACTCTTCCAACCTCTGCCTGTTACCCAGTTAAAAAGTCGCTTCCACATTTTCAGGTATCTCTATAGCAGTGCTGATACCAATTTTATGTATTAGTCCATTTTCACACTGATATAAAGAACTATCTGACACTAGGTAATTTATGAAGAAAAGAGGTCTAATTGACTCCCTGTTCTATAGGCTTAACAGGAAGCATGACTGGGAGGCCTCAAGAAACTCACAATCACGGCAGAAGGTGAAGGGGAAACAAGGACCTTCTTCACATGGTAGCAGGAGAGAGAGTAAAGGGGGAAGTACCACACACTTTTAAACTATCAGATATTATGAGAAGTCACTCACTATCATGAAAACAGCATGGGGGAAATCCACCCCCATCAGCCAATCACCTCCAACCAAGCTCCTCCTCCAATTTGACATGAGATTTTGGAGCAGACACAAATCCAAACCATATCACATGCCCAGGAGGAGAGAATGCATAACATTACCCAGTGGGAGAAAGGAGCTTAAACATATTCACCTTAAAATGAAAGCATGTGATTTGACAAGTTCTCAGAAATTTGATTAGTTGCTGGGCCAGAACTGGTTAAAATGATGAAATAAGTAAAAAATGGCCTCTTTGTTTTTCCAGTCCCTTTCCACAATCTCCACATAGAAGAGCCAGCACCAAGCAGCCCCCTGAGGGCCCTGTCTGGTCTGCATCTCGTGCCTCAGAAGCAGTAGGTAAGGGCGTGGCCTTTGGAGTTAGAAAGACTCCAGGTTCAAATCCCATCACTGCCATTTACTGTGAGTCCTTAGATTAGTCACTTAAGAGTTAAGCCCTCAAACCCTTTTTCCTACCTATAAAATTGAGACAGGAAAATTTATCTCAAAGAGCTGCTGTGATACTTAAGTTTAAGAAAATCAGAAAAAAAAAAAATCTTAGCATACTGCCTGGCACTTGGCAGGACTCAACAAATGGCAGCTCCATTTGCCCTTCCCCTCCCCACATCCTGACCCACCCAGCCCTTGGTATCTACTGCTGGCCTGATGAGTTGGTCTTTCCAACCACACTAGCAGTTAACTGACTGGCTGAGTTTCAACTATGTCTGTTCCCCATGAAGAAGGGATGGACACAGATTTGCAGGAAGCCTTTAGAAGTTAATAATGATCCTTACCCCCAAGAATGCAGCCAGCCTATGTGAAAGGCTGGACTTGCAAGGTGACCTACTCAGGGTAACTTCCTCCTTCCCTCTAGCTAGTTAAGATGGAGCTGCAGTGAGATAAACCAAGGCAGTCTAAGAATGAAGAGGGCAGTGGCACAGGCTTTGGCCAAATAGACACAGCTACTGATTGGCATGGAAATGATTGATGGGGGAAGTTCAAGAAACAGTTAACTGTGAGGTCCCTGTAGGCCCAGACCATCCTTGCATCGACAGCCTTTCCACAGCTGCAGCTCTCAGGACACACTTTCACTCCTTCAGGCATTGGGGTCTATTCCACCTCTTTTTCCCCCTTGGGGAGTCCTGAATCATTTGCAATTTAAAATGAAGCTCCCGGTAAAACTCAGCACTGGCTCCCTCCTCATCAGCCCAACCAAGGTCATTGTTCTTTCAAGGACCACAAAAAGGCACACAATGTTTTCCCCACCCCCTAGACCAAGCATGGAGGCCTCTTCCTCCTGCTATGTCCACAGACTGTGCCTCAAATGCCCAATCCAGCTCCAGGCCACATTTTTCAAGGCTGCCCTCTGAGTCCCTAGCTGGCACAGACCACGTGGGCTCTGTTCCAGGCACAAGGACTGTCAGCACAGCATGGACATATGGCCCAGCAAGCTCCCTATGGGGATTCCACCTGGGCCTCTCTACACAGGAGGCAGAGGGGCATTTGCCCTTTGTGGCGGGAACAAGGCCTCTGAGGAATAAGCACAAATGCTCACTTAGAATTGACAGGCAGAGTTGCCCAGTGGGATTCTGCCCACAACATTTTGTTAATCAGGTTCCACCACATCTGGAACCCAAACCCTGCTCTAGCAATCTAAAGTAGACTACCCTATCAAAGCTCTAGCTTCGATTCAAAGCTCTAGCACTCACCAGGTATGCCACCATGGACAACTAATGAAACTTCCCTGGGTAGGGTAATAATTGTTTTCTGTGGTTGCCATCACAAATTAACACAGACTTGGTGGCATATACATGCATACACACACACACACACACACACACATATATATATATATATATGTTTTTGTTTTTTTTTTCCTGGAGGCCAGAAGTTCACAATCAATGTGCCCAGTAGAGTCCCTCTGAAGTTCCTAGGGGAGAATTCTTTCCTACCTCTTCCAGTTTCTAGTGGCACCTGACATTCCTTGGTTGTGGCAGAAAAACTCCAATCTCTCCCTCCGATTGCACATGGCCTTCCCCTCTGTGTCTCTGTGTGTCACATATCCCTTTCCTTTCTCTTTTAAGGACAACTAATCATTGGATTTAGTGTCTACCCTAAACCTAGGACGATATCATCTCAAAATTTCCAACTTAATTACATCTGCGAAGACCCTCTTTCTAAATAAAGTCACATTCACAGGTACTGGGCATGATGACTGGAACATAACTACTGCAGGATGGGGTGGGGGGAGCGGGCGTGGTACATAATTCAGCCCTGCAGTGTCTATCACATAATCACATGGAGTTATTTAGATTAAAAGAGATAATGTCTGCAACATGCTTTGCACAGTATCAGGCACATGGTAAATAATAAACATTACATGTTGCTTTTATCACAGTCATAATCTTCATCTCCCTCTCCAGGAAGCCTTCCTAATATCTCATTCCAAAAAGAATTTGAGGCAATTCAGACTTCCACTCTAGATCACAATCATCTTAAGAGCAGGAACCATGCTTGTTGATATCCACCTCCTCAGTACTATTAAAAATGTGGTACATATAAAGGCCCGTGGTCTCAGTGGCAAGATCATGGGCTCCTGCATCAGATAGACCCATGC
Organism: Mandrillus leucophaeus; assembly: GCF_000951045.1. Taxonomy (NCBI): domain Eukaryota; kingdom Metazoa; phylum Chordata; class Mammalia; order Primates; family Cercopithecidae; genus Mandrillus; species Mandrillus leucophaeus. Next base: position 483,777 of record NW_012109585.1, read on the forward strand.
TTGGAAACTGGCTCTGCTGCATTGTAATAATGTGATGTCAGATGTGTGAATCAATGTCTAAGCCTCACCATTGCCATCTGTAAAACAGGAATATGACCAGCTTTGTAGGAATGTTAAAAACACTTCAGACATTGCATATGTAGCACCAAAGAGTAACCAGCAAATAGTACATGGTCCACAACTAGAATAATGATTTATTATTGTGTTTTGGAATTATTTTGTTAAATAAATGTCTAATAACTAAATAAATGAACACCAACAGCCACTCCTCCTCACAGTCCAAGGGAGGTGTCAGATCACCATCCATGCTCCTGCACAGACTTCTGGTCCTTAGAGGTAGTGTTGGGATTGAGCCCACAACCTTACCTCCTCCACATCTCCTAGGAGTGAACACCCCACCCGCAGATTAATAAACCAACTCATTCATCCATTCTACAGGCATTCACTGAACACATACTCTGCCAGGTTCCTACCATCTGCTAAATGCCTTCTGAATGCTCTTGAGCAGGGATCAGCAAACTTTTTCTGTCAAGGGCCAGATAGTAAATATTTTAGGCTTTCTGGGCCATATGGTCTCTGTTGCAAGTACTCAACTCTTCTGCATGAAAGCTGCAACAGACAACATGTAAACAAATGAGAATGGCCATACTCCAATACAATTTTATTTACAAAAGCAGGTGGTGGCTAATAAGCAATTACAGCAAGGTGGCAGGATACAAGGTTAATATACAAAAGTCAATTGCTTTCCTATTTGCCAGCAGTGAACAAGCGGAATTTGAAATTAAAAGCACAATATCATTTATGTTAGCACTCAAATAAATGAAATACTCCAGTATAATCTTTAAAAAGTATAAGATCTATATGAGGAAAACTACAAAACTCTGATGAAAGAAATCAAAGAAGTAAATTGAGAGACATTCCATGTTCATGGATAGGAAGACTCAATATTATCAAGATGTCAGTATCTCCCAACTCGATCTGGAGATTTAATGCAATCCTAATCAAACTCCCACAGGTTATTTTGTGGATATTGACACACTGATTCTAAAATTTACATGAAGAGGCCAAAGACTCTGAATATATAATGCAATATTGAAGAACAAAGTCAGAGGACTGACATTACTCAACTTTGAGACTTATTATAAAGCTTCCATAATCAAGACAACACAGAACAGAGAACCTAGAAATAGACCCACATAGATATAGTCAACTGATCTTTGACAAGGAAGCAAATGGGTAAAAGGTAGTCTTTTCAACAAATAGTGCTAGAAAAATTGGACATTTACAAGCAAAGAAAAAAATCACAGACTTTACACCCTTCGCAAAAATTAACTCAAAATGGATCACAGACCTATGTGAAAAATACAAAACTACAAAACCCCTAGAAGATAACATAGGAGAAAATCTAGATGGCCTTGGGTTTGATGGTGACTTTTTAGATATGACACCAGAGACAGAATCCATGAAAGAAAGAATCGATAAGCTGGACCTCATTAAACTTAAAAATTTCTGCTGCACAAAAGACATTGTCAAGAAAATTAAAAGACAAGCCACAGACTGGGGGGAAAAATATGTGCAAGACATATCTGGCAAAGCACTGTAATCCAAAATATACAAAGAACTCTTAAAACTCAACACTAAGAAAACAAACAAGTTGATTTAAAAAAATAAGTCAAAGACCTTAACAGACACTTTACAAAAGACATACAGGTGGCAAATAAGCCTATGAAAAGATGTTTCACATCATGTCATTAAATTTGTTTTAATATAAATAAAACAACAATGAGATCCCACTACACACCTATTAGAATGGCCAAAATCCAGAACACTAACACCACCAAATGCTGACAGGAACTCTCATTCATTGCTGGTGGAACTGCAAAATGGTACAGCCACTTTGGAAGACCATTTGGTGGTTTCTCATATAAGTAAACACATTCTCACCACATAATCTAGCACAAGTGCTTTCTCCTTGGTATTTTTCCAAAGGAGTTGAAAATTTATATCCACACAAAAACCAGCACATGGATGTTTACAGCAGCTTTATTCATAATTGCCAAAACTTGGAAGCAACCAAGATATCTTTCAGTAGGTGAATAGGTAAACTGTGGTATATCCAGACAATGGGATATTTTTCAGCACTAAAAAGAAATGAGCTATCAAGCCATGAAAAGACATGGAGGAACTTCAAATGCATATTTCTAAATGAAAGAAGCCAGTGTGCAAAGGCTTACAATACTGTAGAGCACAGGGGATTTTTAGGGCAGTGAAACTAGTCTGTAGGATACTATTAATATAATGATGGATACATGTCAGTATGCACGTGTCCAAACCCATAAAATGCACAACACCAAGAGTGACTGTAGTAATGTAAACTATAGTCATTGGATGATAATGATGTGTCAGTGTAGGTTCATCAACTGTAACAAATGTGTGACTTGCAGGGATGTTGATAATAGCTCAGGCTGTGTAGGTGTTACAGCACGGGCTATATGGGAAATCTCTGTACTTTCCTCTCATTTTTGCTGTAAATTTAAAACTGCTAAAAAAAAAAAAAGTCTATTTAACAAATAAAAGGCAGTGGGCTATATATAGTTTGTAACCCCTGCTTTTGAGGATACACAAATGAGTAAGATGCAGTCTTCATACAATAAGAAAAAGTCACACAGAGAGGAAGAGACAGTGCTGAGAATAGAATCCAGGTTTCCCATTCCCATAAAGGCTATTGAACTAAGTCCTACCTTGTCCATCCAGGGTCAATTAAAAGTGCATTTAAAGGATAAAATAGGAACAGTTAACACCAAAATGATTTGTCAGATGGCACAGAGGAAATATTTATAATACGAAATCCAATCAACAGATATGAAGAGTCTGCTCACACACACATTTAACTAGTATTTACTAAGTGGATGAGAGTTTCATCTCCTGGGTAACAGCATTGTGCTAGATGCTAACTGAAAGCACGCAAACTATATAAGCACATGGCAGACCAAGAAACCCCACTGAAAACAGATACTCTTTCAAAAATTGTGCCAAGTTCTTGTGTTCTCTGATGGCATCTCTAGGGTAAGGGGTATGTTGGTGGCAGGGAGCAAAATGATGTTGAATTTACAAGACACTGTATAACAAAAGCAAGGTCACAAAACTATGCTCTATTTTTCCTGATATGCAGCCAGATGTCTAGAGTATGTGGGTCTATGATGACCCATACCATCTCCTGCCCTTCAAGGACTTCAACCTCTCATTGAAGTCCACATGGTATAATGGCATGTAGGGCCCCAGACCCAGAGGCACCCCTCCAGTTTAGCTCAACAGCATGGATGACCACTCTCATCTTCCAGCTCTCCACAGATGTGGACCCAGTTTCTGGATGTGGCATTCACACATCATACCAAACTAGAAGCTTTTAGCGCCTCTGCCAGGGCTCCAGATTCTGTTCTACAAAACACCGCAACTGCTCAGCAACCTCTTCAAAACAGTCAAAATTAATTTTAGACAAACATTTAAAAAGAAAAGAAAATCTATCTGGGGGATCTTGCCAACACTCACAGCTGTGACACTGACAAGAAAAGGGTTGCAGAAGAGAGAATTTGCCACAGACCATTCACTTGTCATCATATACAGCACTTTGCACAAATTGGCATAATTTAGGTAGGCAAGAAAATAGGCCAACTACAGCAAAACACCTAAGGCTCATTCCAAAGACCAATCAAGACAGGATGCAAGAGGTACAAATAAAGCACACTGCCACACAATTCCTGGGAGATGGTTTTTATCACAGGCTTACAAATGATCATCCAAATAAGATACATAAGTTCCAAGTATAACAGCTCTCTTTAAAATAGCACAGAAGCATCTCCAATTCCTCACAAGCTCTAGTGCTGCACAAGACTACCAGAAGGGCCAAGAGCTTTCTAGACTTACAAGAACACCCTGCCCTGGTCCTGTCTGTCCTCTGAGGAGCTGATATGCTCTGTCCTCTGTTGGGGACTGCCTGCCTTTGTGGATCCTAAATGTTTAAATCCCCACTGTCTAATATTACTCAGATTTGTATTAAGTTTTTGACAGTACAATGCATCACTGCACCAAACATCCTTTATCAGGGTTCAAGATGTCATTGCTGAGGTGAACCAGAAGCAGAAGGGACCCCTGACTTTGTGGATTTGACACGTGGTCCCAACACTTGATGAAGTGATGAGCAATCCAAAGCTGGTGGTGACGGCAAGAGCCACTGCTCCTGACTACCACCACGTGCTGAGCTTCCACGGAGCACTTGCGGGTCCATCCTCAGCACAGCGACATCCCCATTTCACAGACCGAGAGCCACAAAGCTGCAAGAGGCAGAGCTGGTGTTCACATCCAGGTCTCCGAGATGCTGAGGAACAGATCTGAATCAAGTCCCTCATGGCTGCAGCGTGGAAGAAAAACCAGTGGGCCACAACATCTCAGGTTCCATGCAGCTTAGCTGTG
>NW_012109585.1:488296-503944 GCF_000951045.1 Mandrillus leucophaeus
TCATTTTTGCTGTAAATTTAAAACTGCTAAAAAAAAAAAAAGTCTATTTAACAAATAAAAGGCAGTGGGCTATATATAGTTTGTAACCCCTGCTTTTGAGGATACACAAATGAGTAAGATGCAGTCTTCATACAATAAGAAAAAGTCACACAGAGAGGAAGAGACAGTGCTGAGAATAGAATCCACGTTTCCCATTCCCATAAAGGCTATTGAACTAAGTCCTACCTTGTCCATCCAGGGTCAATTAAAAGTGCATTTAAAGGATAAAATAGGAACAGTTAACACCAAAATGATTTGTCAGATGGCACAGAGGAAATATTTATAATACGAAATCCAATCAACAGATATGAAGAGTCTGCTCACACACACATTTAACTAGTATTTACTAAGTGGATGAGAGTTTCATCTCCTGGGTAACAGCATTGTGCTAGATGCTAACTGAAAGCACGCAAACTATATAAGCACATGGCAGACCAAGAAACCCCACTGAAAACAGATACTCTTTCAAAAATTGTGCCAAGTTCTTGTGTTCTCTGATGGCATCTCTAGGGTAAGGGGTATGTTGGTGGCAGGAAGCAAAATGATGTTGAATTTACAAGACACTGTATAACAAAAGCAAGGTCACAAAACTATGCTCTATTTTTCCTGATATGCAGCCAGATGTCTAGAGTATGTGGGTCTATGATGACCCATACCATCTCCTGCCCTTCAAGGACTTCAACCTCTCATTGAAGTCCACATGGTATAATGGCATGTAGGGCCCCAGACCCAGAGGCACCCCTCCAGTTTAGCTCAACAGCATGGATGACCACTCTCATCTTCCAGCTCTCCACAGATGTGGACCCAGTTTCTGGATGTGGCATTCACACATCATACCAAACTAGAAGCTTTTAGCGCCTCTGCCAGGGCTCCAGATTCTGTTCTACAAAACACCGCAACTGCTCAGCAACCTCTTCAAAACAGTCAAAATTAATTTTAGACAAACATTTAAAAAGAAAAGAAAATCTATCTGGGGGATCTTGCCAACACTCACAGCTGTGACACTGACAAGAAAAGGGTTGCAGAAGAGAGAATTTGCCACAGACCATTCACTTGTCATCATATACAGCACTTTGCACAAATTGGCATAATTTAGGTAGGCAAGAAAATAGGCCAACTACAGCAAAACACCTAAGGCTCATTCCAAAGACCAATCAAGACAGGATGCAAGAGGTACAAATAAAGCACACTGCCACACAATTCCTGGGAGATGGTTTTTATCACAGGCTTACAAATGATCATCCAAATAAGATACATAAGTTCCAAGTATAACAGCTCTCTTTAAAATAGCACAGAAGCATCTCCAATTCCTCACAAGCTCTAGTGCTGCACAAGACTACCAGAAGGGCCAAGAGCTTTCTAGACTTACAAGAACACCCTGCCCTGGTCCTGTCTGTCCTCTGAGGAGCTGATATGCTCTGTCCTCTGTTGGGGACTGCCTGCCTTTGTGGATCCTAAATGTTTAAATCCCCACTGTCTAATATTACTCAGATTTGTATTAAGTTTTTGACAGTACAATGCATCACTGCACCAAACATCCTTTATCAGGGTTCAAGATGTCATTGCTGAGGTGAACCAGAAGCAGAAGGGACCCCTGACTTTGTGGATTTGACACGTGGTCCCAACACTTGATGAAGTGATGAGCAATCCAAAGCTGGTGGTGACGGCAAGAGCCACTGCTCCTGACTACCACCACGTGCTGAGCTTCCATGGAGCACTTGCGGGTCCATCCTCAGCACAGCGACATCCCCATTTCACAGACCGAGAGCCACAAAGCTGCAAGAGGCAGAGCTGGTGTTCACATCCAGGTCTCCGAGATGCTGAGGAACAGATCTGAATCAAGTCCCTCATGGCTGCAGCGTGGAAGAAAAACCAGTGGGCCACAACATCTCAGGTTCCATGCAGCTTAGCTGTGGTGTCTCTTTAAGGTTCTGATGGGTACATACAGGTTTCAGACATGCTTGATGGCATTTTATGGGGAAAATCCTAGGCTACTGACAACATCAACTAATTCTGTGATGTGAGACTGTCAAGGGCATATTCAGCATGCAGGGATACCAACCCCCGCATCCTACTCCACCCACCGTGTCCTGTCCACTCTGGTCCATGTATGTGGGTGAGTGAGGATCTCTACCTCCACCCAGGTTCAAGCAGAACTTCACAGTCTTTCTTGCTCTGACATAAAAATTACCATGTCTTTGTCCTATGTTCCCTACTAAAGGAAACCCTTTCTCCTCTTCTCTCTAGAAGGGACTCTGCAACCTGGGGGGACTTGGGGATTTTCTATTTAATAAAAAGGGCAAAATACAAGACAACTTGGCAGTCAAAAATCCCCTGTGGTCTGAAACAAGGTCATGGAGAAGTCAATGTGGGGAAATCATGCTTGCCTGGAAGCCATATGTATCTATAAGCAAATAAAGGACGTTTGTTCCCATGGCTGCTAACGCAATGACCCCTGGGACCTGAACAGCCTCCCAGCCTAATTCATACATATTTTTAATGAAAAATTGCAAATTAGATTAGCTTAATTTGACCACATCTGCCTTTTTAAATAAAGGAAATTACCATTTTAATAGGAATACCAGCTATTTGTCTTGAGGAAGAAGGTCCTTGTGAGGTCTGCTTTGCCCATTCTATTTCTGTTTTTAATAAGAGAAAAGGGGACTGGCTGGCAGAGGACAGCTGCTTGGGCTTGAAAAATACACAATGGTTCTCCTGGTGAGCATACAAAGAGGTTGAGAGAAACACCAGAGAAATCTCCACCTTCATAGATGTTCTCAACTACAAGAGGCAAAAAGGATTTCCCTCTGCACGTTGACATGGTCTGTCTCAATTGCCTTCAGAAAAGCTGTTGTGAGCCCCTACTGCCAGCAAGGCATGGTGTCAGGGCCAGCACTTTCCAGAGGAGTTCAGGAAAGAAGCCAGAGGTCAACTGTCCGGACCAAGGCCTACAGTTAGGGAGTAGCTGGTGGTGGGTGTGGCAAATGGAACAGGGCTGGCGGGAGTGTGTATAAATATATATATACACACACATACATACTTTAAGTTCTGGGATACATGTGCAGAACATGCAGGTTTATTACATAGGTATACATGTGCCAAGGTGGTTTGCTGCACCCATCAACCCGTCATCTAGCTTTTAAGCCCTGCGTGCATTAGGTATTTGTCCTAATGCTCTCCCTCCCCTTGCCCCCCACCTCCCAACAGGACCTGGTGTGTGATGTTCTCCTCCCTGTGTCCCTGGGACACAGGAACATTGTACTCGTTGTTCAATTCCCACTTATGAGTGAGAACATGTGGTGTCTGGTTTTCTGTTCCTGTGTTAGTTTGCTGAGAATGATGGTTTCCAGCTTCATACATATCCCTGCAAAGGACATGAACTCATCCTTTTTATGGTTGCATAGTATTCCATTATGTATATATGCCACATTTTCTTTATCCGGTCTATCACTGATGGACATTTGGGTTGGTTCCAAGTTTTGCTATTGTGAATAGTGCAGCAATAAGCATACGTGTGCTGGCAGGAGTATTGAGGGAAGGAGTGGCTGGATGAGGCTGAAGAACCACCAGGAACCCCAAAATGAAGGGCACCCAGCAATACAGGCCACTTTAGGAAGAACAGACTTCATCCTGAGGGCAAGGGAGATCAAGAATCGTTTTATCTTCAGAAGACCCTCTAGCTCCTGTGTGAGAAGCTATAACTGCAAAAACAGCAATGGTGACTGCCCCATGACAGAATGGGGCTTATCCTTTTCTCCCAGCCCCACCAAACCCCCGATTCACTCGGTGCCTCCCCAGGTCCTTCCACAAGTCTCTCCCTCCTCCCCTCCATGGTCAATTCCTCCTCCTCAGTTGGTTCCTGGTCTGCATTTTTCATGTATGCCCTGGGATCTGCTCCTGCAATCAGGCCCCTCTCTCCAGCATCCTCAATCATCCCCAACTGCATTCTCTTGAACTCCCAGTCTCTATGGCACAGACAGCCTTCTCCCCTAGCCCTGTTGCCCCAAACAAAGGTCCTGGGCTTGGCTGCCAAACTCCCTGAGTGCAGGCTCTAAATCTGACACTCACATACTGCCCTCCAGGCAGCTATGCAACCTGCCTTCTATTGCCACAGCTCCGTGAAACTGCCCTCTCCAACACCTTCACTGACCTCCACACTGCCAAATCCTAGAACTCTTCTCAGTTTTCTTCCTCGTGGCTTTTCCCACTCTTGACCATACCCCATTCCTCCACCTTGAAACTCTTCTCCTTTAGTCTAAGTTAATTCTATCCACAATTTCCACCTACCTTTCAGGTTACTCCTTCACTGGCTCAACTTTCTGTTCCTAAGTGTACACTGGCCTCAAGCCCCCATTACCAGCCCTCCCTGCTCTTTATATTTCCCAGATCCCCCAAGTCCATGGCTTTACCACTGCTTGCACCCCTAGTCCATAGACATCCAACTGCCCAATGCATATCCAACATCAGCAACTTTACAATCCCTAACGCCAGCCCACGACTTGACTTTTATCTACCTTTCCTACTTCTGTCCAAAGTATGACTCCTATGACTGCAATGCTCAGTTATTTCTATAACTTGTCTCTGTTTCTCTTTTCTTCCATCAACGATTACCAAGTCTTAGCAAATCTCACTCAGTGGTATGTGCTGCCCCCAGGGGTGATCTCTGGAGTTACCGTGAAGGGTTCGGGCTCTGGAAACAGACTGCCTGGGCTCACACCCAGCACAGACACAAGGTGTCTGTGTGACCTTAGACAAGCTGTTTAATTGCTATGCTCTGTTTCCTTATCTGTAAAAGGGGATAATACGTGTACTGTTCTGAGGATTACAGGTAAACACAATGAGTTTGGCCAGCATACAGTAAGAAATCCATTAATGAAAGCTGCAATTATTAATCTGATTGCTTTGGTGCATCCCTTCCTTTCCATTTCCTTCTACCCCAGGCCTATACTTGAATTATTCCAATACATAGTGACTTGGTTCCCTTTCTCCAGCCTCTGTTCACCCAAAGATGTGCCAATTATCATTCTTAGATGTACTTTTTGAGGCCCTACCCTTATTGTATCATCCCCCATTACTGACAAGATAAAGTCCAGCCTCCTTCTCCTAACATGATGCCCCATGACTCTCCTCTTCTCATAGCAAATGGGCAGACTCAGCCCCAATATCCAGTGCTTTCTCCACATCTTTGCCAATACATATCCTTTGTCTTAAAATTCCTCCCCACACCCCCTGCATCTATATGCACATGACAGAATTTTGGGCAGCAAGCAAGAAGGGCAATGAGGATGCATATTACAGTAGATCAATTGCATTCGGGGTCCCAATTCTTCACCCCGTCATGTATGTACACTCTTAGCCAGGTCACCTTGCAGAGGCCTTACACTCTGCCATTGAGCCCATCCGTGTGACTTGTCAACAGATAGGACACAAGCAGAAGCTTGAAAAAACACTGGAGTGTTTCAGCTACTGCTCCTTTGCCTCAGCCATCACCATGAGAACAAGCCTGAGATCGCTGCTGGGAGATGAGACACATGGAGTTGCCCCAGCCAAGGCCATCCTGCATCAGCTGACAGCCAGTGGATGCACAGAGACCAACCAAGGTGAGTCAACCCTAGCTAACTACGGACATAAATGCTTATTGTTGTGTGTTTCAGTGGCTGGTTGATTTGCAACAGATAGCTGATATACACATCAAGTGACATCAAGAAAAGTTCACAGCACATTAGAAAGGGAAGATCACAGACAGCAGAGCAATAACATGGTCGCAACTGTGTATGTGTGCTCATGTTCATAGGAGGTGACATGGCTGCAATTATATATTTCTAATAATTGTTCAACCAATGCTAGGCTGTTTCCCAGCCTAGCAGACAATGTTCTCAAGAAACCATATCTGCTTTGTTTAACATAATAAACTTAAGTGCCTAAGTAAAGGCCAGGAACATTGTATACTCATAATAAACACTATTAAGTGAATGAATGTCCATGCAAGTGCATGCATCCACAGATCTAGAGGGTTCGCACCAAATGGTAAAAAGTGGTTATCTCCAGGTGCTCAAATGATGAGTTGTGTTTTAGGGTTTTTTTTAATAAGTATTTTATATTTTTCTACAGTTAACATGGAAGACTTACATAATAAAGTAATAAGAGTAATGTAACAAATCCTTCAAAATGAAAGCCCCTGGATTCCAGGCAAAGGCTTTCTCAGTCAGCCAAACCCCAGGCAATGCTTCCTTCTCTGAACCCTTGGTGTGCACTGTCATTCATTCTTGCATTTTTATTTACTTTTTTAGTGTCATTCATTCTTACATTTTTAATTTTTTAGATAAAAACTCCTGATATTAAGAGTTGTACATTTTACTGGTGGATCTTTATCTCCACCGGTAGACCGTAAAACTCTTTATTAAGAGTTTTACATGCTATACGCTACACAGTCCCATAGTAATTAATGTCAACTTTTAAAAATTAATTCACTAGCATCTCTGAATTTTTTTTTTTTTTGAGATGGAGTCTCGCTCTGTCACCCAGACTGAAAGCATCTCTGAATTTTATGATAATTCTGAAACAGAGAAAGTCCTAAAATTGTCATACATTTGAAGAAAGTGAGGCACAGTGAGTTGCTTAGGATCACAAAGGACAGCATTATAATTCATCACAGAGCTGGAATCAGGTCTCAAACTTTGACCTTTCCTCCAGTGTTGCTGCCACCATGCCTTATAGCCTTCATCAGCATTAGTGCTGGTGACCACATGTACAGCCTCCCACAGGCTATATCCTTTAAAGGCTGGGTATGAATCTCATTCATCTTTGCAACTCTCCCATCTGAACCAGTGCCTTACATGCAATAAGTGCTCAATAAATGTTCCCTGAGCTGAACCAGGAGGCAGAGACCACAAGAAAGAGAAAGTCAGCTCCAAGAGCCAGCTCTTGTTTCTTCCATGAACGAAGTGTTATAAAGTGTAATAGGGTTTTAAGATAGTCTCTAGAGCAGAGTGACCCGAGACCCATGGATGGACTTCACAGGGTCCACCAAGCCCTGGTACTGTGTGAAAAATACTTTTGTATATGTACATGTTTCTCAGGGAAAGGGTAAAGCTTTGATCAGAATTGGAGTCAATGACTCAGCAAAGCTGGGGTCCAGCAAGACCAAATGACTTCTGCCCATTGGTGCATGGTGGCCAATGGGCAGAGCTGGGACCAAACCCAGACCTCCTCATTTCTACTCTGGGGTCTTCTCTTCCTTGTAGGCTGCCCAGCATGTGGCATGTGTATGCCAATGACATGGTCCCAGAACGTTGCATTTCTGCAGCTTGGAAGGATGGTCAGACAGCTTTATAGCTTTATTGGAGTTTGTTTCCCGCAGACCACAACGTTTTGTAAGGGTAAAAAATTTCTGACGTGATCAGGATACATTCCTCTAATTCATCAGCAATTCATACAAATGTCAGGCATGCCAAAGTAATTTTCTTTAAAATGATTTATCAGCCATATGAACACAAGCCATCCCGCCTGATCTTTGGAATTAAAACCACATTTCTCTTCAGAAGGGAATGAAAGTGCAGTCTTGACAAACAGGATACATTTTCACTGGTCTGGGATGAGCTGGTCTCCATCAGGGAACAAAGTGGTAAACAGGAGGACACTTTATCAGGCCTGTGAATCTTCGCCACATCTCATCCACACCAGATCTGGCACTTGACACCTGGTGACTCATTCCCAGTTGACTGTGTTTAATAACTAACATAATCACCCAGCTACCAGCCAAACTGCAGGCAGCTGCTACATTATGTGTGCCCTGGAAAAAAGGAGAAGGCAGGGCTATGGTGAGGTGAGGTGAGGTGGTTGATGGAGCAGAAATAATGTTCCTGCATTGCAGCTTGGAAGAGATACAAGTCAGTTCCTGCAAGGCATGGAGCTGTATTCTTGAGAGGTAAGGAGGTAAGCTCAGCAGGCCAGTCCAAAGCATGCTGTTTATCCTGGGTGGGATTCTATCCTGCATGTGCACTTACCCTCTGAGAAAAGCCTAGATAGGAATAGCTAACCAAGGTCATTTATTTATTTTCCTCCCAGAAAGATCCCAAACCCGCCCCCCAACCAATACAAATAGAAAGGCTACAACTGCATACTAATGGCACCCATTCATAACTCTGAATATCTCTCCAACATAAGTTACATTTCCTTGCAGCCAATAATATTACTCAATATTTTGCAGCTTTTTGAAGGACTGCCTCAGTTGAGGCTCTTGGGTTCCACTCTCCAGAGACAGATGGAGATTTTAAGCCTCAGAACCCAGACACCAAACTGGATTTAGGGTTCCTCACTGAAATTTTAGCCAGTTCTGTTCCTCAGGTTTCCTGGGATAAAAAATTCCTTCCACTAACCTATCTCCAAAATTCCTTGAGTATTTCTTAATGAGAAGGAACAGAGGAAACACCATCAGCAAGCATGACAAGCATCTCAAAGGCATTTGACTAGCACAGTGTTTTTTCAAAGTATGATACGACTACGGACTTTAGAACATATACATATATTTTTATTTAAATAATTTACATGAAAGTGTATTAAACCTGTGGCTTCAAATGGATTATCCCTTAAAACTAAGTTAGGGGGAAAGAGGAATTGATTTTTTAAAATATTTTTACATTAATTCAGGTGTCTGAAAATGTGGCAGGAATCAGGACTGGGGTACCACAATTCTGGGAAACACTGGATTAGACATGAGATTGTAGACCCCTGCCTGGTGCACCTGCTGCACCTGCAGCTCCCTACGAGCACACATCTAGGTTGTGATTAGAGGAAGGCGATGAACATTCTCTGGTTATCTACTCTGCTTCAGGAGCCATTTACGCACTGTCTCATTTAATTTCCCTAATGACCCTATGAGGTAAAACTCAGCCTCCTCATTTCATAGTCAGGGGAAAAAACCCAGAGACATTAAGTAGTTGTCCAAAGTAGTACATTTATTAATCTCATATGCATTGAGTGACTTATCTGGACTTGACATGTGGCTGAACCAATTCACTGCCACCCAAGAGAGGGTGTCTCAGTGGCCATCTATCCCCCTTCTAAAAAATATAACACTAAGAACTTGCTCTCCAAAGAGCCTTATGCTTTTATATGTTGAACACTTAAAAAAACTTTTGCAACCATCAACACCTATTTACCTTGTCATATTACTTGAAACAGGGCCCAGAGATGTTGAGCAAGATGCCCAAGGTCACTTGGTAAGTGAGCAATTGAGGCAGGATCAGAATGGAGACTTCCAGATTCTTGGTCCAAAAGTTAAACACCCTGCTCCATGATCCCACCATGATGCCAGGCCAAAGAGTCAGAGCCTTACCAAAGAACTCATCCAAAAGTGGGATGCAGGGAGCTCCATGGATGACCCTCTAGAACAGCAATGGCATCCCACCTAGCAAGAGCTGGTCCAAGAAGTGAGTGGAGCCACGCCCACTCCTCCTCGATGTTTGAGGACTGGGTATGTGTGGATGCCAGAGGTTATGGACCGCTTGCTGTCGTCTGGAGATCGATGTCTGGGCTGTGCATGTGATCGTAGTTTCTATTTCTGTCAAACAGAGCTTTCCAGCCTTACCTTCCCAACTGAATCAAAAACTCCTTAAAACCTTAAGGACAGAGATCAAGTCTGTCCTTCTCTTCACCCCAAGCTCCCCTCCTCTCATAGAGGCAGCCCTGGAGGTCAGGTTTAATTGTCCTCTCACTCCTCACAACTGTCTCCTCCTTTTCCTTGCCAACACTGGGTCAAATTGTGGATTTTGCCTGTCTGTCCTCTGTTAAAGAACAGTGCTTGAGCATGTGAGCTCTGAAAAGAGACTTCCTAAGTTCACTTACTAGCTCTTGACCTTGAGCAAGTCACTTACCCTCTCTGAGATTCACGTCCTTCTCCATCAAGTGGGAATAACACTACTCAGGGCTGCAAGGAGCCTGAGTCATTTCAGCTGGCTCTCACATATTCAAGACTCAGCTCAAACATTGCTCCCCCAGGAAACCTTGGACACACCCACCCTCCTGTCCAGAGATGCCAGCACTACACCCAGCATATACTTGATGCTCAGTAAATATTTATCAAGTGAATGTTTGAAGAAAATTTCCCAAAGAGAATCATCAGAACCTAAAAGAAAGAAGATGAACTACTAGAATGGCAATGGTAGGGTCAATTCTCAATAGCCTGGAGAGATTACCCAGGACACCGTCTAATCAGCCAGCCATACCATACAGGAGGCTGCCAATATCACTGACACCTGAGCCTATTCCACTGGCCCACAACACTTCCATGAGGCCTGCCCCCCAGCCTGCCTGCCATTTCTGAGCATGTGCAAACCTTAGTGAGGAAGCCTCATTAGCTGATGGGTTGCAATGAGGTAGCACCATGACAATAATTTGTGCCTTTGAAATAATTGGTGCCTAGAGACTAAGTGTTCAGTCCAAGATAAAGTGGCATGAGACAGATTCCCATCACCCTGGGAGATGGGCCAGAGAAACCTGAACTGCAATCCATCCTCAGCTTCCCCAGGAAAAGCAGAATGTTACGTGATTGTATCTGGCATTAAGCAGTGTATCTGGCCTTGGATCATTAACTTATATGGTTCACAAAAATATAGTAACAAATCTGAAATATTTGCTTAATTTATCTCTGACTCAATCTTCAAGCAGCTTCTGATAGGGTATGCAGAACACATTCTTCTCTAAGGAAGAGAGAAACAAATCTTTGGGGGAATTATGAGAGTAAATAAAGCAGGAGTCACCCAGAGACCACAGCTAAACAAATACTCAACAAATCTAATTGATTCTCTAATTTGAAAATTTGGCAGATTAACAAGGTTTTATGGTGATTTTATGGATAATATTTCCATAATTTCTTCCTAGTTAAATGATCGATAAAATCTAATACTATAGCACTTGTTTATTCCTGCAAATGAACAAACAGCACGAAAAATACTTTATGGAAGATGCCAAATGCACCAGCCTACCATAATGTGCAGCCCACAAAACAGGGCAGAGACCAACCCAATAGGTATACAGCATGCACCACGCCAATTGGATTTTCCAAAAACCTGACACTGCAAGCAACTAGGGAGAATTGAAGAGGGCCAAATGAATAGGAGTGGGGAGGACCATCTGCATACAAATGACACCATCCTAAAGCTTGTGCAATGAAAGGCAAGGAGACAATGCATGCCACCCAAAAGACAGGCACTTCACATTTATATTTTAACAAGCCTTTTATTTTTCCTGAAAGTTCTACTTTTCGAGTCACAGTAGCCTATGTAGGGTGCCAAAAGCAATGCCAGAAAAGGTTTGAAATATGTCAGGAGTGGGGACATCAAGGAAACCTAGTAACCTTAATAACTAATACTGAGGACTAGGCATTGTACGTGTCAAGTTTCTGCAGGCATGAGCTCATTTAATTCTAATAAACCTACTAGGGGATATCCAGAGCACAGTTTCTTCACTACCGGGCTATATTGCCTCTTTATTGTTTGTTGTTGTTGTAAATGCTTTATTGAGGTATGACTGACATACAAAAAGCTGTCAGTATTTAATGTATATGACTTGGTGAGTTTGCAAATAAGTATATACTCATGAAACTATCACCATATTGCCTCTTTAAGTATTCAAAAAAAAAAAAACCTGTGACTTTGCCTCCATCATCGAAAACATTTATTCCATGCAGAGGTTCACCACCACCACCAAAGCTCCCAGCCAAGTGATATGGGTGAACCCCAAAGACCAGTGTAGACCAGACGTTTGCATTATAAAGAGAGACCCCACCAACAGCAGAGGAAAGCTTTGTGCAGTGATTAAAAGTTGACCTTTTCAAACTATATTTTTAAAATTGATGTAATGTAGACTGCTTTTAACTGTAAAAAATATTTTTTTTAAAGAAATAGTAAGTGAACTTAGGAAGTCTCTCTTCAGAGCCCTCCTGTTCAACCACTGTACCTTAACAGAGGACAGACAGGCAAACTCCACCATTTGACAGCGTTGGCAGGGAAAAGGTGGGGACATTGTGAGAATAAAG
The DNA here is from genome assembly GCF_000951045.1 of Mandrillus leucophaeus. Classification (NCBI taxonomy): domain Eukaryota; kingdom Metazoa; phylum Chordata; class Mammalia; order Primates; family Cercopithecidae; genus Mandrillus; species Mandrillus leucophaeus. The sequence continues at coordinate 500,373 of NW_012109585.1, forward strand.
AAACCACTAGGCTTGTTAACTCTGAGAGAGTTTACCTTCTTTACTGGACTTGCTATCTCTGAGGTCAACATTTCCTGAAAATAAACAGAATGCTTTTTAATCTCAAAGTTTTCTGCTTAGGTCTCATCCATCAGACTGCAGATAAGCTGATTCATCTGCAAAAGCCTGGCTTACACACAAGGGCTTTAAGTTAACTGGGGTCTTCTTGCCCCTCTACAGGCAGCCTGTGCATCACAAGGCTACGGTCATTGTAGCTTCTGGCCAGCTCGAGTGATCGCCAGACCACAGTGTGGAAGAGGACAGTGTTCCAAGCACAATCTCATACAGGCTGATTCTTGTTGCCTGTCACCACAAACAGAGACTGTACCAAGACAGCCTATGCAGACTCTGCAGGTCCCCAGGACAAATGCAGATGACTTAGAGAAAGACTATAGGAGTCTTCACAGAGAAGGAGCTCAAGCCAGCTCTGTATGGGAGCATCCACAGGTAGATAGGAGACCACTGAAGTCTTCCAGGAATCTATGCAGAGTCCCTACCCACACCTACACCTGAAAGAGGTCTCATCTCTCCCTGTTCACCCCACATAGTTGGCACAACAAATCTGCAAGCTACACTGTATTTCCTAGAAAAAAGTGCCTTGGATTATATTACTCCTGCTTTGAGGAACCAAGTGGAAGAGCTCTCCACCTAACTAGTCTTCAGGGTTTCATGGAGTACTGTGGCAGCGTGGTCAGCACAGTGGCCATCAAATGGTCCTTGCAGGGCCCTCAGCACACACAGCACTCAGAACTTTAGAGGGCCCTTGAGAAGACTTAAGCACTTCTCCCAGCCAAGGAGCTCAATGCTGCATGGGCAAACACCCAAACACAGATGGTCCAAAGAACAACTGGCAAGGAGGGAGGAAAAGTGTGGATCAGAGAAAAGAAAAGGCCAAGCTACAGACAAATCAGGGGTAGTTCTCACTACCCAGAAGGCAGCTCTTCCACAGCCACTTTCAGATTTACCCAGCAGAGCACCCGCTGGAAACCCCTTTCCAGCCTACCCCTTCATGTCCTGCCTTTGCCAAAGCCACAGTCAGTGGACAAGTATGGGGCCAGTGCACAGAGAGGGCCTGTCTCTCAACAGGGGCTATCGAGCATCCTTGTACCATATCCAACATAAAACCAGAAGCTAGAAACCAGGGGTCATCCCTGATGGTTCCAGCAGTGGGGTAATGCTGGACTAGGTCATCAAGAGAGGTGTACACCAGGTCCCACTCATGGAAGCACTTCAGCTGGAGGAAAAGTAATAGTACTTAAAGAGTTTATCTTTCCATCATTCCAACAGGGACAAGGAAGAGTCTTGTGGGGGGCAGGGGAAAACTTAGCAAAATGATAGCTAACAAAAGCTAAAATTTACTAAGTGCTTATCATGTGCTAGTTTTATACGCATCATCCTATTTAGTCCTCAGATTGACCCTATGCAGCAGGCACTATTAACATTCTCATCTTAAAGCTAGGAAATGATGGCTGGATACAGTGGCTCATGCCTGTAATCCCAGCACTTTGGGAGGTTGAAGCAGCAGGATCAGTTAAGGCCAGGAGTTCGAGACCAGCTTGGGCAATATAGCAAGACCACATCTCTACAAAAAAAAAAAAAATTAAGTTTAAAAAAATTCACTGGGCATGGTGGCACACACCTCTAGTCTCAACTACTTGGAAGGATGAAGCAAGAGGATCACTTGAGCCCAGGAGTTTGAGGTTACAGTGAGCATGATCTCTCCACTGCATTCCACCCTGGGTGACAGAGTGAGATCCTGACTCAAAAAGAAAGGTTGGGAAATGGAGGGTCAAAGAGGTTATATAATTTTCTCAAGGTCACACAGCTTGCACCAAGGAAAATCTGCTCATGATACGTGTACGTGTGATGTGCACCAATTCCCCACACCTTCTCTCTCACTCACCTCTCCTTGGGTCCCTACACCTCTTTCTTTTAGGGGAAAGTTAAGGGTGTTTTTACTCAAGAAAGGCTTCTATTTTGCCTAAGATATCAAGATTTTAGTCTCATGTTTCTCTGGGAAGAAAGAGGCACTTTGAAATGAAGCATTTATTAGTGTTACCTCAGAGGCATTCCATCGCTCTCTCAAGGAGCAACAGGGAGCCCCATCTGTTCACGAAGATTTCACCTTCAGGCCAGCACCAAAAAGCCAGGGAAGACAGGTTACAAGCGCAAACCTGTCGTGTCTTGAAGAAAATAGGCCCATTTATTTCAGTTCCCCTGAGTCAGAGGAGTTTTCATTTGTTTCCGTAGAAGCTGTTAGGTTTCTCTTGGAAAAGCTTTCGGGAAAAGGTACAACCACTGTAGATACTCTAGTTCATCGGAGGTTAACATGCTTATAGGCATTATAGCAAAATAGACTTGCACATCTTCCCAAAAATGAATTTAAATTATGGAAGAAAGCATTTCACAGACTTGAATTTAGTCAGCATTTTTAAATGTCATTTTTATTGACAACCATTTGGAGTGGGAATGAGATGTGTTTTGTGCCACTTGGCCGAGGCAATAGTTGGCCTATATTATTTCATCTTTGACTGAAATTAATTCTCTTAGTAAGAATGGTAGTGAAAATCTCAACAACTCCATTAATTACACACAACAGGGTAAATGCTGGGGTTGCAAAAGCAGCCCCCGGATGTCAGACCTCAACCTGCTCCCTGCCTTCCCAGAAGGGACATTAAAACCACAGCCCAGTAAAGCAGCTCTTTGAAATCATGTCATATTTCACTGATGGGGGGAAAATATCTGAACCCAAAATGGAATTTCTAATGAAATCTGAAAATAAGAAAAAGTATGTTTTTAATAGCATTGATTTAGATTTAGGAAACAATTACGGATCCTACACAGTACAGATGAGAGGCACAAATAATTTTACTTAAAGTTTCTCCTGCTAAATGTGAAATACAGTCAGTGTGGGTCAGGACCTTCTTAGAACCATTGATGGCTTACAGAGTTGTGAGAAACCTCAGAGAATTCTCTGAAACAACAGGTTCATCTCATAGATGGTAAAACTGATGCTCAGAAATGTGCCAAAGGTCACACAGCTGATGACTTCAGAACTTGAACCACCTAAACTTATCCCTTCACCTTCCTTCCCTCCTTTCTCCATTTCCACCTTGCTCCGTTTGACAGATATGCTGGCACCTTAATTCCCATTTACAGAGAAAGAGATAGAAGAGCAAGGAGACCACTATGGAAGATGATCAAGGAAAACTGCTAGGATTCCGGCCCTCACACCTCCACCTGAGAACAGTGACACTGAACTGCCTCTGCTGAGCCTCCCTGCTGGGCAGTGTTCACCCAGATAGAAAGACAACCCCCAATTCCCATCATTTTAGTGGTTGAGCACCTGGAAGCACTCAGAAAACAGGAACATCCAACAACACATATTTATTAATACCCACTCTGTGCCAGGCATGCCTCAAGATGCTTGGGATAAAATGGTAAACAAACAAAAAAATCCTTGCCATCATCAAATTCACATTCTAGCAGACAGAAGTGGAAAATAAGAGACATGATTTTTAAAAAGCATCTAA
>NW_012109585.1:504264-569741 GCF_000951045.1 Mandrillus leucophaeus
GCCAGCTTGGAGAGGTAACAGGAGGCCTGTCATCACAGCCTGTGAGACGAGGTGGGTACTTTGGCTTTTCCTCTGAGAGAAATGGGAGCCCATAGCAAGGTTTGGAGCAGAGGAGTGATACGCTCTGACTTATATTTTCAAAGGTGCAGTCTGACTTCTGTGCTGAGCATAGACTTGGGTTGGGAGGAACAAGGAGGACGCAAAGGTGAGACAGACAGGCCTGCTGGTAGGTGTTTGTGTCAATCCCGACCAGAGACGTTAGCTCAGGCCAGGACTGACAGGCAATAACTCACTGAGCATATCCACACTCACTGCTCTGGTGCTGAAGTCACCAATTCAAATGCCCATAGGAGGACAAACTGATAAATGAAATAAAGAAGATCAGGTAGAAACAGAAAAAAGCTGGATGGCAAGTGCACACCAGCCCCGTTGGAAGGGGCAGCTGCTACGACAGCCAACTGTCTCCAAAAGGGATCATGGGCTGGTGTGCTCAAGTCTGAGGATTTTCCCAGAGGATCAGGCAATCCAGATGTATGGATTTATAGATGTTTTTAGATGTCATCTTCTATTTTTTTAATGTTAACAACTAATTCAAAATAACTTTTTTTTTTTTTTTTTTTTTTTTTTTTTTTTTGACAGAGTCTTGCTCTGTCGCCCAGGCTAGAGTGCAATGGTGCGATCTCAGCTCCCTGTAAACTCTGTCTCCTGGGTTCAAGCTATTCTCCTGCCTGCCTCAGCCTCCCCAGTAGCTGGGATTACAGGCCCTGTCACCACACCCAGCTAATTTATTTATTGTTTGTTTGTTTGTATTTTTAGTAGAGATGGGGTTTCACTATGTTGTAGGTTGGCTAGGCTGGTCTCAAACTCCTGACCTTGTGATATGGCTGCCTCAACCTCCCAAAGTGCTGAGATTACAGGCATGAGGCACCGCACCTGGCCTAAAATAACATTTTAAATATCGTTGGTACAGGCCAAACAAAACACATCAAGCCAGAGTTAACCCATGGGTTTGACACCTCTGGTGCTCCCGTGCTAATTAGTTTGACGAATCACTGAAAAACTAGCCTACTAATATATAAAGAAATATACTGCCTCAGTACTACCCACAAAGTTATGTTTCCAGGTGCTTATTAGTTTTTATGTTTAAAAATACTCCATCGTTCCATTTGAATCTGGCTGCCAATGCAGCAAACATTCATACCAGGAGCCAGCAGGCTGAAGTCCTCCCAGGTGATGCTCTTAATAAATATTTAGCAATTAGGAAAACAAAGACAACACAACCATATCAAAGATGCAGGGAGTCTTTGGTCACCCATAGTGCCAGAAAATTTCCTGAGAAACCCCACCTAAGACAAGCTTGTTGCAAAGCAATAGGTGCCGAGATCAGAAGTTATTCTGAACTAAAAGAAGCTAATGTCTAAATTCATCACTATTTAGGTCAAGAAAGTGAAATCAACCTGAAATGATTTTGCAAGCATCAAAGAGAAGGAACAGGGGAATCCCCTCATCAATTCATATAATTACTGACAACTCACATAATGAGCTTATCTTAGTCCCATAAATCGGTTCAACTGCAAGTTATTAAGTCTCTGAAGGGAGAGAGCTTGGGGTGCACTTCCTGGGAGAAGGGCCAGAGGCAGGAGGTAAAGCTGGCTGCCCATTTCTCCTGCATCCTCTTTTCCAGACAGAAACGAGGGTCCTCCTATAAGTAGCCCAGGGCTGAATGCCAGGCACTCCCTTCACCGTCCCACCTCTGTCACCATGAATAAGCCAAGGACCGGCAGACAGATCCCTACTGGGCCAAAGAGGGCTCTTCTTGTTTCTCCTTCCCGAATCCATCTGAGCTCCAGATTGCCTCCAGCTACACAAGTGAAAAGCACCAAGAAGAACAAACCCACCAACAACATCTAAATTGCAGAGGGCAAGGGAAAGAGAAAAGGTTGGCTAATTCCTTTCCCAGTCTAGCCAAATATTTCCATTCCTAATTTAAGAGGATGTTCTTTGTGGTTAGAAAAGGAAGCAGGGGCCCTCAGAGCTGTGCTGTGGATCAACAGTACATCTTCGCCACACCATCTGGGAACTCAGACCAGGCAAACAGAACCATCCCACAGGCTTCCTGCAATGGCCGAGTCTCCAGCTCTCCTCTGTTCACCTATTTGGCCCACAAACTGAGGGGAAACAGAAGACTGGCTGGAAGGCAGCCTGGCTCTGTCACACCTTGATTCAGAGTCCCTGGACAAGCTGTGGCTCTCCAGGTTGCTGTGATAGTCCAGCTGAGAGGATGTCCCAATTCCTAGGGAGTCAAAAGGAGAAGCTGTAGGCTCCCTGCTAGAGAAGCCCAACCTCCTACAGAGGCTCACCACTATCAGATACTTAAAGCCCAGGAGTCAGGCATCCAGACAGGGGCATCCTCTCACCAGGACAGTCATACCTAGGGATGCATAAAAGTGGTGTCAGCCCCTAGTGCTTGATGCCAGTGCCAAATCCTGTAGGTGCCAAAGTCATCAGAAGGAAGAGATTAATTCTAGGACTGAGGTGTGTATCAATGAGTGAGGACTCCCACAGGAGCAGTAAGGCCAGGCAGGAGTAGATGCATGCCCACAATATTGAAGGCAACCAATGGGCCTGGGGGTATGGGCAGAACACCAATTTTCAGACAGCCTTACCTTGTCAACATCTAATGACTTAACATGTAGTCCATCTTGAGCACTGGATGCCAAAGAACTGTCACCATCAGCAGAAAGCCCATTCGGATTCAAAGCTTCTGCCCTTCTACTTAGAAGTCTTCCAAGAGGGCAACCCTTCAGAACTAGAGAAGAACACTGACTATGTGCCAGGCACTGTAATAAGTGCAATACACACATTTTTCCATGTAAGTGTCAGAGCAGCCCTCAGAGAGAGGTTCTATGGATAGCTCTAGTTAGGGGCCAGGAACAGACTCTGGCTTTAGATTCCAGCTCCTTCTACTTTCTTGGTGAGTGGCACTGGGCTAGTAACTGAACCTCACCCCAGTGTTCACACCTGTAAAATGGAAATAATAATAGCATTTGCCACATAGGACTGTTAAGAGGACTCAATGAATTATTCAAGCAAGTGCTTCAATAGACTAATATGAATGTTCACTTCCATTAGCTTCTACCATTATAATAATTTTATATTGAGGACACTGACACTCGCAGGAGAAAGAAGTCTGCCTAAGGCCAAAAAGTAAGTGAGTGGCCAAGCTGGGTCTTGAACTAAGGTCTTGCCTTTAACCCCTGTGAGGCATTAACAGCATCCTGGGATGCTGCTAAAACATGGCTGAAATAAACTCAGAAAGAATTAAGAGCTAAATTACATCAGTGAAATATGTACTGGAGCAGGACATAATTTCATGGTCTGGAAAAAACAGATATAAGATTTTTACTTCAACTCCCCAGCTGTCACTTTAAACACACTGCTGTCCAAGGAGAATGGGCAATTTTAGAGCAATTGATCTTTTTTCTCTAGGGAAATGTGACAACGCTGTGCTCTTTAAGCTGCATTTCACAACTGGGGAGAAACTTGCGAAGAGACAAGAGGCAGAAAAAGAGCAGCACTAACAGGCTTAACCCAGAGGGCAGGATGTTATAAAAATCAAGCCTTCCTGAAGACACAGGACCCCAGGGTTCCTGCAGTCACTCACTAGCTTGGTGTACCTGAGAAGGGGGAGTGGTGATCAGTTTAGGAAACTATTCGATGGTAGCATTTGGTAGTGACCCAGGAATGCATAAATCCTGCCTGAGCCCATATTCCCTTTCTCAAGGTCCCTGTAAAAAATATATGTAAGACAAAATCAGCACAAAACACTACATTCTTGAGTCCAGACCCCAACATAAAATGCCAGTGATTCAGACTAGACCATAGAGAAAAAGCTGATCACCCAGGCTAACATAAAAATCTCATTCTCCCCCCAACACAAAAGAGAACCTCAAGTCTTTCTGCTCTGTAAGAAAACATAAGCCACTATGCACCTATCAGCAGAGCCAGAGAGACAGGGAACATCTCAAACCTATGTCAGGTCACATCATTTCCTAGATTAAAACCCATTGGTGCTTTCCCCTGTGCCTAGAATGACATCCCAGTCCTGCTTCCAAGCCACAAGGCCCTGCAGGGTCTATGCCTCCTGGCTTCCTCTCCTGCTCCCACCCCCACTGCTCACTTGGCTCCAGGCACAAGGGCCTCCTTGCAGCCCCTGCAACAGGCCAAGCTCTGCACCACCTGGGACTCTTCGTAGATAATATTCCATCTCCCTGGAAGATTTTTTTCACTTCATCTTGACTTATTTCCTTCACAACAATTACCCTTACCTGAAAATAGATGATTTATTTGTTTTCTGGCTTAATGTCTGTCTGTTAGCTCTACTAGCCCATAAGGCCCGTGAGAAAAAAGACCTTGGCTGTGTTATTCAGTGCTGTGTCCCTGGCACTCCCCATACATTTTAGAAGACAGAAGAGGCTGGGTGTCCCCCAACCCCATCATGAATGGTGAGTCATATGGTCTCACCATCAGATAGTCGGGAGTGGGGATGTGGAGGGGAGAGAGACAGACAGGGACAGGTTTCCTCTCACATGGGCTCAACCATGATGCCCAGTAGACTGAGGCAGAAGAAGAAACACCACAGCCCCTTGCTGTGATCATTCCTGCCTTGCCAGTGCCACCTCTAGCATGCAATACCTCCTAAGTGCCCTTGAAACACATCAGTCCTTGCCCTCCTTCTCAGGGATAAAAAGCTTATCTTTGTCTCTAATCCAAGCCCATTCTTGAGAAAAAGTAAGGGGAAAGGGGAACAGCCTTAAGCTCCTAGCTATGGCCAACATGAAAGCAACATATTTACCCTCTCAGGACCCCATTTACTTTTTTTTTTTTTTGTAACTGCATAACTCTTAAGGTCACCTGCAGCTCATTTTCTAATGTTGTCATGGCAAAGGACACCAGCCTCCACCAAAACCCAATTCCCCTGGAAATCAGAACAAGATGTCAAGGAAAGAACTTGAGATAGACCAGGAGCAGCCCAGCTCCACCACTTACTAGCTGCATGGCCTTGCCCATGCTTCTTAGCCTCTGTGAGCCTCAGTTTCCTCAACCAAAAAAATGAGAGGATAACTCTACTTTCCTCACTGGGTGAGTGGGAAGACAGCCCACAGCACCGTGCCTGGTACTCAATTTATGTTTCACGAAGGTCAGTCCCATCTCCCTCCCAAACCGCTTCCCCAAACACACATTGTAGAGCACAGCCTATCAGACTCCAGGAAAAGAACTTCCAAGTCTGAAGGAATCCAGGCCACCTCCAGTCCCCCATACGATCTCCAAAGTGTCATGACCACCCACCCCTAACTCCATCCAGGAAGCACCAGACATGGTCCCCACCTCCCCATCCTCAAAGGGGGTTTTCCCTTTCTTTATGAAAAGCCTGGAAGGAGGCAATACTGTTAGAAGCACTGAAAGTGTCTGTACCAATCTTATTTGTTATACCCTTCATAGGAGACATAAGCTTCATAACCCTAGGCAGGTGGGCTAAACCAAAGCCATGGGTTTGAGGAATTGCAGATCCACAGGCAGCATGCAGGTGGAAAGGGAGGCTGCCATGGGATCAGGCTGAAGAGTGCTGGGCTAAAGGAAATCTGGAGAAGGAAGACTGGCCTAGCATCTCAGAGCACAGGATCTAGAGTCAGACAGCCTGGGTTCACATCTCAGATCTGCCATGTGCCAGCTGTGTGTCACTTCCTGTAAAATGGCATAATGATAGTACCCATCTCCTAGGGTTGCCCATAAGGATTAAATAAAATTAGGCTTAATAGCATTTTAACACATGATAAATGAGCACTACTTGGCACACGATGAATATTACATGGGTAAGAGGCACATGGCAGCTGCCGTGGAAGACTAGCTATTGTGCCCACAGTGACTGGGTTGGGGGAAAGTTAGTTTTGTTTTTTGGTTTTGACATTCATATGTTTCTCTGTTAGGTTAGAAGGATATGCATACCAGAACTCCATGCCTTCCATCATTTGACAGCTATTAAATGCTAGGCTCACTACTAAGTGCTAAGCAAAATAGACGTCTAGCCCTTGGGGAAACTATGTTGAATGGAAATTCAGTTTAGCTTGGTTTAGCATTTACCAGGTACCTCCTATGCTTCAGGCCAGGCCTGAGCACTGCGGTGGTGGGAAGGGATGCCCAGGCACATCAGATATGGTCTAGCAATGGTCCCCCATGAGCCACCCACTGCCACCACATACTGGCCTGGGTCCCAGCTGTCTCCTCAAGCCCTGAAAACTTCACTTTCTCCCTCAGCTTCACACTTCCCAAATCATCACACTGCAGACCTCATTATCTTTGAAAACCTTCCCATTTTATGCCGTTATTATCATGCTCCTGATATTCGGCATTCACAGGCACTTAATCAAGGTGCTCTGCTGGTTTATTACATCTTCCAGCTGATCTATTTTCCCTTATCTAGACACTCCACCACAGTGCCTGTTAGTGTTTAAAAGGATCTTTCTGAGGTATCATTTGACTTGTTCCTGATGATAATTAATTTTAAGAACTGATCACGATGTTAAGGGGAACCAGCCCTTGGAAACTGATGACCATGTAGGTTTATCAAGACAACAGAGCCTTTTTAAGATGTTATGAGCAGGCTGGCTGCAGGAAGCCAGGGAAAGGCTGCTTGTTGATAACCATCTCATTGACCGCATGGATCACGGCTGTCAGGTTCTGTTATTGGTTTCATTATTCCAAACAAGTTCCGTTCTGTGCCCATTGGATAACTGGCCCAGAAGATATCCCTGCATTTTAATAAAGTCAACAAGTATTAAATAGAGACTATGCCCCACACCACTGGACAGCTCTCTTTGCCTAGGGCATACAACAAATAGTAGGCAAGATTCACACCTGTGAGCATGAGCTCGAGTTCAGAGGGGAGTGTGCCACGCCAGCTCTCTGATGGACACCACCCAGCACAGTCAGAGACATCCCATGCACAAAGGAGACCTGCTTTCCCTCCAAGGAGGCCCAGATGAAGAGACAGGCAGCAATGCAGTGGGAAGAAGAAGGGGATTCAAGCCACAGAAAAGACAGAAATACCACCTTGAGAAGAGCACCAAGCCTTGCAGATGAGCACATCAAGTTTGGGGACCTCAGGAAAGTATGTTTCCTAGTGTCCTGCTTTGGATAAATTCCAGAAGCAAGTCACAAATGCCCATGCTTCTCAGGACCAGTGGCAGCATGGGTTCCAGCCAGAAGGTCTTTACTTGGCACCCTCTTATGGAGGCACTGTACTGGGCCCTAATGAAGATACAGTGGGGAAAAGGACAGGTGCAGTCCCTCCCCTTACAATCTCATCACCATACAATGGAGTAGGGTGCGGTGTGAGCAACTGGAACTATTTAACCCAGTCTGGGATCTAGCCAAGACTTCCCAGATAAAGGGAGCTCTGAGCTGAGGCCTATAGGATGGGTACTAATTATCCACAGAATGAGGACACGTAGAGAGATGAGCATAGTTACAAGCAGGAGGCAAGATGGAGGGTGTTCTGTAGGATTATAGCAAAGACCTGAAGAAGGGGAGAGCACCAGTGAGGAGGATGGAGGGAGAGGCAGGGCCAAATCACCAAGGACCTTGTCGGGCATGTTAAGAGTTTGGGTGTCACTCTGAAGTTAACAAGGAGCCCCAAATTTCGAGAACAGTAAAGACATAATACTATTGGCATTTGAAGACAATCCCTCTGAGTAACCAATGTGATGTTCTGGAATGCACCTTGGACTGGAAGCAAAGAGACCACGGGCTTCTTTCCACTCTGCCACTTCCCAGCTGTATGTTTTTAGATATGCCACCTCCCCTCAAGGGCCTCACTTTATCTTCTGTAAAATGGGGTTAACAACTTCTGGGGCTGTTTATCTCACCAGGGCCTTGGGAGGCTCCCATCCTGCAAATGAGAGCATGGCAACGTGCAGGAAGTTAAATAAACGCAATGGATAATGACAGCTCTCTCAAACACCAAAATTTCACTTCATCCCATAGCTTCAACCCTCTCCAAAAAATTTAAAAATCTATTTAGACCTTGAAAAGGAAAAGGTTGAATATGTTTTTCCACTGCACTTCCTAGCCCTCATCTATGCAGTAAAGAAAAGGGCCGCGGGGCTATCACAGCAGCCAAGGAGAAAGAATGGGGGAGAGAGACACTCTAGGACTCTGATGCAGAGCCCTCCGACTCCAGATAAACAATCCGCCCACACTGTGAAGAGTTGAGGGGAAGAGTCACCTGTCATGGAGATGGACTGCATGAGCCCAATGCAACAGTGACCTCATGTATTACTTCTCTCACCAGACAATCATTTTCCAGGCCCACAAGCCCCACTCCACTCAGACAAAATCTCTAATATGTCAGAGCGCAGGTCTACACTCTGCAGGCCCCTTCTACCTCAGGACCTCACTGACAAGGGGCAGGTATAGAGCTCCTGTCGGCACCCAGTTTCTGCCAGCTGGAGTGCATTATGCCAAAATGAACATCTGGCAACCCTACGGAAGTTTAGCCACAGTGAAACATTAGCTGGACTTCCCTTCTACAGCTGATAGGCCTGAAAAAGGCAACTCATGGGAGATGGCTAAGTATGGGTAGATGTTTCCCAAGTAAAATGTGTCACCTTGAAACGTCAATGAACGAGAAAACAACTGCATAGCTGTCCACTTTGGTTTAGGGAGGGACACAAGGGAAGCACAAAGTCACTGTCTGGGAAACATCATTCCTAGGCCAAATGAAAGGAACCAGGTTGACCCACTCAGAGCTACTGTAGCTCAGAAAGAGAAGCAGTCCCTCAGACAGAAAGAGAACAGTATCGACTCCAATTCCCACCTCAGAAGATGCCAGGGAACTTCAGCGGAGTCTTCACCAGGGCCTGTGATCCAAGGCAGGGACTGTGTTGCCCTTCACAGGCCTCAAGAACAAGTGACAGAGATGTTATTCTTCAAAGCAAATAAATAAATAAAGCAAAATAAATGTGCAGGAATGTTCTCTACTGCTCTGTGAGACAAGACAAGTGCAGGAGACCTAAATTTCCTTCAACAGAAGACTTGGAAGATAAATGAGAGTCCAAGTGTACTCTGATTATCTGACTAGATCACTATGTTCTAACAGAGAAAGCTGTCCCAAATCTAGTGTTAAGTTGGGGGCGGGGGGGAAGGTACCTTTAAAAAACAACATGTAGCATTTAATGCTATTTTTATAAAATCTTAAAAGTAATTTTCGGAGGTGCTGTATCAAAAACTTACAGTCATAACCTCATTTAGTTCTCTATGAGGTAAATACCACTATTACCTCATTTTAGAAATGAGGACAGTAGCTCAAAATTCTTTTCTCCTCAGTCAACTCTGCTGAATGAAGAGCTATACTTTGCTTCTCATTGACTCTTAGTCTATTTTGGGTTTTTTTCCCCCCAGAATTATACTGCATTCTAAATATAAACTCATGGAAGAAAATATAAAAATGCATAAACACTAATTTTCTTTCACTGATGACAAGCTAAATTTTTAAAATCGTGAGCAAAAACAAAAAAACACACACACACGTGCACCATAATCTACAATTTTACCAACCTCTCTTATTTCAAAATTGGCTTTGGTATTAAACAGTTTTAATAATAATAATAAGCAGATAATTAACAGCTGAGTGGATAGATGAATGGGACTTCTATTCACTTACTAGGGTAGTTTCCCCCTGATCTTGTCCTGCCTTCCTGGAAGATCTCAGTCACATCTACTCCTTCACAGCTCCTGGAATGAACTCCATCCCATCTGAGCATAAATCACAGCCCTCAGACCAAGACCTGAGCTACACTCCTGGCTTCTCTGAAGGCACAACCTTCGGAGGGAGCAGTACCATGCCCTGTGTCACCTCAGGGTATAATGTGATGTCACAACTCTACTTGGAAGGCTTCTGCCTCTATACAAACTTCAGTCTCAAATACCCGATTAAACGTTTCTCTCTCATAATCAAGAAGTACCAAACTGTTCATACTGAGCCCCTAACTGTTCCCATCAACAACTAGTTTGTCTATCACAAGGGTTCTACCAGGTATGTGCATGACAAGAATCTGAATTTCCTCAGCCCCACACGTACTTTTTTAAAACAGAGATTACCCTCCCTCCACCCACCTGTTCTCCTGAAACAAACATATGAGCACTTACAGGTCAAATAACCTGTCTTCCAACTGTTGGCTCAAAAAAATATCATCTATAGACAAACCGTGATTGGTAAATGATTCCAAATGGAAAGAAAACATACACAAAAAATGTTTTGTCCTACTTGCAACCATATGAACAATTTTAATACAGAAGAGCAAAAATATAATTCTTAGGGATCAGACAGATTCTACTTACTTCCTATTCCTCCTCCATTCTTCACTACAGTGTCTGCAGTCACAAAGCTTCCCCTCCCAGCAAGTACGCTGGCTGGGTGAGAGGGGTGAGCAGGCCAGTGTCTCTGAGTGGCAAAAGATGGTGACCAGACATGCCTGTCCTTTGTCACCAACCACCTTTCGAGCTTCCCCTTCTGCCGAGCCATCTGCAGGAAAATGTCAACATGTGCTACAGGGAAAAAAATGTATTTGCTAATTTATGTGTTGGGTAAATTCACTTATTCAGTAGAACAATAAAAATGTGACTATGTGACTGCTCACCACCCTTCCCTTCTACAGTAAAGACATCTTTATTAATGATTTTAAAGCCTGAAGAAACAGGAATGCTTGCTCTGTTTACATTTCCCCATATTAAATGGAAGACATTCACTTGCTGGTGGCAAAACATTGAAAATATCCTTCTGGTCATGATTTATTGCTGGAGAAATTTTACTAAATTGGGATGTGACCATGTATCCACCTATTAATTACATTGCCAGGAAAATAAAATAACAGAGATTTACATTTTCATTAATTCCTGAAATAAACACTCTGTGTTTCTGCAAGGTATTAAAAATATTTTCCAAGACTTTATATTTTAGCACCTAAGGTCTAGAGTTTCAAAAGCCGCACATTCGGAAGCTAAAAAAAGTCATAGATAATCCCAAGTATGTCCCCGCCCACCCCCCTTACTAACTGGAGGATATTACATCCTGTCCCTTAGGTGCTATATCTTTGCTGATCAAAGCTTGTTCCATCAAAGACCTCCCTGAATCTGAATTTGGCCTGAATCCACAAATGAACATTCAATTAGGACCAGGAAAGCATTCCAATTTAGGAACTAGCACAGTTATAAGTAAGCCAGAAGAGGAGATACAGGATAATATTTATAAGTCCTACTTAAAGGATACAAGCCATTTGGGGGATTAAATTTAAAATTGATGAGAAAACCGTATTTCAGGATAAATGTGTAAATAGAGATTTATGAATAGTTCCTGAATTAGGGAGGAAGGTGAGACAAATAGAGAAGAGCCCAAACAGTTTGAGATTCCGATCACAAAAAGCAATCCCTTCCTATTACAAGCACACAAATATTTGTGAGCTGAATCAGTGCTACAGGTAATTCTCTGGGCTGACTGTTTAAATAGGATTTGTGAGGGAGGAGAAGAAACACAAGCCATATGTTTGAAGACTAGTGGTTATGAAGCTTACTGTGAGTTACACAGGCCCAAGGTTGAGGGACATGCACCCAAAGGTGGTAGGAAGGGTCCTCTGGGATGAGATCAAGATGACAGCCAGGTCCTTCCCTCTCCCTCCATTGTGAAGAATAATGAAAACTGCTCGGATCCCCATAATGGGGTAAACAGGCAGTTCCCTGGTTCAGAGGAATTCTTCACCACATTCCAGAAGTGTGATTCCAATAAGCACTGAGCCAAAAAGCCACAAATGGGAAATCTCTACCTGGTCAATTGCCCAGATGAATAAAAATTAAAATGAAGGTCCTTATTTTCTTAACCAAGAGTCTGGTAGCAAGCTCATTTAAGGTTTCTGGGGGAAAAAAAGATAAACTTTTGCTGATCTATATCCACTTACTTACCTGCTAACTTAATTGAATGAAAATACATTAGCTGGCACTGTTACCTTGGCAACCCTGAGAAATCATATCTTCCTAAATATCCCAAAAGCTCAAATCACCTTGTTAGTTCTTAGAAACCTAAGCAGATAAAAACTGTAAACCCACAGATCCAAGAATCTCAATGAACCTCAAGCACAGGAAACAGGAAGAAAAGGATACAAAGGCTCATATCAAATTGCTCCGAACTAGTCAGAAAGAGAAGAAGTCACAAAACCTTAAAATCAGCCAGAGGAAAAATAGACATGTTACAGAGGACAAGAGAAAAGGAAAAGAACACATTTCTTGCTGAAAACAACCATAGCAAGACAGAAGAGCAACATCTTTAAGTACTGGGGGGGAAAAAAAAAACCTGTCAACATAAAATTCTATACTCAGCAAAAATGTCTTTCGAAAGTTGCAATAAAGACTTTTTCGGACATACAAAACCTTAGAGAATTCATCACCAGCAGATCTGCGCCTCTGAAAAGAAAAATTAAATGCTTCAGGCAGAGTAAATATTATACCAGATGGAAACCTGGATCTACACAAAGATATAAAAAACTCTGGAAATGGTAACTACATGGGTTCTCAGAATCAACATTAGTTATATATATTAGCTGCTTTTCTTACAGTAATTGTCTTTTTAAATATACCTATCACTTTCTTTGATATTACCGTTAGTTAAGCAGAGGAGCAAAAGTGATAGCCTTATATAACCCTACTCAAAGATAATAATGGAACTTGAGAAAACCCACTGCCGTCCCCAAAGAGCCATAAAACTGGGGGAAATAAAAGATATAGTGGAGGATGTAACTGTAACTAAGAACAAATCAGAAGGCTATCAAAAATAATATTAATAAGAAACTGCCAAACACTTTTCCAAAGCAAGTGTAGCATTTTACACTCTCAGCAACAATCGATGAGAGTTCAACATCCCCACCAGCACCAAGTATTGCCAAACTTTTAAATGTTAGCCACTATCATGAAGGTGAAATAGTATCTTCTTGTGATTTTAATTTGCATTTCCATGATCAGTACAAATTTTGAACATCTTTTTATGTGCCCACTGGCCACTTATAGATCTCTTTTTGTGAAGCTTTTGTTCAAATATTTTGCCCATCTCCTTATTGAATTGTCCTCTCATTATGAAGTTGTAATATTTCTTTATATATTTTGGGTATAAGTCCTTTGTCATACATGTACATATCCACATATATAGATACATGTATGTGTACATGCATGTTTATATGCACATGTGTGTATATAAAATATTTTCTCCCATCAGGTGTATCATCTTTTCATTTTCTTAATGGGGACTTTCTAAGAGCCCAAGTTCTTAATGTTAATGAAGTTCAGTTTTTTTTCTCATATGAGTATGCTTTTTGAGTCCTGTCTAACAAATCTTTGCCTACTCCAAGTTAATGAAGATTTTTTTAGAAGTTTTATAGTTTTACATTTTACTCTGATGTTCAAGTGTATATAACCCATTTCAAGTTCATTTTTGTATATGTTTTGAGGTATGAGTGAAGATTTTTTTTTTTCATACAGATACCTGGTTGTTCCAGTAATATTTGTTGAAAGTCTATCCTTTTCGCCAGTGATTTACACCTTGTCATCTTCGTAAAAACAAACAAAATAAGCCAGGCATGGTGGCACACACCTGTAATCTCAGTCTTTTGGGAGGCCACAACAGGAGGATTGCTTTAAGTGAAGGAGTTTCAGAACAGCCTGGGAAACACAGCAAAGGCACATTTCTAAAAAACACTTTTAAATTAGCCAGGCATGGTGGCATGCACCTATAGTCCTAGCTACTCAGGAGGTTGAGGTGGAGGATCACTTGATCCCAGGAGTTTGAGGCTGCAGCAAGTTATGATCATGCCACTGCACTCCAGCCTGGGTGACAGAGCAAGACCTTATCTCTAAAAACAAACAAAACTTCAACTGACCATGTATGTGTGAGTCTATTTCTGGACACTCTATTTTGTTCCACTGGTCTGTAAATATGACCCAGCAATGCCACTCCTAGTTATTTACCCAATAGAAGTAAAAGCATTCATTGCCATGAATGCTCATGGCAAACAAAAGCTTTGTACGTGAATGCTCATGACAACCCTACTCATAATAGTCTCAAGCTGGAAACAATCCAGATGTCCATCAACAGTGAATGGATAAACAAGTTATATCTATACAATGGAAAGTAGTCAACAATAACAAAGAATTACCAATATACACAAGAACATGGACAAATCTAAAAAAGATTGTGCTAAGGGAAAGAAGCCGGACAATAAGATTACATACTATATGATTCCACTTATACGTAAAATGTATCTACGGTGACAGAAAGTAGATGAGAGGTCTCCTGGGACTGAGGGACTGAGTATAAAGGGGCATGAGGAAAGTTTGGGTAATAAAAATGTTCTAAATCTTGATGGTGGTGGTATTTACATGCGTGAATACATTTGTTAAATCTCAAACTGTATACTTTAAATGGATGCATTTTACTGCATTTAAGTTATTCCTCAATAAAATCAGTCTTTTAAAAAGCAGTCTTCCCTGTTATCAATACAAGCTTCCCATTCTAGAAGTTTACCAAAGGCTTTGTCTACATTCATAAATAAAAACAACACAGTTACAAATAATAAAGATTTCAGTCTGTCCCTTGTTTCTACTGGCTATTTTTAAAATGCTTTCACAAGGCTAATATTTTAAACCAACACTTAAGATTAGGCTTAGTACAATGGATGGCCTTACCTAGTGGAGATACATTTATTACTAATGTACTTATTGATCTGCTCCAGTTGTTTATTTT
The DNA here is from genome assembly GCF_000951045.1 of Mandrillus leucophaeus. Classification (NCBI taxonomy): domain Eukaryota; kingdom Metazoa; phylum Chordata; class Mammalia; order Primates; family Cercopithecidae; genus Mandrillus; species Mandrillus leucophaeus. Next base: position 519,104 of record NW_012109585.1, read on the forward strand.
CTGGATTCCCATAAAGCATTGGTATGGCAAAAAACCATGATCCTGGAGACATGAGAGAATATTCAACAAAGATATATCCTACTGTACATTATCTCCTGCTCCCATGTGTGGCTTTTCATCTGTGTCACATCAAACATCCTCCACAACCTGCCCTCCAAAAAAGAATTACCTGGAATTCTGCTGCCAAATGCATCTCCAAAAAAAAAAAAGAATACCACATGCATTTTCTGAAGCAGAGAACTGAAGTTTGTCCAGATATCCGCGTTTGCATGCCAGTGTCTGGATACTGATCACACATCCACAACCTCTGGTTTAGCAAACCATATATCAAAGCTTCTCAAGCTGGGACCTGCTTACCTCTATCGGTGCCCTGCATTTTACCAGAGAGTACAGCAAGCCACAAAATAACATGGTGTATATTTTCTGGAGTGTCAGTTTTACATGGGAATTTAAAAAGGATAAAATGAAAATGTTTTCATGGTAAAAGAATCACACTGTATTATAGAATAGACAGCAATATTCACAAAATGAATTAAGATGTTTAAAAAGACATTTCCCACTGCAATAGATGCTTCTAGTTAAACTCCCCAAACCCTCAAACCTCTTTGGGGTATACATTCCGTCTTCTATATTGTTAAGGGTACATTTAAAAAAAAAAAAAAAAAAAGTTTGCCAGAAGTACACCAACTCATTCTAGCTTAGTGTCTATCCCAGAAATTAGGTACTATACCCAACAACTGGGCTCCAATCCTGGCTTGGCCATATCTCTACAATACAACCTTTGAAGGATTGCTATAGTTTTTGCATCCATAAAATAGACATGACAACAGTACCTAGCTCATAAAAAATACCGCACAGTTCATATGCCTGACCAACAGTTAAGTGATCAATTAGTGTTAGCTGCCTATCATCACTGCTGTTGTTTGACTGTTTTTGTTTTTGTTTTTGTTTTTGTTTTTGTTTTGAGAAGGAGTCTTGCTCTGTCGCCCAGGCTGGAGTGCAGTGGCCAGATCTCAGCTCACTGCAAGCTCTGCCTCCCGGGTTTAGGCCATTCTCCTGCCTCAGCCTCCCGAGAGTAGCTGGGACTGCAGGCGCCCGCCACCACGCCCGGCTAGTTTTTTTTGTTTGTTTGTTTTTATTTTTTCATTTTTTAGTAGAGACAGGGTTTCACCGTGTTAGCCAGGATGGTCTCGTTCTCCTGACCTTGTGATCCGCCCATCTTGGCCTCCCAAAGTGCTGGGATTACAGGCTTGAGCCACCGCGCCCGGCCGACTGTTATTTTTAATCTATATATACCATGGCATAACTTTTTTACATATCAACTGCAGTCCATTGGTGATAAGATTATCAACTGCTTACTCCCAAATGCAGAGGGAGGCAATGAGAATTCTGGACACCCAATGTGAACGCACAGCTTTTCAGGAACTCTTACTCAGGCACGGATACCAAATGACATCAGCAAAAGAAATGAGGGCTCTTTAGGGCTGAGCTTTGAAAAGTTACCTGAAGCAATACTGACGCTCGGTTTTCCAGTGTAGATGAGCTTAAAAACTGACTCATTCCTTCTGAAACAAATGTAAGACTGATTTATAAGTCGGAATGTCCACTTACATATTCACATGTGACGGGAGTATCTACGATCAAGAGCCAGACATCCAAACAAGGAGGGCCCCTCATGCTGAGCTCAACACACATCAGAGGTTTGTCTTTTGAGTGCCAGATAAGAGTCAAGACAAATGGCATGTTTTCAAAACATACTTCAAACAAGGGCAGCCTGGTGAGTTATTCTCCTACATTTGTAGGATAGTTCTGTGGAACAAATGTGAATCATCTTCCCTAGAAAAACTCTGAAAATAAGAAAAAATTCTTATTACATGTGACCTGAGTTTCCTCAAACATCATTAGCCTATAGGCCTTTCTCTAACCTCTGGGTGACTGTCTCAACATGATGTAAGAACTCCTGCTACCAGAAGTGCCACCCAGTTATTTCTGAGAGTCCTCAGAAGTGAAAACAAGAGTTCACAAGAAATCCTTCCCAATCCGGCACCCCCATTGCTCAGTCCTACCCACACAACACCCTGAGAGTGCTGACATCTCTGCCAGGGGTCACAGATACCAAGGCACTCTCATAAGGTGCATCACAATATTGCTGTGTGTGGCACAGAGAGTGAGGGGTCCACCAACCATTCATATTCTCCTTCCAGAGTAGACGCACTGCTGGAAAGCAGCTGCCAAGCCAAGGACTTCATTTCCCAGACCCCTCTGCATGTAGGTGGGACCATATGACTAATTCTTGCTAATGAAGTGACTAGAAATAATATGTGTCACTTCCAGGTCAAATAGTTAAGAAGTGGGTATGCCTTCTCATATTCTTTCCCCATTTGCCAGCAGACTCAGAGAGAGCAGCTGCCCCCAATAGCCTAGGTCCCTGAATGATGCCAAGAAGCAGAACCCTCCCCTAACCCACTGAGGTGCTGGGATTTCTCTCCTATGGCAGCTAGTATTACCTTTACTAAAAGCACTGTGTTCACTGCGGAAGTGGAAAGAAGCCTTTTCCCCCAACACTGGTTGATACTTCTATGCTTGGGCCCAAAAGCAGTGTGGGCTGTGCTCATCTATCTCACCAATGTCCCCATAAAAACACAGTTTTTTTCATTTACTATGGAAGAAGCAACTAAGCAGGGCCAGGGTTAGGAAGAAGCCAAGGGCATGGGCAAGGGCTGAGTTCTCTGTGGTCTCCCTTGTTTTCTTACAAAGGTGCATCCAGAGCTTGGTGATCACAGAATCCCCCATGGAGTAAGATGCCTACCAGGCCAAAGATCTCAGAACTGTGATCTCCCTACTACTCCACTCTGGGTCAGAACCCAGAAACAACTTGTCTTAACCATAAAAGGCAGTAACTTTGGCTACTCAGCAAGTCATGTTACCCTGGCCAAGTCCTGTTTCCATGCTCAAAGGTACTGCTGTGCCAGGAGTAAGCTCCCTTTACTTGTACCTGCACAGTAGAACCCAGAAGTTTTCCATTTCTGTCCACTTCAGCTCTTTCTATGGATAAGCCAAGCCATGACCCAGCACAAGTCACTCCCTGACTCCCTGGGGCTACTGTAGACATACCAATCTCTTCGTAACCTGGGTGGACTGAGGTTAAAAACAAGTTAGAATGTGTGAAGGAAGGAGAAAGTGGAGAGGACAGTAGTAGGAGAGAGACTGAGAGGGTAGACTGTATCCTTTACACAACAAAGAACCTTCACTCAGGCTTTTAACCTCTTAAGCAAGAGGTTTCTCAGACATAGTCACATCACTAGGAGAGTCATGTGGGGAAAATGGAAAGGCAGGGAGCCCAGTTCAGAGGCAATCACAGCCAACCAATCAGGAGAGATGGCTATGGGAGAGCCAGTCCCCAACCTGTCCTTCAAGGCAACTCCCTCGATTCTTCCTGGAGTTACTCATGGTTTGCTGGACCTCATGGAATCTAAGCTCCTTTCACTGTTTGTGTCAACCATTTTCATTCTGCATCTTTCCCTGGAAAATTTGTACACTCTGTCTACTCACTGAATGGAAATGTTGTGTTCTCCCTAAGATAAGCTTTAAAGAAGCAGTAGTTCATCCCTGTTAGGCATAAGTTCTCCCTCAATGTCCTGCTGCCAAACTGTGGGTCCCCTCTGGCTCTCCTCACTGGCCCCAGCCCACCGCTCCCAAAGACAGACAACCACAATCATGGGAGTTGTCCTAACACCTCCTACTTCCTAATTCCTCCACCTTAAAGTAAAACACCAAATCCTATCCATTCTGCCTCCTGAGTTTCTCTCAAACCCTCCAGCTTCTCTCCATCTCCACTGCTGCCATCATCCAAGCCAATAACAGCTCTCTCACATGGACCGATGGAACTCCCTCCAACCTGGGTGCCCTTGTTCTTCCCCAGCCTCTTTTCATCCTGCAAGAAGAGTGATCCTTTATAGACTTACATCTGATCATGGTACTCTTGCCCTGCCTTGAGTGGTTTCCCTTTATTCTTTGGATAAATACCAAAATCTCCACATGGTTTTCATGATGCTGTGAAGATCTGGGCCCTGCCTACTCTTCCAGCAGTCTTTCTGCTTTTCTCCTATTCATTCTGTTTCCACAGATTGGTCTCCTTTCAGTTCCTGAAATGCAGCAGGATTCTACTTTCTAAGGCTGCTCTGTCTCTGGAAATAGATTTGTGATTCTGCCTCTTGGGATCACATATCCCGCAAAACATAATCCCACAGAAAACTCATATGTACCCTTCATCTCTGTTTAAGGCAAAACTTTCTCTGTGAAGTGTTTCCAGCTCACCCCCACCCCCGTTATATCAGGTCTCTCATTGTATTATGCTTTCATTTACAGCACTTAGCACCACTGTAATTAATACTTACTTGGGTATTTGTTTAATGGCTGTCACATCTGCTGAATGTAAGCTCCATGAAGGCAGAAACAAGTTCAACATGCTCAGTACAATGGCCTCAGTGCCAGTGCACTCCCTAGCACATAGGAGGCACTCAGTAAGTATGATTTGGCTTAGCACATTCAGCATGCCCACATAAACTGCGAAGAATAAACTGAGGCCTAGAAAAGGAAAGGGGATTTCCCAAAGCCTTGTCTTCTTTGGCAGAGCTGTGGTTTAAACCCTGGACTCTTAATCCACAGTTCAATCCTTAGCCCATACTGACAATGAAGTCACTCTAGACCCAAGAGATCAATCCATCTATAATTCAAAAGAGAAGAGAAAACCTAAACTGTGGAGACCAAAGATCTCTATTCAAATCCTGGATGGACTCACCACTTAAGCCTCACAACACTGTGGCAGAAATTAAGCAAGGTGATGTGTACACTATGATTGGTGTAGAATCTGGCCTGAGTGGTCTCTCAGACTAGAGGTCTCTCTAGGGATGTGGCTGTTTCCAGGACAGCTTGTGAAGTGTGTCTTTAATTCCTGTGTGTCCACCTCGACCCAGGCCAGAATAGCAAGTACTTGGGAAGGCAGAAGAGCATTTCATATTGAGCAGGTGCTGTTCCCCCAGGCAGCCAGTAAACAGCGTTTGATGAGGATGATAAATAAATGATACTAATCTTTCTACACAGAGGTGTGTTCAACATTCTAGCACACAGAGCCACATGGCAGGTGATCCATCTTAAAAAGATGACATTGCTGGCTGATTTCTGCCAGCAGTGTATTTTCTTGGAATTTAAATTTTGATTTAAACCTACCTATAGCATTATTATAGAATATACCAAAAGCTCTATTCACAGGTGGGCAAAAAGACTATCCATCACCCCAGCTCATACTCAGCAATTCAAAGACAGCTTCTCCTTCCCTCATCCAAGACAGCCGTGTGTCCTGGAAGCTTTTCTACCACTGGCTATTAAAACGATGCTTCAGCCAGTTCTGTAACTGCCTATTTATTTTGCCCATGGTGTTCCAGGCCCTGTGCTACACCCTGGGGATTCCGCAATGATGAGACACGGCCTCTGCCCCAGGAAGCTCCCAGCCTAGCAAAACTAAATTTGCCTAGTCCTTTACAATCTACTAAGTGATTTGGACTTAAACCTTTTATCCACCTCTCCTGGTATTTTCATTATCTTTGTATATGCCTTCCTTGGTTGGAGAAGATTTTGACATAAAATTTGTTTCCAGTTAAAATGCAGCAGAGGAACTTAATCACTCTCATTTTGGTTTTAGAATTCTAATTAAGGAAAAATAAACCATGGATTCCTCTAGAAATGTATACCATAACTGACTGTTGAGTGGCTGCCCAAACGCCACTGCAAACACCTTTTCCCTTGCTGCCTTTCACTACAGGGATGGCAGAGTCATCCACCCACTTGCCTCCTTTACACTGAGGGGTCATGACATGATCTAGTTCTGGCCACAGCAATGTCTGTAGAAATCTGTTCAGAGGCTTCTACGAATGCTTTTGCTTTAATTTTTTATAAAGACAGTCCAAGCTACTTTGGCCCTTATTTCTCCTCCCCATCTTCACCACAGATGTAATGTTTGGGGCTGTAACAGCCACCCCACAAAAGGAAGCAATGAGGGAGCCATAAGGGAAATACCTAGAGAATCAAATGTTAGCTCTGTTGTTGTTGAGCTAATGAGGCAAGGACAGCAGCTATATCCCTTCAGACTAGTTATTAAGTAAGAAAAACAAACTCCTCATTCTTTAAACCAGTGTAGGAGAGGTTTTCTGTTACCTACAGTCAAACAATCTTGGAATGCATGCTTCAGGAGATGATTAGGCTCACAGCCTTTGAACTAGACACACTCGGGTTTGTGTACCAGCTCAGTCACTCACTGGCTGCATGGGCTGGACAAGTTATTTAACTGCCCAGAGTTCTGTTTCCATCTTCCATGAAATGAATATACTATAACTGCCTTTTTCACAGGTTTGCTGTTAGGAATAAGTGACACGGTATATGCCATGATTTGGATATGGTTTGTTTGCCCCTACCAAAACTCATGTTGAAATTTCATCCCCAGTGTGGTGATGTTGGGAGGTGGGATACAGTGGGGAGTGTTTGGGTCATGAGGGTCTCACCCTGGTGGGTGGCTTGGTGCCATTCTGGAGGTAGTGAGTAAGTTCTTCCTCTGGCAAGACTGGATTATTTCTCAAGGAAAATGAATTAGTTCCTGCAAGAGTGGATAGTTACAAACCGAGGATGTCCCTTGGGTTTTTTTTTGGTCTCTTGGCATGTGTCTACTTCCCCTTTGACCTTCTCACTATGTTATGATGCAGCTTAAAAGCTCTCACCAGAAACCGAGGCCATGCCATTGAACTTCCCAGCCTGAAGAACCATGAGCTAAATAAACCTCTTTTCTTTATAAATTGCCCAGTCTTGGGTATTCTATCACAGCAACACAAAATGGACTAAGACAGTGCATGTAAAGAGTTTTTGTGCAATGTCTAGTTAAATAACTACTCAAATGATAAACCACAGCCAATAAGCACATGAAAAGATAATAACCATAATCATTAAGGAAATGCAAATCAAAACCATAATAAGATACCACTTCATACCCCTTAGGATGGTTATTACATAAAACAAATACGAACTCAGAAAATAACAAGTGTTGGTGAGGATATGGAAAAATTGTGCACCACTGATGGGAGCGTAAAATGATGCAGCTGCTATAGAAAAACAGCACTGAGGTTCCTCAAAAAGATAAACATAGAATTACCATGTAACTCAGCAATTCCACTTCTGGATATGTACCCAAAAGAATTGAAAGCAGGGACCTGAGATGATATCTGTATGCCCATGCTAACGGCAGGATTATTCACAATAACCAAAAGGTAGAAACAACCCAAGTGTCCACTGACCCGTGAAAAGATTTTTTTAAAATGGAGTATATAATACAATGAAATATTATTCACCCTTAAAAAAGGAAATTCTGACATATGACACACCGTGAATGAACTCTGAAGACATTATGCTAAGTGAAATAAACCAGACCCACAAAGACAGATGCTATTATAATACCTGCTTGACTTATGTGAGGCAACTAGAGTAGTCAGACTATTCATAGAGACAGCAAGTAGAATGGTGGTTGCCTGGGGCTGGGAGAAAAGGAGAACAGTGTTTCCATTATGCAAGACGAAAAAAATTCTGGAGCTAGACAGTGGTGATGGTTGCACTACAATGTGAATATACCTAATGCCATAGAAGTTCACAGATTAAAATAGTGATTTTTATGTTATATTTTATTGCATTTTTAAATACATTTTTAAAATAAAAATGAAACAAAATGATGACCTGCATTACTGAGCCTAATACTGATATTATCATCTTACTGAGTTTTCAGTAACACAGTAAGTTGTCAGACAATACAACTGGCTGGGTACAACCCTGGGTCAAATGCTGAAATGCTTGCCCCCATTGCATATTTGTCCTAGATCAACATATCTAAAAGGCATTTCATCCATACAGCAAACAAGCATATTTACTTCTTTCTCTAGGAAACCAAAGGTAAGTCAAATGGTTTCCTGCCCTGTGGAAAGAAAAAAGATGTTCACAAATAGCCACACTACAAGGTAAGATGTAGCACCTGCCTTGAAGACAAATGCAGAATCTTCAGAGAGCAGAGTCACTGCTTCTGGCTTTGGAGTTTGATAAAAGTTCCAAAGAAGAGATGGAAATGGAGCTGGACTTGAAAAATCAGAACCTTTACTGCTGAAACAGAAGGAGCGTTGTAGATGATTCCAGGTAGAAATAGCAGCAATGTGAGCACAGACAGCAGAGCATCTTGTTTGGTTGGAGGGAACTGTACATTAGGGTGAACAGAAAAGACAACAGCCAGCCACCAGGCAGGGAAGTCAACATATTCATTTCATGGAGGAGGGCGGGAGATAAAGATGTGTTTGCATCCGCAGCACCTAGGACTCTCTTAGCACACATCAAGTTGTCAAAATTGTCATTTCAATCATTGACCAGCAGATTGGAGGATCTGTAGAATCTCTACAGATGTCTAGCATTGATGATCAGGAGAGGCAGGCCCCGTTTGGCCGCCAAAACCACCTCTTTGGTGTTACTATTGTTTAGGCTACTTCCCAAGAGATGGAGGAACATAGCAAACAGGCGAACATCTCAAAAGGCCTTTGGTTATTCATGGACACCACAGGCCAGTCCTGACCTCCCAAAAACCTATATCATGCATGCTCCCAGATGGAATCAAAACAACTAGAACAGAGCTTCCCTTCTAAAGAAACACTGAGGCTACCCTCCCAGGACAACTCTCTGGGCCTTGTGCCCTTTGAAAGCATTTTCCATGTCCTTTTCTATATGGAAGGCAAGTACACTAGCACAAATAATTGAGGAGAAAAAAATGGACAAGGAGACCCAATTTAAAAAAAAAAAGCAAACAAACATGTATTCAATTGAGGACCATTTTAAGGAATTATTTCTAAGTTCTAATCACTATAAGTGATGAAACAATTCATGACAAAAATTGCAATTACCAAAGAAATAATCTGTTCTGCAACAGCAATTTTAGTGACATTTATAACACACAAGAAATCATGAAGCTTAATTACTTGAATTTACTGGGGCTACAGATGCCATGTTTAAATCTAATTAAATAGATCCACCAAAACTGGCCATCTGAAGACATGGCAAAATTGCTGAACCGAGCACTGGTTTTTAAAAGCAGTTCATGAACAGCCTCCAAATAGGCAGTGAGTAATGATCTATCTTTCTTCCTCAGCTGTCATTTGGAAAAAAAAAAAAGAGACATTTCTATATTGATCTTCAGTGCTTCACAATAGAATTTACTTCAACTCCTAAAACACATCCCCCATTCCAATGATCTTTGATAGATCTGCAGGATAAATGGGAACTCTCCTACTATTACCTTTCAGGTCTCACACTCAAACTATATTAGATCTCAAGGAAGTAGGTACAAATCCTTAAAAGTGATTGAGAGGCCGGGCGCGGTGGCTCAAGCCTGTAATCCCAGCACTTTGGGAGGCCGAGACGGGCGGATCACAAGGTCAGGAGATCGAGACCATCCTGGCTAACACGGCGAAACCCCGTCTCTACTAAAAACACAAAAAATTAGCCGGGCGAGGTGGCGGCGCCTGTGGTCCCAGCTACTCGGGAGGCTGAGGCAGGAGAATGGCGTAAACCCGGGAGGCGGAGCTTGCAGTGAGCTGAGATCTGGCCACTGCACTCCAGCCTGGGGGACAGAGCGAGACTCCGTCTCAAAAAAAAAAAAAAAAAAAAAAGTGATTGAGAAAAAGATTTCCCTTCTCCATTTCTAAAGAATGTTAACTGGTAAATATCAGCAGCCTAGAGAATTTGTATAATTCCTGAAATATCAATGAACTGTTTGCTTAAATACTAAGTATTCTATGAAGACAAGATTCTGATTATAAAAGTAATAATGTTCAAAGAAGAAAATATGGAAAACATATAAAGAAACACAGAGAATTAAAATTTCCAACAATCCCACTAACCATGTATGATCACAATTAGCATTTTGCTCTCCTTACTTCCAAAGTCATTTCTATGCTTACATACTTTTACCACAATGTGGACATGTTATATTTATAATCTTACATCTTGTTCTATCATTAAACATGACATCAAGTGCATTTAACTTAATTTCTTTCAGTAACCTATCATTGCTGGATTTATAGCTTGTTCCCAATTTTTAAACTTTCATCAATAAACTGACTTACATTCACATAGGTAAACCTATGGTTGCATCTCTAATTAATTCCTTAAGAGGAATTCTCAAAAATAAACTCTTCAGATGGCATTCATTGACTCATTAAAGTTCCTAATAAGACCTGCCAAACTGCTTTATCTAAAAGTTATACACCAATCTACATTTCTACCAATGGTGTAATAAATAGCTCAAATTTAAAACTCTCTCCTTTCCTTTCCAAGAGTATTACTTAACTTTTAGTGAATGTCTTACCAATTTTCTGTATGTTTCTCTTTGTTTTACAGATTTTTGATACATTATTTTGTTTCCTGTTGTTTCTGCTTCATATTAAACTCATTTCCTTAGGATATTAAGGGTTCTTTGAAAACATGATTTTCTTAAGGGGCACATATAAGTCATCTTATAAAATGTATTGCTTTAAGTAAAGTGGGAGGCATTGAAAGGTTTAAGATTTTTTTCGTGTTTATTAGCTATTTGTATTTCTTCTGTGAATTGCCATCTTACACCCATCACCAATTTTCCCACTAAGGTTTTAGTATTGTTCTTATTTATATACTAACAAAATTAATGCTTTGTTGCGTGTGTTTTTCTTAGATTTTTTTTTACCAGCATCTTAGTTTTAATTTCTTGGGGGAGTTTTTTTACTTATTAAAACACTAATTTTGGCTGGGTGTGGTGGCTTATACCTGTAATCCCAGCATTTTGGGATGCTGAGGTGGGCAGATCACCTGAGGTCAGTAGTTCAAGACCAGCCCGGGCAACATGGTGAAACCCAGTCTCTACTAAAACATACAAAAATCGGCCGAGCGTGGTGGCGCATGCCTGTAATCCCAGCTACTCAGGGGGCTGAGGCAGGGAGAATTGCTTGAACCCAGGAGGTGGAGGTTGCGGTGAGCCAGAATTCCACACTGCACTCCAGCCTAGGTGACAGAGTGAGACTCTGTCTCAAAAAAAAAAAAAAAAATATATATATATATATATAAAAATTTTATATGGAGAAATGAGTCTTCTTCCTCTGGTGGTATTTTGTTTCTGTTGACTTCCCTAATGTCGGAGTTACCCACAATTTTTCCTACTTTTCGTTTTTTATTATTAAAATTTTTGCATCAAACCAAAATTTATTTTGGTATATAGGGTGAGGAAAGGCTCTAATCATATTTTTTCCAAGTAGTAACTTAGAATATATTAAATAATTCATCCTTTCCCTCCATCATGCACTAAACCCTCTTTCACATTAGGCTCTGTTTCTAGACTATTCTGTTCCACTTACTGGCATGTTCCTGCAATAATAACCACGTGGTCTTAATTAGCATCATTTGAGTACGTTTTATATCTGGAAATGCAAATCTCTCCTATTATGCATCATTTCCAAAAATTTTTTAGCAATTCCAGCCAGCATATTCATATTTGAGATTAATTTGACACAATCCAAAAAAAGAAAAAGAAAACCCCAGCTGAGATGCTGATTGGAATGGGGTGAAATGATACATTACTTTGGAAAGAACTGACATCTTTATCACACAGAGAGAAACTGGCAGCACACACCTCCATTTATTGAAGTCTCTTTTTATGTCAGTCAGTAAATTTTTATGATTTTCCTCATATGGATTCTGCAACATTTCCTGTTATGCTATTCCTGTGTGTTTTATACATTTTTACTCCTAAGTAAACTACACCAAGCAAAGAAAGTCTGAGATTGTATGCCTGAATTTCAACACCACATCATGAAAGACATGCCTGTCTCTCTTTAGGGTCTGACAGAGAGGGCCCAACGTTTCCGGAATGAATGAATGACAAATGGGTCCAAAAGCCCTAGTATTAGGACAGAACTGGGTGGGCTACATTGTGTAACAGACTCACAGTTGTTCTTTCATGCTCAGTGCCAATTTTATATTTTCAAAGAATAAAAAATCATCTTAAAATAATCACACAACTACCTCTGATATTTCTGCCATCATGGTACGCTCTCCCGCCACTCCTGACCCTCCATCTCATCCCAAGAGGTGCGTACAACCAAGCCAAAGTCCTTCTAGGGAACTTCAGTTTGGGACAGAATGACTAGCCTTTGGAGCTGAGCCAAGACAGAGATATCTCCTCATGAAAACCATCTCTGAGTCCCTGCAGAGGAGCACAGAGGAGACAGAGGTCAGCCCTGATGGATATTAAAAAGCGGGTATGCAATAAGAGATTAAGTTTTTTTAAGCAACTTTATTGAGATCATCATCGTATACCATACAATTCACCCAATTAAAGTGCACAATTCAATAGGTTTTAGTAGAGTTGTGCAACTATCACCACGATGGATTTTAGAACATTTTTATCACTTCTAAAAGAAATCCTGTAGTTTTTTAAAATTGTGGCAAAATATACATTAACTTGCCCATCTTAACCTTTTTAAAACAATTTTTAATTGATACACAATAGATGTACAAACCTATGGAATACATGTGATAATTTAACACATTCATATAATTTGTAAAGATCAAATGAGTGTACTTGGGGTATCTACCACCTTATATACTTGTTATTTACATATGCTAGAAACATTCAGATTATTCTCTTCTAGCTCTTTTGAAATGTACAGATTATTGTAAACTATAGTAACCATTTCTAAGTCTACAGTTCAGTAGTGCTAAGTCAATTCACTGAAGCCAATCTCCAGAACTTTTTCATCTTGAGAAACCGAAATTTATACTCATCAAACAGTAACCCCTCATTCCCTCTCCCCATCCAGTCCCCGCAAACTGCCACCTTAATTTCTGTTTCTGTGATTCTGACTACTCTAAGTATCTAAGTAGAATCCTAACAGTATTTGTCTGTTTGTGACTGGCTCATTTCACTTAGCATAATGGCCCCAAGCTTCACCCATGTTTTAGCATATGTCAGAATTTCTTCCTTTTTTAGGTTGAATACATTATGAGCTTTTTTAAAGAGAAGAGAAAAAGGGAGGGAGAGGGAAGGGGGCAGTGGGGGAAGAAGTAGGGAGCAGGGAGGGAGACCAGGAACTGGGGGCTCCTGCATGGGTCCAGGCAGGAGATGATGGCGGTCTGCCCTCAAGGAGAGATGGGAAAACGGATGGGAGTAGATGAGTTCAAGACATATTTGGATTAATATAATTAAAGATAAAATGAGAGGACTTGCAGATTAATGGGATGTGGGAAAGGGAGAGGAATGCCCCAGGGTAACACTTTGCCTAACAGAGGGAAGACTACAGGGAACAGAGAAAACTCAAGCCAAGCAGCTCCTCAGTGCACCTCCTAAACAACCCAAAGGAGAAATACAAGTCCTCAAATCAGTGAACCCAGTCCTGCCCTGGGAGGGAATGTCTACAACCAATTTGCCTCTTAGAATGTGTTGACGAATCTATCACCACTGTGTGCCTTTGTAAGAAAACTTCATTTCTAAAATTTCATTTGGAGATATTTGCATATGCACACATGCACACACACACACACACACACGCCACCAAGCTGAACCTGATGGCATGTCTGTCTGAATTCCCACCCATAGGTTTGAAAAGGAAGGGAGCATCTCTTCTCAGTCCAAATGAACTGGCAGGCAGGCTGCTGAACTGCAGAGAGAGCAGTAGGAGGTAGACTAGACAGACTCTCTAATCACAAGGAAAATAGCCATTACTTATGTTTTCCAAGTAAAGTCAGCTGTAAAAGTCCATAATAAAAGTAAGTAAAGTTTTCAGAAACTTTGGTTTCTTTAGGCAAGGCTCAACAGCTCAACACGTGACTTAAGAGGGTACAATGCATCAGTAAAGCACACTTTGGAGTCACTGGCTCTACCACTAAATAGCTCTGTGGCCACAAGCAAATCATACCATCTGAGTTTCAGTTTCCTTATTTGTAAAATCAAGATAATCAAGCCTAACTCATAGGATTAGTGTGGCAGTCACATGAAACAGAAGGGGAGGACGGGGGATGAAGGGACAGAGGATGAGGATGTTGCATGTGGGTGTGGCTGTGACACAGTGGTGAAGTACACAGGATAGTTTCAATGCTGGAGGAAAAGTCAAAAGACCCAGTTTCTAAGCCAGCTTCTGGCCTAACTAGTTCTGTGAGGACAGACAAGCCACTTCCCTTCTCTTGCCCTGGGCTTCCTCACTCATTAAAGTCTCTGCTGATCTGAGGACACTGAAGTGTAAACTAGCACAGGGACAGCTAAGGACTGATCCATTTAACACTGGGAGTCCCAAAAGGCTGAGGAGCTCATGCTATATTAATAGATTCCTCCAGAGGTAGGGGGTGAAAGGGTTAAAGTAAGAAGAATTCATTGCAATTGTGATCAACAAGCAGTCAGGCCCCTAGACCTCCTCTGCCACTGTGCAACAGAGCTGCCTGCTCCTTCTCTCCCATGGCAAAATACAGCAGGTTTATTAACTGGTATATCACAGGATCTGTTCATTGAGGGCATAGGTTTAAGGCTGTCGTACCTCATTTAAATTAGGAGTATTAAAGGGAGATGCCAAGACACACACCCCACCACACACAAACACAACCTTCTCATCCTCGCTGGCTTCCAGTAAAAATGGCAGCTGGCCCTTCACTCTACAGGTGGGAGATGATAAGCATCTTCTCTGAGGAGTCTGAGAAGCCTAAGAGGAAAGACCTAAAGATACCAACTCTGATTCTTAATCAAACAGCCCAGCCAGATCACCCTACAGTGAAGCTCAGAGTCGACTAGCCCCACCCACACATCAAAGCCTCCAAACAGCTTTGTAGTCCCTCTTACAGATGAACCAACAACTGAATATTATCAGACATTGGAGGAAAGCCTTTCATGGGAAAATGGAGATCAAAACAGAGGGGAAAAGAAAGTAAGAGCCCTGGAGGAAAAAACTCTGCGGGGAGGGAGAAAAAACTTTTTAAAAATTACCATGAATATCTTTAGAGAGATAAGAAAGGATAGTAACCGTGAAGTAGTAATAATATGATAAAATAAAACAACATCTGGAAAGACAAAAGAAAAAAGCTTGGAAAGTTACATTTCTATATTTGTGTATATTCACAGACATGGAAAACTTAATAGAGAGTTGAAAGATAAACTTGAGAAAAGCTCCTAGAAAATAGAGAAGGAAGGAAAAAGAAAAGACAAGGAAGAAGAGAGAAAGGGAGGGAAGAAATAAGTTTGCATGGCCCAAGAATGTAATTGTAGGGAAGAATATGTACAGATAGCTTTGGAGGGATGTTCGTTAAAGAGCAAAGCCAAGAGCTACAGGAATGATTACATGACAAATTCTCGTAAGTGAAATCTGATTATGTCAAGGGTTAACCCCTGCCACTTGCTGTTCATGATCTTTTTAAAATGATCTCTCCAACTTAAGCACCATCCAGTGGGTATAACTGTACCTTTGCTATGAGCAATCATCTTACAGAACTCAGA
The DNA here is from genome assembly GCF_000951045.1 of Mandrillus leucophaeus. Classification (NCBI taxonomy): domain Eukaryota; kingdom Metazoa; phylum Chordata; class Mammalia; order Primates; family Cercopithecidae; genus Mandrillus; species Mandrillus leucophaeus. The sequence continues at coordinate 534,681 of NW_012109585.1, forward strand.
ATCAAATTTTGAGTCTAAACCACATTATGGTGAAGTGTTGATATAAATGGAAATGGTGTCGTGATTTGGTTCCCTGGAAGTTATATTTTATTTTTTATATCTAAATTTGATTTAAGCTTTTATTCTTATAATCTGCCAGTTTTATTTTTTCCCCAAAGCCTACGGCTTCAAAAGCAAGTTCCTGAAAAAATAAGCCTAATATGAGTAAAGAAAGATGAATGTCTTATGAAAATAATGTCTATTGACCCAGATCTTGCTGAGAGAGCAAGTGAATCCTTAGGTGCAAATGAGGCACTTATTGCTGCCATTCAGCTTCAGGAGGCTTCACTTATTACAACTGTTGGAGGGCAGTAATAGTTCTTTAATAACCTGAAGAATAAAGGAGTTTTCTAACATGACAACTGATGCTCGTTCACTTGTCTGCAGGTGATTGAACATTCGTCACAACTCTTCCTGTGATTCTGGATAGAAATAGGTGAGTCACAATCCGATGTTCAACATTACAGTGGCTGAGAAGAAACTCACCAACAGCTACTGGGAAACTGATGAGGTTTCTCCAATCTCTTTATAATCTTCCTTTCCAATTTTCTTAGGCAACAGGACCAGCCTTGGAAGCATTTGCCATGGAGACATCTGAAGTGGTAGCAGAGAAAAATCACCAGGGTACAAGGCAGAGGGCCGCTGCCTCAGCTGTCACCTCGGAGTCTCCTCAAGACATAGCCAAGGAAATCGCCACCTTTCTGCAGCCTTGGTGTTCTCCGCTGGGACTGGACCAAGGTTCCTTCCGGCTTTAAGTCTATGATTCTGACTTTTATCAAATCATACTATTTAGTAAGATAAATCAAATCAGCCATCTTAGCCACCCGCCAGGCTTAAACCACTGCTCACCACAGGCAAATGAGCAAATGCATATTTGCAGGGCTCCCTGGCATACAGGAAGGGAAAGGAAAAAATGGCTAATGGCAGAGCTTTGTAATCACTTCAGAGGCTCTGACCCTTGGGTCCCAGTCACACAGGGCTGGCAGCTGTGTCTTATGCTGCATGGATGGCAACACCAATCCATTGTGCATGGGCCATTGATTCCTGGGTAATTCACTAGCAAAAGAGCACAGACCCACTCTGGTAACAAAAGAAAATCCATAAGCAAGAGATCTCAAACAGAGGGAATGTTTCTGTCTATGTAGTAAGACGTTGGCTTTTAAAATGACACTCACTCCAGCTCTCTGGGGATGAGCAGTTACCTACTCACAACTAGGCAGGTGCAGAACCCCCAACAGAGTCAGAAAGCATGTCACCTGCAATAATAAAGGCGCCAGAGCCACCCCTAAAGGCCACAGGGTGTTTGATAGCATCACAATTTCTTGAGTCTCAGAAACAGCCTCCTTCCACTTCTAAAGAGGCAAAAAGAACAAAGTCTGTCAGTGACAGGCCTGGAGTGTTCACTTACTGATGACATTCTGGCAGATCTTGATCCACTCCTCCTGGGACTTCAGCTAATCCCAAGACCTCAGCTAGTCCAACTGCAGACTCAGGCCTCTACATAGGTTGTTTGAAATGTTTTGGGTCATTCAACCAGTTACTTTTTAAACAGTCATGCTAGCCCTTACGAGTCTTCAAAAACAATTATAGTTCAGGGGGAAAAAAAAAAAAAAAAAGATGCAGGCCAAGGAGGTTCTGACTTGGATAAGACACCAGCCCAGAGAAGATGTAGAGAGTAACTGGGAAGGCCAGAGACAACTGGATTCAAATCCCCAATTTGCCATTTATTAGCCATGGGATCTTGTACAAATTGATAACTTCCTTTAGTATTGTTTCTGCACTGGTAAAATGACGATGATAATATTACCTAACTCACACAGTTGTGGCAAGAATTAAGTAAGATAGTGCACGTACAACACTGAAGTACACTACCTTGCACACAGAGTAGGTGCTCCATAAATGCCAGATTCAGGTGTGTGTCTACATTCACACTAACTGAGGATACCACAAACTCTTTACAACGTAGCTAGACAATTCTAACAACAGCACCTTAGATAAAAACTGATCCACCATGTACACTCAAGGAAGGAAATATTAAATAAGGAGGCACGTGCCAATAAGGGAAAAAACAGAAATAATTATAGTAGATCCTCTGTGCCTTGTGCCCAACAGAAAATGAGTTTGTTGCTAGGTTCCTTTTCTGGCCACAATTCATGGTGCAATTAAATCCCTGGCATTGTTTTTCATGTTCCATTTTAAACAGCCTTCTTGTCCAGGTCTCTGTCATGTGACCTGCTCAGTGGGGCCAACAGAGAAATGAACCCAGCGGGCCTCCCTCTCACTGGCACCTGTAATGCTCAAGTTCCTCCAATTTGACATCTGCCTAAGTTGCTGAGGTCCCCTAAAGGAGGAGCTTTTCTGGACTCTGGAGCCTCCATCTCTGCTACTGCCACCATTCCCATGGGGTGGAAAAGAACATGGACTTTGATAAAAACAAAACAAAAAATAGGTCTGCCACTTTGGCTGGACAGCTAAACTTGGACATGTTATTTAAACTCTGGGCCCCTAAGTCATGGCTAATTCCACCCACCTGCAAAACTGCTGCAGATTTGCAAAGTGAGGGACCTGGAGTTCTCAGCATAGTATGTGAGTCATAGGAGACCTCCAGTTCATGGTAACAACTATCCTGCCATGCCCTTAGGTCTTCTCCTTCTCTCCTTAATCCTTCTCAATGTACTTTGTGAGCACTCATTTCTTCTTGCCTTTTCCTTAAACACTTGTATCCCTAAACAAAGGATTAGTCTTTCATTTTCTCTTCTTCCGTGACACCACTTCCCCTGAACAGTAGCATCCACACTGATGGATCCAGTTTTCACCTACAACCAAATGACTTGCAGATGTCTCTCCCAGGGCAGTCTTCTCTCCTGGGCCCCAGACCACTACTTTCAGGTCCACACTTGACTCCTTGTCCGGCCTCCCCATGACCCCAAACCATAGACCTAAAACAAACTTCAACTGCACCCCTGCCAAAGCATGCCCTTATTCAGCTACCCTCACTAGTGCCCTCTCCAGACAACCATGGGTTCACCAAGGGCTGTGGTCTGTACCTCTTGCTAGCTTTCACATGAGCACTGTCTTTCCCCATTGTATTACCACCGCTTTGCTCAGGCCCTTCTCTCTAATCTGGCCTCCAGGCATGTTCTTGTCCCTCCATCCTCTCCCCTGCCTCCTGAATCATCTCCCTAACTTGAAATCTCACCCTGTCCCTTTGTTGTTTAAAATCCTTCATCAGGTCCCATCATCTAAAATTAGGACAAACATATCATTTCTTATCAAACCTGGGCACTTTTGGGAGTGAAAGAGGGGTACTGTTCATCATTGTACCAGGATAACAGGCATAAACCATGACACAGTGAGATGTACAGTCATCCTACCTATGAAGAGTGAGCCTAGGCCAGGCTCCGAAGGCACTTTGTGACCTAACTTCCACCTGTGAGGGCAACCACAGCTCCCTTTCTCTCTCAAATGCCATCTGCTCTGGACTTCTCCCTGCATCCCCTGTGTCATGCTCTTCCCCATCTGCTCTTCCCACATCCTGCTACCTCTGCCTAGATGCTCCCCCTGTTCCCCCTGCCCACCAGGCAGGTTCCTACATCCAACCCTATATCACCTTCCCTGTGATGTCTTTCTGCTCCCTGGAGCACCCTGGCTCCTTCACTCACCACCCTCTCAAGTGCCTGAGCATGGATCACATGGGCTCTGCCTGGTGTCACAATAGGATTGGGTGCAGAATGCAGTGTAGGTGTCCAAGCTTTACCAGATATACATAAGCTTCCAACCAATGATCCCCTCTCTCAGGTGCTGAGCTCAGAACGGCCAGAGGTGCTAAGTCACAGCAGAGAGAACAGACTGACCCAGGCACACTAAGACCAAGCAAGCCACTAGACCTGGCCTCCAAGGGGATCAACACCAAGCAACAAGCTCCTGAGATACAGCCAGGACTCATTCTGCTTCCTGAGACTCCCTTTATCCTTAACACTCTTAGATGCAAGTAATATAGTCATCTTCACTTCTCCCCAGAGGAGAGTGGGGACCTGCGGAGAATCTATGCCGCAGCCACAAGAATATTGACATGGATGTACAGGCAGGGCTTTGGCCAGGCCCTACAACCAGACAAGGCCCTAAGGACTGAAAAATCATCTTCTGCTGACCATTCTCTTCTGCTTGTCCAGCCTCCTGGCAGGTACCAGGTTATCCACCTCCCAGCTCCCAAGCTCACATGACACAAATCCAGCTACCTAAGTTCCTCTCCCAGCTCCTAGTCCAAATACTCAGGAAAGAGGCTCTGATCTTGGGTTAGAGGCCTGTCCCTAGCTCAATCAAATGTAGATATCTGGCAGGATGCTTCCAGACAGAATGGCCATGGAGGAGCCCACGACTACAAATGGTGGAGAATAAGGAAGAGCATCAGGGCTCACATGAGCCAAGTAAACACTCCAAAAGGAAAGTCCACTGCCCACCTCCACCCTAGATATTGCGTTTTCTCCTCCACTCCCCCTTCTCTATGTTCCCTTCTTCCTGGGTATGCTATTTTTCCTCTACTAAAATTATCTTCACAAATTATCTGCCCATTCTTCAGAACTGAGACCAAATTTCACCTCCCCATGAAACTGGGTGTGGCTAATTCTAACTGGTTACAAAATGCTATTCACATTGCATTAGCAAGCTGCATTTTATTTGTGATCATACTTTTCCTTCAATCCTATGAACGGTCTACTTAAATTCAGTACAGCCAGATTAAGACGAAAAAAAAAATTAAAACTCTCTTCCATGTGCTGGGCACTGAGAGGCAACAGGGAGGCTTAGGAAGCTTATAATCTTGCAAGAAGTAATGCATAAGGTCCCTGAAGAGTATCATACAAGTTTAAATGAGGAAAGGGAAGAGGGAGTCAAAGGTGAATGCAAACATTATTTCCCAAGAAAGGTTAATTCAAGGATGATTTTTGTCACGTTATAGAAGAACTTTTCCATTTTCAAAACTATTTAATCCAGCAATCCTCTAATAGCCAACTCTTTGGAAGCATTAAGTTCAAAAGGTGACTTTTGCACATGGCACCAGAAGCACTTATCTGGGGTAAAGAGAAGGCAACTGACATAGGACTTCAGACATGGTCTGAAGAATTTGTAAAAGGTACAGCCACTTCTCACTGCTGACAGACTGGACATACAATCACTTCAAGCTAATAGATATATTATGCTCTAAAATGAATGGTGTTCAGATCCCTGGAACTAGATATAGTTTTATAAATTCCAAGGGGATGCATCAAGAAATAGAGCACACAATACAAACTGTGACCTAAACCTGATTCCAGTTTTGCCATTAAATACTTCCCTAATCAGGGCCCCAAATTCCTCCCCTATTAAAAAAAAAAAAAAAAAAAGAAGTTGAAAGTAAAGCTCTCAGGAATCCCTTCCAGCACTAAAATTCTATGCCCTACATTAAATTATGTATATGCAGGCTCCACATATCCCCTTGGACTTAAATATCACACCAAAAAAAAAACAGTGCCAGGCATTTATTAACAATAAAAATTCAAATGACATGGGAAAATGGTTACATTTTATCTTTGGGGGAGACAGAAGCACCCAAAGACTTTTTTCCTGCTGTGCACCCAAAGACTTTTTTCCTGCTGTACCTTGTATAAATCGTTAACAGCAGAGTCACTGCAATTAAAGTAAACCTAATGATGCAACTAATCAATGCAGCTGCAGAAAATGACACAGATCTCCAGAGAGCTGTTGGGCCAGGAAGAAACAGATTATAGATGCTAGGAGACATGAAGAGTAGACACCCACCACGGCAGGGGCCCAGAGGCAAAGGCAGTCTTCCCTTTGGTCTCAGCAGGATCCCACAGGTGAGAGATCCCAGAACAAGTCTAACCTGCATTCTGAGGAATTCCCATAGGAGGAAGGTATGTGAGATGCACAGTATGAGAAAATTGGGAAGGTGCCAACACCATGGAAAAGACAAGACGGGCACAAATCAACATGGCTTAGAAACTAGAAAATGCAATGATTCTTTTTATTGTAATTTAAAAAACAGAACATAAAATTGACCATTGTAAACATTTTTAAGTGTACAGTTCAATACTGTTAAGTACATTCCCATTGTTGTGCAACCCATCACCAGAAATTTTTCATCTTGCAAAACTGAAACCCTATACTCATTAAACTATACCCCATTTCCCTTCCCCGCAGCTCTTGGCAATGACCATCCTACTTTCTGTTTCTATGTGTTTGACTACTTTAGATACTGCATAAAGTGGAATTACACTGTGGTTGTCTTTTTGTGACTGGATTATTTCATTTAGCATTATGTCTTCAACATCCATCCATGTTGTAGCATGTGATAGAATGTCCTTGCCTTTAAAGTTGAAAAATATCCCATTTGTATGTATACACTGCATTTTCTTTACCCATCAATCCATCAGCGCACTCTTGGATTGCTTCCACTTCTTGGCTGTTGTGGTTAATGCTGCTATGAATAGGGGAGTACAGATATGAAGATAATTCTTATAAGCAGATTCTCATAAGCAGAAATGCCTATTTTGAACAAAAGGTCAGCCTAACGTTTTTCATTGTTTCCTAACATAAATTATTGCTCCTTCTTGCCTAATGTGGAGCAAAGGAGGGCAACAGCTGAGAAAGGCCTTCACCAGCAGAGGCGAAGAGTGTCCACACTAAAGGACTGTCACATGTGCTTCATAATGTATGTCCCTGGATGCACAGACAAGAGCATGACCCAGTAGCAGGGATGCAGCTGTTCCCTAAACCAGGGGTCCTCTACTTGTTCTGTTTCTGTCTGAGGAGACTCCCTTAAATATCTGGAAAAACCTTAATTAAAATAGGTACACTGTGACAAAAAGCTACCGGCAAATCAGAGGTGTTTTGAAATAAATCAGTATTATATTACACTCAATCGCACACATGTAATAGGCAAAGCTTGGCAAACACATGGATTCACCAGCTTGAAATCATCCCCCACAACACATGACCCACCACCATCACCATACCTCCCACCTCTCCCAGGGATCTGCAAGCCAGAAGTGGGGAACGCCTCCCTAAACCCCCCTACTCACCTGTTCAGGCATCTGTGAACCTATCACCATACCTATAAGAGAAATGACCAGGATTCCATCTCTGCCTGCAAGAAAATTCCCAAATAAATTTAATCTGCCCCTATAAAGCCAGCCAAAAACATCGGCAACCTCAAGGTAGGTGATATAATCCGGCTATATTCAAAAGCCCAGGGGCTTGATGCCTGGCTTTCCATAATATATATTATTCAGTCTCCAACATCAAATAGGCATTAAGTATTGGTATTAAAAACTAAATACAGCTGGGCACAGTGGCTCACGCCTGTAATCCCAACACTTTGGGAGACCAAGGCAAGCAGATCACCTGAGGTCAGGAGTTTGAGACCAGCCTGGCCAACATGGTAAAACCCCACCTCTACTTAAAAATACAAAAATTAGCCAGCTTGATGGCAGGCGCTTGTAATCCCGGCTACTCAGGAGGCTGAGGCAGGAGAATCACTTGAACCCTGGAGACAGTGGTTGCAGTGAGCCAAGATCATGCCATTGCACTCCAGCCTGGGTGACAAGAGTGAGACGTCATCTCAAAAATAAAAATAAAATACATGCTCACTTACTGGTATCTCAGTAAGAACCACACCTCACCTCATGTTCGTACTACAGAGGGCACGCAATCTGAGAGCAAGTTAGGGTCACCCTCCTTCAACCAACCATCATCTGATTAGAAATCTGGTTGTTTCTTTGGGGCTCTTAGGGTAAGGAGGATTGGATAGAATTCCACTGTGAAATGCAACCCCAGAGATCTCCAAACACCTACTACAGGGGCCAGGACTCAGTGATTTCTTCTCGTTAGGTGTAGCCACTAAATGGAATTCAAATACAGGTAAGAATGTATGAGTGACAAATAATCAGATTTTTTTTTAACTTTACAGTAAAATTTCCTTGAACTTGCATGTATAAACAGCAGCATATCAAAGACATTTTTCCCCATCAATCAATTTGAACCATTCATTCAGAATTAATTCAATGATGATTTCAAACCCAAAAGCATCAGGTTCTCCGTTGCTCCATCTTTCTCAGAGTTAGCAGACACTTTGTACAGAGCCATCCTGCACTTGGCACCTGCTCTACTTTCTGTGCCCTCCCAACTTCCCTCCTCCCGTGGGGCAGGGCCCTATCAGAAAAGCCCTGCCTGAGAGAAGAAGGTCTGCCCTTCAGCAGGAATCTGGCCTGACACCTGATTTCCACAGAGTTGTCAGCGGGGTGCCAGGGAAGGGAGACAGCACTCTTCATTCAGGTGTCACCTCTCTTCCATAGTCTTCCAGTGATCTCCCTACCCTCAAGGCCCTTCTTCAAGGCATCAGAACTGCTAAGAAGCCAGGAAGGAGATGCTTGGCTTCAGCCCCCGGGACAGCTGCAGGACCTGGCACTCTTTCCAGCCTGCTGGCTGGTCACAATTGCAAAGTAGAAAATGATTTCTTCTCAACTGACCCAAGGGCCCAATGCCTTCTGCCCAGTGGCACAAAAAGAGAGATAGTCTCCTTGAGCAGACACAGGCGCTCTTGGGCCATGTGTCAGAGACATGTATAATAATTTTGACTCAAAAATATCCTCTGCTCCACCCCACGTCTCTCCTCTCAGCCCTAAATAAAACAACCAGTTAGTTTCCTCAGAAAGTACTTTTAACATTAGCTCTGCTAAAACTGTGTTTTTTCAATCTTAAGCATTCTGATTGTCTGTGTTTCCATGGCCAGCAAAGAGAGGCAGCATCACAGAGATGGGTTCTGCCAAGTAGTAACTGTCAAATTTCAGAGCCTCTTGCCTCTCTAAGTTCCTGTTTCTTTATCTGTAAAACAAGGCAAAATCCATGTCTAAAATTAAACAAGGGGCCTACCACAGTGGCTCATGCCTGTAATCCCAGCACTAACGGAGGCCGAGGTAGGAGGATGGCTTGAGCCCAGGAGTTCCAGACCACCCTAGGTAACATAGTAGAACCCCATCGCTACGAAAAAAAAATGAAGCAAATAGCCAGGTGTAGTCACAGATGCCTGTAGTCCCAGCTACTCAGGAGGCTGAGGTAGGAGGATCACTTGAGCCCAGGCTGCAGTGAGCTATGATCGTAGCCACTGCACTCCAGCCTGAGCAACAAAGTGAGAGGCTGTCTAAAAAAAAAAGAAAGAAAGAAAATGAAAGGAAACAAAAAGTAAATAAGAAATAAATGAACCATTAATTTTTTAAAATTAAACAAGATTGCATTCATTTAAAAACTCTCTAGAAGAGTGTGTCCAAAAACACATGGTAGATACCTCCCAAAAAGCACAGGATCTTCCTTCCTCAATGCAAAAAAGCCCAGGGAATCTTCAAGCTATACCCTTGGGGGAGTGAGATGCTGGGGTGGGGAAGGGCAAGATGGAGGACCTTTCTTCTTAACTTTAATAGTTTTCACTCAAATTGCAATTGATGACAACTATCAGAGGACTTGTGTCTCCACATCTGTTCTAGGGAATTTATCACCCTTGGTAATGATAGCTGTTAGCCCACTGGGATAGAGTGGGTTTGGTTCCACTCAAAGACTGCTGTGATTCTTGTCCTTTTCAGCCCTGGTCACCACTCTGTGGCATCCTACACCAGTGCATGCAAATCTGCTCTGAGTTTTTAACTTTAGCATTCCAAAAATGGGGGCAGGTGCATCTCCCCAGGAAAGCTGTGGGGTGTACATGCATCTCAGCACCTCCAGCCCAATCAGGGCTGACTTCATGGATGTGTGACCTGTGCATTCACATAGGGCCCATGCTTAGAAGGGCCACGCTCTGCTATTGCCATCTTGAAATTCTTAGTAACTTTTTAACAAGAGGCTTGACATTTCACTTTTTTCCGGGCCCTGAAAATTATGTAGACAGTCGTTAGCTCCAAATTTCACAACATTCAGCTTCTTTCAAAACTGTTCTCCCTCTTTTTTCCTGATAACAGCACCATTATCTTTCCTATTACCTGGGCATGAAGTCATAGGCTCTCTCCCCTCACTAGCCCTCTGCATCTGAAAGCTGTTAGATGTTGCCAATTCTATTTCCATGCTGCATCCATGTCATCCCATCCATTCTCACTGTGGCTGCTCCATCTCTCTCCCTCACCCAAACTACTAAAATACCCTCTCGACCAGTGTCCCCTCTTCCAGACTCCTCAATAGCTCACCTGCCCTGCCCACCCACGCCAGGTAAATTCCACCAACGCAAGAGCAATCATAGCATTCTCTTGCTCAAAGATCCTAAGTCTCTCCCAGTATAGCAGTTCAGTTGCTCTGAAGCCACTGATAATCCCCACACCCGGCCCAGTCTAGGAACAGACCCACCCTACCCAGGACTCAAACTTTTCAGGTAAGCCACAGGCCACAGGGTGAATCAACTCTCCCTCCTTGATCCTTAGTCTAAAACAGAACAGTTTTCCCCTTCTGAAGTATACACGATTCTTTTATACTGCGTGCTCCTTGCAGTCAGAAGCCATGCTTGATCATTCCATCTCTGCTTACCCCCAAACACTCCTGCACAATGTAGAATTTTTTTCAAAGTGACTGTCACAATACACAGTTTCAATGTTGCCCCAAGCTCACATCTCAGCCTTAGCAGGGATGAACTCAATGCTATCACAGTGCTTTTTACAATGTATTCAATTTTGCAGGACATCTGTCACCTCCTTTTCTTCTTTTTTTAGTGACAATAAACACAAACAGAAGAATTACATTAAGCATAAACAGACTCTAGAAATCTACCTCAAAGTAATATGAAAGATCTGCACTAATCCAGCTAATGTGCTTTCCCTGCAACACCACAGAAACCCAGCTCTCATTTGAATATTTAACAAGCATCATCTTGGTAAATCTCATTCCCTTGATCTATGTAGAAATAAAAAATGGATTTAGCCCATTCAGATTGTGTTTGGTCCTGCACACACATTTTATGCCTCCACTTGAAATCTTAATCCTATTGCAGCACACTAATTCTGGCTTGTATAAGATGCTGCCAGCAGAATCCATTGATTTGCTTCACCCATTTACATTTGTATCCTTCAGCCAGTCCCATAACTTTTTAGCTCAGTAAGCAAGCATGTATGCTTTTGAGTTCTACAAATTAGGGTAATTTTAGACACTAAAGGTTGAGTTTCCCTTACCTAAAATGCTCGGGACAGTAGTGTTTTAGATTTTGGATTTTTTCCATATTCTGCAATACATGCATTATACACTGACCTTGGTTAAACATCTCAAATTTGAAAATCCAAAATGCCCCAGTGAGTATTTCCTTTGAGCATCAGGTTGATGGCCAAAATGTTTTGGATTTTCCAGTGTTTCAGATATTGGATTTGGGATGTTCAATCCATATAACAACCACATACTTTAGACCACTAACCACGTAGAAAACCTTGAAAGTATGTTTTGTAAAACAAGTCAAAATTTAATTAGTTACATTTGTGGTATATAACTTCACCATCACATGCTCTTTGTTTTGCATCAAAATGATATTATGATTAGATGAGCTTTTTGCCAATGATATGTATTTTTTATACCAATTCTGCTGGCTTGTTGCTGCACATACTAAGAAAATATGAAAATGGAGTGTTTTGCCAAGTCATTATGAAGCCGTCATTTTGAAAGGGTGGGGCTTACCACATTCCAAATGATTTAGTTATCTTTTTCCCCATTTCCATTGGCTATTACCTACTGCCACTTAGTAAAGAAGAAAAGTGAGTCTGATTCAAGGTTTATAACACAACAGTTTTGAAAGAAGTCATCTTTTTAATTTGGATGTGTCTAACAGACACCCTAAAAATTGAAATTGTAATGTGCATAGGTGACATGTCTCATCTAATACCTTACGTAATGATTCTTAGTGAGAAAACAAACAACAAAAACAAATCCCCAAAGCATAGTTCTGACTCACAATGGTACTTGTATTTTGATTACTTGCATTTCAAATGCAAAAACTATAGTTTCCCTCTCTGCTTACATGGTACCCTTGGCACATGGGCAATTATCTATCCTATGTCTGTTTCCTCCACCGCCCAGATATAAATTCTGAAGAAATATACATTAAATTCAATATCGCTTTTGGTCCTGGTGCTAGTATCAAAGTGGCAGAGCTACCTGGGTGGAGAAAAAAGCACTCCCTTGTTTCCTAAGAATTTTCTAGGGCACTAGCACCCTAAGAATCCAGGACACCTTCAAGTACATAAATCTGAGTTTTAGAAAAAGAGAAGATGAACATTACTTGACTTTTAAGTCCTTTTCCACTTTATCATGTTCTTCACCTCATTCAAACCACAGGCAAATATTAGAGAGCTGTGTTTTCCCCAAATGTCACAACTAGTAGGTTTGCTTAGAAAAAATCAGGCATACTTCTGAAATAAAACTAAAAAAGGCCCATTTGGTCCTTCCAGAAAGTGGTTATGAAATTCACTGTCAATGCAAACGGTACCAGAAGCACATTTCAAACTACCTGATTCCACTAAAAAGCAGTGCAGGAAATTCAGAGTAAGAAGCTGCTTCAACATACACCTCTCATTAAAAATAATTGTCAATTCCCTGTGTGCTCTCTGTGATACTCTTGGGTAGCTACAGGAAAGAAAAAATGAAAACACAAGCTTTATCTACCAAAAACAGCCCAGTAGTAAGAAATTCTTCTAATGTCTAAGACCAAGAAAACTTGGACCCAAAATATCAAGGCACTGAAAGCTAAAACCATTATTTTGGCTCAATCTAGTGAAACAATCATCCCCAATTTTCTATTTCATTCATTATGGCAAAACCCAGCCATGGGAATCTAGAGCGTTAATTTCAGGGGGCAAAAGGTTTCATTCCATCCAAGGCTGCACTCTTGTTCAAGAATAGTTTTCTTAATAAGACTATCAGGACCACGGACAGTTCCAAGTAGCACTGCTGAGATGCGTATTACCACTGCCCCATAGGTATCTATGCTACAACAGTGATGCAATTTAAGGGGTAGAGTGAGACATGATCACGGTGTCCTTGTGTGTTTCTTATTGCCCTGTTCTGTGGGGGTACAGGGGGTACAGAAAATTAAAAGTAAATGAAAAATCAAGGTCTTAGAGGTCTAATGTGACTGTAGTGGAGTCCCTTTCTCCCCTGGGTTTCACTTCTCCAAACTAAATGTAGCTGTTTGTGCATGGATGAATGCAAATTCATGCCATGCTCCCTAAAGACAAACATTATGATGTATAAGGATGTCATTATCAAGAAAAAAAGACAGATACTACTTGGGATCAGAAAGAAAAAGTAAGAAAAACAAGATTTCAGAGTCCATATATTGCATTCAAGAATAGCATTGGTGAGAATAGTGAAGATAAATCTCCACAGGATAAAATAGAATTGTTGCCTCTGTTAGTCTAGCCCAGCTCATACAACTTAAGGTGGCTCATCTAACAAGCAAAACCTGGGCCTAGATGGGTATTAATGAGAGCTCAACAACAGACAGAAAGCCAGACTTAAGAGGACAGCCACCCCTACACCAACTCTGGCAACCACAGGGTGGGTTACAAGTCAGTGCAAGGATCTCCCCAAAAATACCTAGAAGAATGAGAAACACATTCAGAGGATCAGTGAGCTCCTGCTTAAGGTGGCTCAATAACATTCACATGAAAGAGCATTTAAAATCTCTTTTACATAACCAAAAGACCCTAAAGGAAAGTCCACATCCCTATAGATCCATACAAGTCCCTCAAAATCTGCTGAGTCTGGAGGGAAGGGGTGAACAATGAGATATAACTTGCTAAGGTAATGAGGTGAGTCCCCTAGAAGAATTCAAAATGATTTATTCCAGCAGTGTTTGAGAGAGGCTCACAGTGATTTGTATTCTCATTCAAAAATAGGATATTGATTCCTCTATGGAAGGATAAATAAACATTAAAGTTACATGATTGGCATGATGAGAACGTTGTTTTCCCTTAATTTTGTTTTGGCAAAGGACAATGAAGGCCCTTGAACAATTAATCACAATTGTTGAATCACAGCAATAAATGACAGCTCTTATACAATCCAAGACCAAGAATGCTGTCAAATCATATATATGCAAAAGGGGAGTTGCTTTTAGATGCCAGCTTTTTGGAAAGCTGTCATGCATAATTTGGAACACTTGAATATGAAGCATATATCTATCTATCTGTTCCATTGTTTTTTACCAAGAGAAAATAATACATGAGAAAATGGTCTCTCTTTTCCAAAGTAAATTTATCACCAAACAAGACCTCCATTGTCTTAAAGGCTAAGCTTCTTCAGATACATGTTCAATTCTCAAACCTTTGGGTTATTAGTTCACTTAGCTAGGAATTGTGGAGAAATGGGGCCACATTTTGAGGCTGTAACAAGACTTCGTACCTTACACAAGATAATGCACCTATTTATCATTGTGATAATGTTACTTCACTTTCATCTTCAGAAGCATGTTTCCTCAAAGGATCTTGGTCTATTTACACATACCACCTTATTTTAAGGACAATAAAGTTATCTCAGGCCAGAAAAGGTGGAGGGACTTACCCGGAGTCTCACAGTAACTCATCAAGAAGGAAAGATCCCTCTTTACAGATGGTTTTGTTTCCAGGGCACCCTGTAGACACCAGCCTTCCTGAATCAAACTAAGATAGTTTCTCTCAGAATATCGAGCATGTCTCCTAGGAGACAGGGCCCAGGCTGGTCTAACAGGGTATATGAGAAGAATAGCTGCTTCTTGGAGCCTAAATAAAGACAATGCTAAAGAGACAGCAGTCAGTCAAAGTCATAACCCTCAGATGGCCTGGAATAATAGCAACAATTTACCATGGGTATCTGTGCTGATGTGGTCTATAGCAACAGGTTGCTCCTTGTCTGTAATACCTGCAGCCCTGGGGATCTGACACACTTAGAGGATCTTCTCTTAAAATGGAATCATTCCTTCCTGCCAGCCACCAGCTTTCTTCATGACTTAAGATTCAGAGACGTTCTGGGCACAGTGGCTCACACCTGTAATCCTAGCACTTTGAGAGGTCAAGGTGGGAGAATCACTTGAGTCCAAAAGTTCTAGACCAGCCTAAGCAACATAACAAAACTCCACCTCTGCAAAAAGTAGAAATAAAAAATATAGCTGGGTGTAGTGGTGCACACCTAGCTACAAGGGAGGTGAAGCAGAAGGATCACTTGAGCCCAAGGGTCCAAGGTTACAGTGAGCTTTGATCACGCCACTGCACTCCACCTTGGGCAACAGAGTAAGACCCTATCTCTAAAGAGGAGGAGCAAGAAGAAAAAAAGAGGAGGAGAAGGAAGAAAGAAGAAAAAGAAGGAGGAGAAGGAGGAAAAGAATTCAGAGACTAATTTCTTTTCCTAGTCCAATTTAATAAGCAAGACTGCTCATATTAGGGGCCACAGCCTGAATCTGAGAAACTTCTGTAGCTGTCCACAGTGTTTAATTATCACCACCCCCCAGTTGCTTCTCCTATTTCTCAGGAGATTCCTGCTCAATCCAGTGCTCACAGCTTTCGACAGGAGGAGAAACAGGATTCTGTATTATTACAAAACTAACATAACCAATAACTCATGCATCATAATTCATGGCGCTGTTTGTACATACTTTTAATACTTACAAATACAATGATTTCTTCTCTCCTTTTGGCAAACTGAGAAGAAATGCGCCCTTTATACCTTCTAATTCTCTAACCATATTAAATGCTAAAGAATCTTGGTAACCCCTGATCCCAGATTGTATCTTTATATCCAATGACCCAAGGGTGTTTTTGACCCATCGGCTTAATTAGAATTTTTGATGTATTTATTCAATCAATGAACACTTACTAAATGGTATTATGTTCTGTCACAATTATCACCACTGGGAATGTATATGAAAGGGAAAAGTCTTTGTCCTCAAGGAGGTAATAATGAATGATGAAGGAAAGAACCCATAATCAGTAAAATGATTGTCTGTAGGGACTATGACAGAAGTCTGTAATAGATACCATGGTGGACTGAAACAATAACTAGTCACCTAGAACCAAAGGGAAATTTATTTAAATTTTATCTATGAGACTATAATCGTAATACCAAACAGGCTAATTCAATACAAGATAGCTTGACACATACAGAAGAAATTCATTATTAATACACACTACCAACTACTATACCTCTGCTAGTGGGTATATTAACCTTTGTTTCAAGAAACTATTCAGTAAATCTGAAGTAAGTCTGCAAGTTGTTTGGCCAACTCATGTTTTCAAATAGTTATCCTACTTAATGGTCTGGGGCTCTCAGTTTAGCTTGACATTCAGTAGAGAATAAATTGAAATTTGAAAACAACTCATCAGATAGAGAAATCACTAGCTAAGATGAGGCTTCACTATCAAGAAGAAGGAGTTTCACACGTGGCTGGTTTTGAGCAGAAACCCACACATACGCAGATACCTGCAGAGGTCCTTATAAATTTTTCAGAGGAAGATCAAAGAGAAAATAGACATGAATGGGTTGGATCAGAATGATATAAAGTGGAAGCACTGCTGGCATGGATTAGAATTTAGATAAAGTCTATCCATGCAGGATGAATTTGAGCAGAATATAATGCTCCTAGGCTTGAGGAGACTGATGAATAACATCAGTGTGGGGCAGTAGGAGAGCATAAGCAGCTTTCAGACTCAATGTCACTTTTCGAGATTTTTGTTTTCACCATACCAAGAATCATGGAGCCTTTCAAATCTCATACCCTGGATTGACTATTCCTTCTAGACAAGACTGCTCCATTAGGCTGCACAGGCAGGACAGTACTTGTGAAAAGGTGCCCCTAGAGGTATCAGTGTGACAGTCCTCTTTCAATGAGATAAGCTAATAAGGATGTGTTGGTGTTTAAAATCAGTAATTTAACTAGCCTTGTTTGAGTACCTACTATGTGCCAAAGAGCATGAAAGGCACTGGAGATGCAAAGATTAAAAAGCACTGAGCCTACCTTCACAGAATTACTACATTCCTTTTAATTTCAACAAGAACATATTGGCTTGTCTAATTATCCCAGAGGATGATAAAAGGGAATTTGTTCCTCGAACAAGATAACTCTCCTTCAGTTTTAAACAAAGTGGGAGCTGCATATGGGGGATAAACCAAAGGACACAAAATGAGAAAACCCACAGAAATGACTCAATTCTGTTTTGTGGTTATTAAAAATAAAGAAAACAATGGCAGCCAGTGCACTGCTAGGAAATACAAGCAGAGACTTAAAGGAATGTTGAGGTGTCTTTTAAAGAGATGTGATTTATTTATGGACCACAACATCATCATTCCAGTAAGCTCTCACTTTAGGTAAGGCTGAACTCTTCTCGATAAGTCAGAGAAGCACACTTCAGAGGAAACAGGCTATGGGAGAGAGGACCTGGTGAAGAACCCACATAAACAGACACCAGTGTCACTTTCTTGTGACATATGTTTCAGACATATGGATTGGCCAGCAAATGCTCCTGAAGACACCGCAAGCTTTGGTCATCATTTCCAAACATGGCTCCATAATCAGGTTCTCTTGACCAGCCTGGAAGAGTCTTAGAAAAAAAAAAAACAACAAGAGTTGACACTATTTTCTAAATTTTCTACAATGAACATATGTTACTATTGTTTTTGTAATAAGAGAAACAAATTTTTAAAATACAGAAAGTATTAAATACTGCATGGGACAACATCTTTAGCCCCTAGATTCCTTAACTTTGCAAAATAATTCACTCTTCCTGAGAAAGTCAGTGAATCTTGACCTTCAGTCAAGTTTTCATGGTAAGATATGGTAAAAACTCATGTGTTTTAAATTTAAGAAACATTACTATTCTTCAATTATCTCATTTTGCTCCAACTAAATTTCTCCTGGAGTAAGAGTTCCATTTGTTGTTTTTGTTGTTGTTGTTGTTGTTGTTTTGCCTTTACCAATAAAGGCAAGAAAACATCCAACATTCTTGGGTGTATCACATTGTCCCTTTGAGAAAACACATGTGCTCTGTGGGCACAAGGGAAGCACTTGAGCATCAAATGACAATACATGGATTAGACCTCCAGCTAAAATAAAATACTATAGAAACACTAATGTCAAAACAAATACTAGAAGCAACTGTTTTGGGGTGGTTTTACCATCTTCTAAGCTCATAAAGATGGGTTACCAATTTGGTTGTGCTAAGTTGGAATGATGTTTACCAACAGGAAAACAGACAGGAAGGAAAGTCTGGCTGTATCTTACCATTTCCCAGTGAAGCTGCACACACAATTCCATGTGGTCAGGTGGTGCAGTGAGGCCAGCAGCCCTAGTCCAATGCCCTATATCAAGTGAGTGTGTTGGTGACTACAAGTTGAACCAGACAGGGGCCTGCTTTTGCTCAAACTGAGTGGGTGTGGTGTATGTGTCATGTAGTCTCCTGTGAGCTAAAAACAAGACCTATTATTGAAGTTAAGGGCAGGGGAAGCATCCTCAAGACTGAGACAAAGAACATTTATCAAATCAATGCCAGAAGCAACAAGACAGTCTCTGTGACCAGGTCCACCCATCTCCAGAGCTGACCTTCCCCATAAGACAAAAATAGGCAACTCTCAACTCCAAGCCTTAGGGGAATTTCCCAACAATGAAGAGGTGGTTCCAAGAGCAGGATGTCCTTGCCTTCTACAAAGAGGTAGAGGCTAATGCAAGGCTTTTTCTTTAATTCATTGCTCACAGCTGGAGTCGCGGGGAATTATTGCAGCCAGGGGCTTCTTTTGGAAACTATCTGAATTGCTGACCGGAACACCAAGAAATTTAAGCAATGCTACTCCATCTTTCTGAACTATTTCATGGGGAATATACTCCCACCCTGACCTGAAGGAGGTGCATGTGGTTCCAAGCCTGTTCACAGATCCTCACCATCTCTGAGGCTTTTATCGACACCATCAATAAAGCAAGTGCTCTGCGCTCCAGGAGCTGACAGTACACTGGAGGAGATAAAAAGGTAAAATAACTACATGGTGAGGCCATTACAAAGACTGTAAGCACTAGAGCTATTCAGAGGTATATGAAAGATCCTCATGAATTAAAGCAATTGGAGAAGGCTGCCCAGAGGGGCAGGTTTGAACTGGAAATTGAAGGTGTTCCTGGAGTGCCAGGATAATGGAAAAGGTACTTTCGGAGAAAGGCCTTGGCATGTACAGATGCAGACAGGACAGTGGTATTTACAGATTGTGGGTAAACATGTACGGTATGGGAGAGAATCTGTGTAGAAGTATGAGCGAGAAGGATGGGGCAACAAGTAGGACTAAATGGTAAAGGGTCTTGAAATCCAAGCTAAGAGGTGTGGATTCAATTCACTGAACTGAATTAGTTTTTAAAGCACCTGAGCAGGTACATTTAAGGAAAATAGGAAAGACAAATGAATCAGGCACAGATGGTCAGCGTGGAGAAGGTTTGTGCTGGAGAATAAGCAAAGGCTCAAGAAGTCTGGGAGATCTGGCTTCTGCATCTGCGGGGTGAGGAGTCTACCAACCAGGACTCCTCTGAAAATCTCCACCCCTATACGCTTAACAATCTTCATGGCAGGGAAGTAAGCCCCTAGGATATGAGGCCTCCAAGGAGAGTCTTCCAGGTCAAGGTACAGGATGAGGACCAGCCTGTTTAATGCACTTAGGGGACACAGAAGAGCCAAGGAGTAGAGCTCAGCAGCCGCTCCCTGCCCTCCTCCTGTGCCCCAACCCTACAGGAGACATTGAAGTAAGCTGGTCCAGCAGCCAGCAGACGCAGGCCAGGCTCCAGGATGAATACTGGACAGACAGAGAGGACAATGGTGACTGTCTCTAGTAGAGAGGCAAGTAACATGGAGTTACAAAGACTCTCCAAGCAAATCCACTCTGAGTTTCTACTTGTTGCACTTAAACTTGATGAGTAGAGAAGGTGATCTCTAACATCAAATACAATCCAATTCCTTACACTGATCTACATAGCCCTGTATGATCCACAAAGCTCTACCTATCAATTCTACCACACTGCTGCCCACTGAATGCACTCTAGACATCCTTCTTTTATTCCTCAAACACACCATATTCATTCCCACCTCTGGGTATCTGCATTGCCGCTCCCTCAACCAGAATGCCTCTCCCCAGATCTTAACCCAGCTGCCTCCACTCAACTTTCTGCAAGGTCTTCCTGGCTGCTCTTATTTAACTTTTGTGCCTCCAAGGAGGCATATCACACGTGTCACATCTCCCCATCATGTCTTCTTCTCTGGACATAGCTCTATCAGAAATTCTAATATATGTACATGGTTGGTTTGTTGTCCATGGCCCTATTAGAATATAAAACTCAGGAGAGCAGGGACCTCTTCCATCTTGCTCAAGTCTGTCTCTCCAGGATCTATAAATGTTCCTGGCACATTAGTGCTCAATACATTTTTGTTAAATGAATGGAATAATTAATTAGTCGGTGTCTTGGGAGATCCATGAAACTTTACTTCCCTGGGTAGAAAATCTGTTTAAGGGTATGTGATGCTCAGGCAGATCTTAAAGAGACTGCAGTTACAGAGTTTCTAGTTTCTTTTAAACCATCTGCATCCAAGACACTGGTAGCTGGGTATTGTGCACGCTCACATCAAATGGAGGAAAAGCCACGGGGAACCGGCTGAACTCACAGTCAGCGAGAGAGGATACTTCCAGAAATGTCTTCATTAATGAAGCAGCTTTTGGGGGCAGCCCCTTGAAATGCTGTCAGTGTTGCTAATAAAACTCCCATAACCATGGACTTAAGGGCGGGAGAGACAAGGGTAAGATCACTGGCATTCCACTGTGATTGAAATGAGAGCCTCCTGGAAAGCTTAGGCTGCAAGTCACAGTGTGCTCCAGGGCCTGCGTTTTTGTTCTGCCCCTGTCTCTGGGCTCTAATGAGGCTTTATGAAAAGCAGAGCTGCCTTTTAAGAAAATTTCTTCCTAACCTAGAAACAGCAAAATGCCGCCAAGTCTCACTTACTGGTACTAACGAGATAGAGAGACAATAACTGGAACTCAGATAAATCAGAAATATCTTCCAGCAAACCTCTCTATGATCTAATAATAAAAACTACCACCATTTATGTAGCATTTGATTACTCACAAAGCACTTTCACATCTCATTATCTCTTGTGATCCTCAAACTCCCCACGAAGCCACTGTTAACATCACCAGATGAAGAAACTGAGGTTCAGGACGACAAAGAGACTCATCCAGAGCCCCAGATTAAAAGCCAAATGAGGACTCGAGCCATGACCCTCTGACTCTGCTGAAGGGGTTAACGCCCAATCTGTGCCAGCACCTGCTGGCACTTAAAGCCTGGAGCAAGAGGAAGTGGGAAGGTCCTGATGGTCCCCTGTGCTTAGCCTCTGGGCCAGGGACACCAGAAGGCCCCATCTGGGCAAACCTCACACCCTTACAGCCACTTTATTTTCCCTTATTTTTCACTGGTAGAATTTCCCATTGTTTCTAGCATACACATTTCTCCTTGACAGCCAGGATCCAGAAAGACCCCAAAGGCAGGAACCACATCTGTTATTCCTCTGGCAGCAGCCAGAGCCTGGAGCTTCCAACCAGTCAGGCATTCAGCCCAAAGTTTCACTGCAGCTGGACACAGACAAGGCCGTGGCTCACACTCCGAGGTGAGAAAGGTTTCCTCAGGTCAGACTAATTCCTGCAAGCCACAGACACTGGGCAGCTGGATCGTGCACTGGCTAAGGGGCAGGTTCGTGGTCAGACTGCCAGGCTTGCAACCCCAGCTCCACCACTTCCCACCTGTATGACCCAGGGCAAGTTACCTTGCCTGTGCATTGGTTTCCTTATCTGAAAAAATGAGGATTATTGTGGTATTGATGGCATGAGGCTACTGTGAGTATGAAGTGAGAAAATACCTGCAAAGCACTTAGAATGGTGTCTAGACCGTTAAGCAGGGGCTTAATAAATGTAAACTATTGTCATTAATTGCTCTTATTTCAGATAAACTGCTCTTAAAAGGTTAAGAGAGTCTGCAAAGAAAGGGATGAGGAGAAACAAGTCCATATGTCAGAATGTAGCATGCTGAATAGTATCTCAGAGAGATGAACAAAGAGGCTAGGAGCCAAATACAAAGCCAAAAATTCACTAGAAGGAACAGGGAGGGCTTCACTGAGAACAGCAAGTTCATTCCAGCTTCAACAAGTGCTGATAGTTTCGGTACCATTCAGGGAGTGGAAAAGGATGAGGCTAAAGGGATGAGCAGGAGCCAAATCATTCAGGGGCCTCATGGGCCGCAGTAAAAATTTGGACTTAGTACTGTGGACAACGAGGAGTCACCACTGAAGCATGTTAAGCAGGAATGTGATAAGATCAGATTTGGGTTTCAGAAATACGGAGCTCAGAGCAAGGTCCATATGGAAGGTGGCTTAAAGGTGATGTGCTCCACTACTGGGTATATACCCAAAAGAAAGGAAATCAGTATTTTAAAGAGATTCTACACTCCCATGTTTGTTGCCCTGTTCACAATAGCCTAGATTTGGAAGCAACCTAAGCGCCCATCAACATGCGGTACATATACATAATGGAGTCCTATTCAGCCATAAAAAAGAATGAGATTCTATCATTTGCAACAAGATGGATGGACCTGGAGATCATTATGTTAAGTGAAATAAGCCAGGCACAGAAAACAGAAAGACAAACATCACATGTTCTCACTTACTTGTGGGATCTAAAAATCAAAACCATTGAACTCATGGAGATAGAAAGTAGAAAGATGGTTACCAGAGACTGGCAAGGGTAGTGGGGGGGTGGGGGTTGGGAGGAGGGAGGTGAGGGTGGTTACTGGGTACAAAAAAAAATAGAATAAATAAGACCTAGTATTTGATAGCATAGCAGGGGGACTATAGCCAATAATAATTTAATTGTACGTTTAAAAATAACTAAAAGAGGCTGGTCGTGGTGGCTCATGCCTGTAATCCCAGCACTTTGAGAGGCCGAGGTGGGCGGATCACGAGGTCAGGAGTTCGAGACCAGCTTGGCCAACATGGCGAAACCCCGTCTCTACTGAAAATTGAAAAATTGACTGGGCACAGTGGCGTGCACCTGTAGCCCCAGCTACTCCGGAGACTGAGGCAGGAAAATCACCTGAACTCGGGAGGCAGAGGTTGGAGCAAGCCAAGATCACACCACTGCACTCCATCCTGGGCGACAGAGCAAGATTCCATCTCAAAAAATAAAAAATGACTAAAAGAATGTAACTGGATTGTTTGTGACACAAAGGATAAATGCTTGAGAGGGCCAGGCATGGTGGCTCATGCCTGTAATCCCAGCACCTTGGGAGGCCAAGAAGGGCAGATCACTTGATCCCAGGAGTTTGAGACTAGCCTGGGAAACGTGGCAAAGCTCCATCTCTTAAAAAAAAAAAATACAAAAATTATCCAGGTGTGATGGTACATGCCTGTAGTCCCAGCTACTTGGTGGGGCGCTGAGGCAAGAGAATCACTTCAGCCCAGGAGGTTAAGGCTGCAGTGAGCCATGATCATGCCACTGCACCCCAGCCTTAGTGACAGAGCAAGACCTTGTCTCAAATAAATAAATAAACAAAGGCTTGAAGGGATGGATACTCAATTTTTTGTGACATGATGATTACACATTGCATTCCTGTATCAAAATATTTCATGTACCCCACAAATATATATATACCTACTATATACCCAAAAAATTAAAAATTATAATTAAAAAAATTAAGAATATGGAAAAGATAGTGTGGCAAGAAACGGTATGGGCCTAAACTAAGAGACTGATAAGAAGCCAGTGAAGATGGGTTTGAGAACAACTGAGGACGTCAAATGGACAGGCCTGGGTAGGGTGGGGTGGGGTGGTAGATAGCAACAGACTGCCAGTCTAGGTGACAGGATGAATGGCAATGCCACTCACCACAATGAGAAGCAAGAGGAAAAGGAGCAGGTCTAGAAGAAAGAGGAACTCAGGTCTGCACGTGCTGACTGTGGGGTGACAAGGTGGAGGGGCCATCCAAGTGGAGAGGTTGCTGGGCAAAGGAACGAGTAGTATCTTGAACCTAGGAGAACAACCTGGACTGGAGACATGTATTGGAGTGTGGGCATATATGTGGCAGCAAAAGCATTCCCAGTGAATTAAATTATCCAGGAGGGATTAGTAAGGTGCAAAGAGGTCTGAGGACAGAACCCTGGAGAATCACCAATATTTAAAGGTTGGGAGACACAACATGACCCAGACAAAAAGACAGCGCCGAAGGTATCAGAGAGACCGTGCAGAAAACCTTGAGAGAACAACGCTATAGAAGCCAGTGGAGAGGAAGGGAGTGCCAGATAACACCAGAGTCCAGGATTCACGACTGAATTAGAAGTAACCAACAAGCACCTAAGGCCATCAATTTTGGTTATATTCATAAAATACCTCAACAAAGAAGATATAAGATCTCAAAATAAGTGAACACATTTCTCCAAATTTAGATTGTTGAAGAGACTACCAAATCAAACATACTTACTTAATTTGCTTGTGATCTCATTGAGGTTAGAAAACAACTCCAACATCAGAAAGCTGCCAAAATCATGACAGCTTTAAAAAAATTAAAATCATGACAGCTTTTAAAAAATTAAAATCATGACAGCTGAACACCATGGGCAAAGCAAAGCCTTGGAATATAAAATCCAAGTTCCACCCAAATTCCTTGTCATAACAACATTAAGACTAATATATAAGCTTATAATTTCTAAAAATTATAAACTCATCTTTTCCTGAGAGCCCCAACTTGATTCTTGTTTAGCTGGAAAATTTCTGTTGAACTGCCAGGGGTTTTTGCTACTAGATACACAGACATATCTCTGCAATACAGGGTCTGATCTGAAGCAACATTTCAAGTAGTCACACAATCAAGACACATTTTATACCCAACATTTATTTGCAATCTGTATCTGTATATGCCAGGTTATTTGGCAATCACTCAAAACAAATCTATTTGGGTAAGCAATTATCATGCAACCCCACAGTACTCAAGAAGTTGCCAAAAATCAGTTCTGAGGCAAGAGATATAGAATCACACCAAAGAACAGAAAAACAGACAACAAAAGCGTCTTGGTCTTCCAATATTTCTAAGGAAGAACATATATTCCAGAATCCAGGGCTCAGAATCACAATGCATACAAAATTATAGCACAAGGTCTTAGAACCTCATAACCTAAATCCACAGTGATAGTACACAACATTTGTCTCTTCCCCCCAAACATCTCACATTCTGTTCATTACATTTTAAGATCTACAAATAAATGAGATAAAATGGAACATAAGCTTAAAGACTTTATTACTGGTTTAAATATTCACAATGCCACAATCTGCCTCAGACAAATCAGAGTCATGTGGTTAAATGTGCAAACAATTACTCGATTTAATTTCATCTTGCAGAAGTTGAAAACAAGCTGTAATCACAGTGGATGCTGCTCATTTTATTCCAAAAGCCACCATCTTTTGTGTTCCTGATTGGATTTTATTCTTGGACACAAGTGGAGTGGCTGACCAGAATTTCTTCCTGGGTTTCCACACTAAGCATGCTAATTCCTAGGGTATTAAGAGGGTCATGCCTAAATAAAACAACAGCTGGATCCCTCCTAAAGGGGCTTATTTCAGCTCCTTAAAGAGACAGGGTCCAAGCTGAGCCACTGCCCAAATCTTCATACTGAATAGTTGAACAACTTACTTGCACTGAGTGCTGGAAGCTCAAAAAGTCAGGAGCCCTGGTCTTTAGGTGAGGAAGGAGTCCAAAGCAATTACAAGTCATAGTCTACCTTTAGATTGATGGGTAAAACAGACTCCAGGATCACACTCCCAGTGCTCTGCCAAGGCCTTAGACAAGTTACTCAATCTCCCTTTGCCTCATTTTTCTCATCTGTGAAATGGAGATAATGGAACTTACACGGAGTTAATGTGAGGAACAGATAAGTGTGTGCATCTTAAGTGTTTAGCACAAGACCTCACCTGTATTAAGTTCCCATGAGCATCATTTATAGCTAATAACCTAATAGAGAAAAAATCTGTGTATGAGTTATCTATGGTTTCATAACAAATTACCCCCAAAATTAGTAGCTTAAAATAGTGAGCATTAATGATCTCAATTTCTCTGGGTCAGGAATCTGAGCACAGTTTTGCTCAGTGCCTCTGCCTCAAGGTTTCTACAGGCTGCAATCAAGGGATCTGCCAAGGTTTCATGGGAAGCTTGGATGGAGGGAGGAGCCACCTCAAACTCTACTCACGTGGTTGTTGGCAGGATTCAGGAACTCAGGGACAACTAGGCTGACAACCTCAGCTCCTCACTGGCTGGCAACTAGAAGCTTCCAGTTCCTTGCCACATGGCCTAGGCCTCTGGTAGGGTAGCTTACAGCATAGCCACTGGCCTCCATCAGAGTGGGCAAAGAAGGGAGTGAGAGAGGGCACACAAGCTGGAAGCCAAGTTCTCTGTAACCTAATTTCAGAAGTGACATCCTATACTTTTGCAATATTCTACTGGTTAGAAATGAGTCACTAGGTCCAGCCTATACTCAGGGAGAGAGGACTACACAAGGGCATAAATGTCAGGTGAGAATATTTGGGGACGTTCTTAGAGGTGTACCTATTGCAATCTGAAAAACCAAAATCTTCACAATGAGCTTCCAACTCTTCCCTTCTTTCAACAACTATGTAAGTACCTACTTGGTGCCAAGCACTGTGCAAGAGCCTTGAAAACATATTAAAGAAAACAGACACACCTCTGCTCTCATGACACATATAACGTAGCAGAGGAAACAGATATTAAAGAAATAAAACAAATCATCATTGACTTAAAGGCATGACAAGGGCAATGAAGAAAAAGTACATCTGATAACACCGCAGGAAGAATGTGACCTGCTTGGTATTCAAGTAAGGCTTCCCTAAGGAAGAGAGTCAGGCTGAGACAAAAAGGATGAGGAAGAGTTAACCAGGTAAAGGGCAGGGCTGGTAAAGAGACAGCATTTCAGACACAAAGGGAATAGAGTTTATGAAGACTGTGAGGTTGAAAGTGTCTTGCACATGGCAGGGGCTCAGCAAATGGAAGGGTGGAGGAGATATGTGCCCAAGCAACATCAAATAGAAATGTTTCTAACTGGCCCTTGTTCTCAACTAAATTAAATTCAACAATGTAATTCAGGCAAATTGGCCCTCCATGGTTCAGGTTAGATCTACAAACATCCAGATAAACAGAGTTAATAAAATCCCCTTTGGTCTCAATCCTCCACACTTTTAAAACCTCCAATGCCTTCAGGGCTTAGAATTATTTTAATAATTTTTCCATTAAAACAGCTTTATACAATAGGACACACTGTCCCTAACCAAAATCAGATCTCACTACAATGGATTGCTGCTAACCAAAAGACACTCACTCAGAACAATGAAGACTCCTTATTCCATTTCTTTAAATTCAATCAGTTTTTACATAAGTAATGCTACTTAGTGACTCCTGGAGTTCAAAAGAACAGAGGGATGCCAGTACATGGCAGAGGCAAACTGAAACACTCAAAGATGCTTTTCTTTTGATTGCTGTGCTTTATGAATAAACCCAGAACCAGACAGACCAGTGGATGTTTAAAGAACTTTGCTGCAAGGCATTTGAATTCTGCCCAGAGCTTTCTCCTGCTTACCAGCAAGCTGCAGGTTCAAGTACCAGCCATAAAAGGATACATTTCAATACATCTGAAATCTGATACATTTGTACAGGGAAAGAAATTAACAGTTGCTCATTACAGACACATTAACCTGGGCTGATATACTTACTTATGGCAAATGGCCTACATTGTAATCCTATTGAAAAAGAACCATCTTTTCTACTGATGCTGTGAAACCCCCAAGTTCACTGTCAGCAGCCAATACATACATAATAATAATGCAGTGGAAATTTGGGGAACTGGTAACACATTTTTATTATGCTCAAAAATTGAGTGTCAGCTGAAAATCAGCTATGGGAAAAGCCTGCCTTCAGCCCCACTTTCAGGATCGAATTCCCAAAGTAAAAGCCACAGGGAGAATGAAGCAGCATGATCACAGTTACATGCTTTCCTGGGTCAAGAAGCTGTAGTGAGATAAAACTGAGAAAGAAGGGCCGTTTCCCCCAACTCACACACACATGCCGACAACTGTCCTTTCACCCACCTCATCACAATTAAGGCCCATGATAATGGGGGAAGGGGAGTCAGGAATGATGGGCCTGCAGAAAACTACTTAATAAAAGAGTTAACCTTTTAAAATAGTTTTGGTAAACTGTAGGAAGCTGGAGGGCCCTAAATTTAGAGTTTGTGGGCTGACAAAACAAGCCTCTGGCTGGAAGTTGAAAGAATTGGATTCCAGCATCAACTAATTAACTCTTTGGCCTTTAACAAACGCCTTCAATCAATCAATTAACACGTAATTATTGAATAGCTATTACATAGTCAGTGCTGAGAAAGCTGTGGGCTTGATACAAAAGATGTTAGGATTTCATTGCTTGCCCTCAAGGAACTTAACATTTTAACTCAGGAAGGAAACACGAATATGTAGTCAGCTTTCCAGAACCGGCCAGGAACAACTGTTATTCAATCCTCCAAGAGATGGAACCTTTAAATACAACAGCTTTTTAGCAGTTAAGTGCTTTTGCCATGGAAATCTTTCAGAAATATAGTATCTCACTATTTCCAAAGTTTTTTTTTAAGGCACAAACCCTGACTGTTATGAATATTAATAAGAGTTATACAAAAAAGTAGGGAGATTCCATAGTCAGTAAGCTTGGAAAACAATGGATTGAAAAGTTAAATAGGTTTCTTTAACTACAGAACATCTTAGAGCCCTTAAAAAACTAATATGTACTGCACATATCTAAAGGGAGTATATTATGTACTTCTCCAGGGAATCATTTATTCTCATGGGATTAAAGTTCAGTGCAACATACTTTGGAAAGACTGTGATATACATGTCCCATTCTCCTTGAGTAAGTGCTCCTGATGGCTCGGAACTGTCTTGTCATGGACCTCCGTCATGGGGGTGGGCTGGTGATATGGATGAGCTGCTACATGGAAATGCCTTCATTGGCCACCCCTACCCAAGAGGCTATTTCATGGGCGGCGGCTGTGGACACTACTCAGTCATGCTCCACTATTGACTATGCTGCTATGAGGTGGGCTTTGAGAGCAGCCCAAACTTGACATTCCCATCCGGGACCCACAGGCTGGTGGTGAAAACCTTTCAGGACCTAGAACACTCTTCACTCCATGATGCTGCTACTATAAGTTATCTCCTACCCTTGAAGCTCCACCTCCCTTAGAAAGACTCTAGGCCACAGTAATCTCCTGCTCCACTGAGGCCACAGACGGCCTGCATGATGTTTGTGGCACTCACCCGGGCTCTGCCTTATGGATTTCCATCCACAGTGAAGTGTATTTGGCCCTTTATTGTGGACGGATTTGTGGGTGCATCCTCAGTTAAACAATATGTTCCACAAGAGCAGTGTCTCTGTGTCTCCCTGTGACACTGAGAACATACTTTTAAATTTTTGCTGATTGATCAAGAAAAATTTAAAGAGAAATGCAAGGTATTGTTATGAAAAGAGGTCAGTCAAGCTTAGTCAGCCATCCTGGCATTGGCCTTCTGAGATAAGAGCTATGCTGTTTGTCTTATCCACGGGCACAGTGTGGAAGGTGAGGCTGTCCCCACACTGTGATGATAGTATTAATAAAAAGTCCAAACCCAGACAGAGGTAGAGGAGGCTACAGGGACATCTGGAAAGGCTTCTGAAGGTACAGCTGCTGAGCATGGTGCCCTCAAGACCCCACCATGCCCTGAAGTGGCCAACTATCTCCAAGTGTAGTCTGGTGGCTCATGTAAGAGCCATGCACTCTGCAGCCCATGGAGAGTGACTTGGTACCAAGCCCACCGAAGCCAGAGAGGAAATCTGCTTCTTAAAATCACTGGTCACTGGTTCACCAAACAGTAAACAGCAAAAAATTTTGGTTGCCTTCTCTCCAGTACTAAAAGGGAGAATCTGCCTGGAGGAAGCTGTCCGGCATCTGGCGGAATTTCCCCAGCCTCACAGGAAGCAGTGTAGCATGGGAGCTAGGAGCGTGGGTAACCGGAGGCAGATCAGCCAGGTCTGAATCATGACTCTCTAGTGGTGAGTCATCCAACCTTGGGGAACATGGTTAGTGTCCAGGGCCTCAGTCTTCTTACGTGTAAATGTAAATTGGGGGAAAAACACTTCCTTTTTCATAGGGTTGTTGTGAGAGTAATATGAGTTAATTGCACAAAGTGCTCAGCCCAGAACTTGGCATACAGTAAACGCTCACTAAATGTTGGCATTATTGATCAACAGCTCCACCTGGTCTGTGCAGGACTTAGCTCTGTCCAACTCTCCTATCCAAGCTGAGGTCCCCAGAGCCACACAGGGTGATCCTTGGCTGATCTAGTCAGACGACATAGGCTCAATAAGCGAAATTTATGTTTTACATAATTAGATGGCAGATTTTGCTGCCATCCCCACCAAATCATAATACTCCCCAAAGTTAAATTACTTGTGTTTTTGTTTGTTTGTTTGTTTTTGCTTTGACACCCAATAGCTGTGAGGATCTGGACAGCTTCCTTCTCTGTAAAAATGGAGATGATGATGGCACCTACTTCATTCAGTTGCTGCAAAGGTTAAATGGAATACAAGTAACGTGCTCAGCCCATAGTAAATTATCAGTCAGTAGTAGCCGCTATTCCTATTTGTGCATCTACATTTGCCAGAATCAAGAGAAAGATCCATCACCACTGCTTTTTCTGACATAGTGTGGCTAACAAACATTGCTGGAAACTGCAGGACCCTGGTGACTATTCTAAAGTAATGTGAAAGCCCAGAAGCAGTCCTTTCCTACCCAGCATAAATAATGATGGCTCCTGGAGGCCAGCAGTCAGCGGATCAGGCCCACGGCAAAGTGCACCACGCCTAGGATGGCAAGGTCTCGGCAGCCAGAAAAGGAGCGTCTCCCAAGAGCGGGAGGGGCCCCATCACTCTCTCCACTTCTCAGCAGGGAAATAAGAGGCTGAGAACAAGGTGATCAGGGAACTCCACAGCCTTGCAATCAGCGAAGAGGTAATCACATGCCCACGGGACCTGAGGGCATGGAAAATAATAGGGCAGAGTAACTTCACCCAGGTAGATTGGGCAGGAGAGGAGAACAGAGCAACTGACAAGGGTGAGCAGAAATAAGATGGATGAAAACATCCCTCAAGTCACAAACTGTGATTCCAGAGTCAGACTCTCTCTCTACTAAGGAATTCATCTGGAGGGTGACTTGCCAAAGACTCACTGCCATGAATTCATGGGAGGACATGCCCGGGGCCCTGGCTCAGTGCTGCCAGCAGACCCTGTCCACACTTGGAGTGGACCTTAGGAACAGGGAGACTTGATGAGCACTTTAGTCTGCGGCTGCAATTCTCCAGAGGCAGAGTTTCTGGTCAGATAGGAGTAATCCCCATCATACTATCTTCTCTTTGACTCCCCCATCACCACCTCATCCAGGAAGAAGGGATTCTGCCAGGAAAAAGGGGGCTCAAACCTTTAAAGAATGTCTTAAGTGTACAAAACAAAAACAAAAACAAAAACAAAAAAAAACGCTCAGTGCAAACTAGCATTTCACTGAGATCACATGTTTTCCTATCAGGAAATCACTCAGTCAGTTGGGAGAAAATAGCCACTCAGGTGTGCTGCTGGTGGGGGCTTTAACTGGGGCAACCCATGGAAGGGGAGTGTAATTTGGCAACATTCATTAACATAACTAATGTATATACCCTTGGACCAAACAAATTCATTTCTGGAATGTAACCTACAAGTACAGGTGCACACGAGTGAAATGAGGCTTCCCTAAGATTATTCATTACAGCATTGTTTTTAACAGCATAACATAGGGAACAACCCCAGTTTCCACCAATAGAAGACAAGGTAAATAAATCAAAGTACATTCAGACAATGGAATACTTTGCAACTTTCAAAAAGAAAAAGAATTAGGACCCAATAGAAAAATGGACAAAATTCCTAAAAAGAAGATGCTCTGCTTCACTCATAATAAAAGAAATGCCAATTAAAACTACACCATGATACCATTTCTCACCTATCCTGCTTGCCGAAGTCCAAATGCTTCATCACATATTCTGTTGGCAAGGCTGTAGGGAGCCAAGCACTGTTCTATGTTGCCGGTTAAAGTGCAAAATGATTCAGCCCCGTGGAGAGGGATTTGGCAATTGCTGACAGACCTGCATATGCTTCTGCTGTGACCTAGCGATTCCCCTTCTAGGAATTTACCCCCAAAGATATACACAAATATGAAACAACAGATGCACAAGGTTATTCACTCACCCTCATGAATAAAGCAACCTAAATGTGCACCCATAGGAGACTGGCTGAATAAACTACTATAAATCCACACAATGGAAAAAATTCTGCAGCCATATGAAAGAGTGAGAAAGATCTTGATGAACTGCTATAAGCTGTTTCCATGTATTGTTAAGTGGAAAACAGCAAAGTACAAAAGTAAACAGGTATACATGTATACACATGAGAGAAGAGGAAACAAAACATACAAATGTACATGCTTGTTTTTGTAGAAACAAACACAGAAATAATAAACTAGCAGCTACTGGAAATGGTTCCCACAGCGGGTAGGAGGAACGGGGTGAGAAGAACAGTAACAGGGAGTAAGATTTCTATTCCTCTCCATATAGTTTTGATTTTGAACATAAATGTTTTATATTTTCAAGAAATTTTAAAGTGATGAACAAAGCTAAAGTTGAATATAAACAGCAATAAGAAAACCTAATCATATATTAACATAGAAACAAAATCACTTTAAAAATAAGAATTGGTCCAAGTAATTTTCGAAATACTACTCCTTTAAACCTTTACTGGGATATACTGCAAGAACAAAAAGAGCTGACTTTCTACAGCACCCGAATTATTTTCTCCACACTGTTAGGATAACCTCACTTCAACAATTTTAATAAAGCCAAATGCCCATCAATCAATGAGTGGATAAATAAACTGTGGTTTCTTTACAATGGAATACTATGCAGCCATAAAAAGGAATGAATTAACAGCACTTGCAGTGACCTGGATGAAATTGGAGACTATTATTCTAAGTGAAGTAACTCAGGAATGGAAAACCAAATATACCATGTTCTCACTGATATGTGGGAGCTAAGCTATGAGGACACAAAGGCATAAGAATGGTACAATGTGACTTTGGGGACTTGGGGAGAAGAGTGAGAGGGCAGTAAGGGATAAAAGACTACATATATGGTGCAGTGTATACTGCAGCAGTGATGGGTGCACCAGGATCTCACAAATCACCACTAAAGAAGTTACATAACCAAATACCACCTATACCCCAATAACTTATGGAAAAATAAAAGAAAAAAAAGAAATTTTGAACTTTGGTAGGTCTTTTGTATTAACTTTTGGTAGGTCTGTTGTGTTAACAGTATGGTAATTCCTAGACTCTTGCATACATCACAGAATACAATAAATAAGTAAATGTATTGATATTAGTTGGAATCAGGGTTCTCACTGTGGGAAAAGTAAAGAGCCTATTTTATGGAGTCTAATGGTACGGTGTTTGATTTACACTGAAAGTATCGATAAGAGCTCATAATTTATAGCATTCCTGCCTCTGCGCACTTAAAGTGGCTCAAAGTAATGACAAGTCCTGATAGCAATCTGCACACCCAGCCCCCAGATCTTGGTTTGTAAACACCAGTCTTCATTAGAAGGAACCAGGATTCTTTGGATCTGATTCCAGGACTGGGGAAATGCAAGATAAACCTAGAATATCTTATTATGCCAGAAAGTAAGTGAGTGCTCAAAAGAACAGAAAAGCAAGTTTGAAAGGGCTCCCATGGTCAGATTTGGGACAGTTAGTGTATCAATAGGCACAGTGACGTCCATGACAACACACTGAATGGTAATCGGTGTGAATGAACTGAAAGAAAATCCAGGAGTCCACAGTGTTATTAACAAGGTGGGAGAGAGCTCTTCTTTACTAAAAAAAATACTAGTGAAAAAAATGTGGGTAATTTTGGAAAATCATCACTTTGCAATGTAATACTACAGCAAAAGGACCATTAATGCATGCTAAAGTCTTTGGGTAAAAGGCTGTTGAAGAACAGGATATTCACATGGTCTCAAACTTCCATCTCACAGATTATTTATTGGATACAAAGGAAACAGGGTGCCTTTACACTGAACTAGCCGGCAGACACTCCCTTAACCAAGTGATCAAACTAAGGATCCCCAACAGTGAGACCAGGCGGCATGGCATCTTATGTGATACAGCGGGAAGTATAATACAGCCCAGCACTGCTGTGATCTTCCTGGCAAAGTGTCTGATCAGAGTCCAATCGTGAAGAAGCAACCAGACAAGTACAGATGGGGTGACATTCAACAGGACAACCTGCCTGAACCCTTGAAAAATAATAGTATCCTGAAGGACCCCCCTCTCCCCCAAATGGTAGCAGTACTCTTCTCTTTTCTAGATCAAAGGTGACATAACAACCAAATGCAATATCTCACAGACGCTGGAATGGAAGAAAAACACAGTTATATACAATGCTTTTGGAAAGTAAGAGAAAATGTTTTTCAACAAGGTTCTGGCTAAAGACATTTTAATGCAAACTTGATATCACTATTATATTAAATTTCCTGGGTCTGATAATTTTGTTACTGAAAACATAAGATAATTAATATATCACCTAAAGTGTCTTTATTTATTTAATTTATTTATTTATTTATTTTGAGATAAGGTTTCACTCTGTTGTCCAGGCTGGAGGGCTGTGGCACAACCATGGCTTACTGCAGCCTTGAACTCCTGGGCTCAAGCCATCCTCCTGCCTCAGCCTCATGAGTAGCTGTGACTATAAGCACACCATGCTGGCTAATTTTATTTCTGTAAAGATGGGGGGTCTCATTATGTGACCCAGGCT